>NW_017386026.1:410983-726762 GCF_000237925.1 Schistosoma mansoni | reverse complement strand
AAGTTAGGCATTCTCCGTTGGATGACGGCTCAGTGGTCTATCGGTTAAGTGCTCCGGCGCTAGACTGGTAGGTCATGGGTTGGAATCTCGCGAGTGAGGGATCGTGGATGCGCACTGCTGAGGATTCTCATAATAGGACGAAAAGGCCGTCCAGTGCTTCCAGGTTTTCGATGGTGGTCTAGCTTCAATTGACTCATGATTTCAACTATGAAAAATACTGAAATCTCCACAAAACCCCTTCTGACCTATAAAGATAATTTCCTGGCTTATGTTTCATGTGAAAGGCACTGTTTTGCCCTTACTACACTGTTATTTGGTTGGAGTCGCTGATCAAAACCAGGCGAATGACCTCCGCCTCAACTAGCAGATTAATTATTAGTGCCCTTTTCACTTTAATGGCAATATAGTCTTGGAAGCTTCATGTTATTGTTACCTAAAATTTGTTTTAGACCTTGAGCGGGAGGCTTCAACATTTGGCATGGTCGGCTAAAAAGGCATCAATGATATGACCACAAAGGCACTAGAAATTGTTAACTGTTGCAGTTTATCCTTTTCCTTCAATCAGATGAAGCGAATCGCAGAGTACCATGGATAATTTCTCATACTGAAGACCAGTAGTGCTACAGAATGGATTTACCTACCCATCCTTGAACACATTAATATGTACTGGTCTATCACTCCCTCGTCCCTACCAATATGCAGTTTGATCTTCACCAGATTAGGCTGAACAAACATATTCTTCCGTACTGAAACGATTATCGCCTCTCCCCTTTGAGGATACTGTTGGCCTCGCAGTTAGCTTACGGACTACAAGTGACGCACATAATTTCTTTGGCATCTAATGGAATTCTCCGAAGCTTTACAGTTCCAAAAACTAGCGCTCGCCATCCAGCCTTTTAATTATCCTGATCGTCAGTTACATGTATAAAGAGATCCTTGAGGAGAAGCAGGTGTCTTGATTTCAACAAAATGCCTACATAACCAAGTATTCTGGGCGTGACCTGACATTAACAGAGTTCTGATACTTTCGCGATTACGTAAATCTGTATTCCGACCTAAAAAAGATTCACAAAAACAATAGACTTACTCGTATGAGAGAATGAACTGAAAATCTTAATGAACAGACTTCAGTCAGTTAGAATTACTAACCATCAATTACAATGGATTAAGTCTTTTCTCATGAGAAGGTACCAAATAATTAAAACTAACTCCAGAACATCAACACCGTGACCAATAACCAGTGTTGTTGTGATGGATAGTGTCTTGGGCCCATGGTTTTTTACGATATACATCAACAACATATGCAGGTGCTTTAACACAGGTAAGACCTAACTTCACACTGATGAATTAAAAGTCATCTATAAAACTAACATTTGAGATGTATGTAGTACTATGCAAACAATCTAGCATGAACTCAACAAGGTAGACAACTGGTGCAAGCACTAGAGGTTAGAGCTCTACACTGAAAAGTGCGTCTGGTTATGCATTGGAAACACGTCTCTTGAAATAAAACTAACACTAAACAAGAATGCATTGACCAAACTCACATCACTAACAGGCCTAGGGGTACTTTACTCATTCTCTCCTAACTTCTCGGAATATACGTCCATCAATACATCTAAAATGTAGAAATTGCTAGACTTCATTATTCGTAACATCCTTCAAAACGTATCTTAAATCATTCGTTACAAGGTATGTGTGAGACCTATCGTTGAATACTGTTCGTTATTATTTTCCAACCTACGGCTATCCGACAAATTTATGGTTGATATCCAAGTCACTTTCTTAACAGGGGCTTGCAGCCTGAACCCAATTTTCAAGTTTAGTTCTCACTAAGGTTGTGTATGCTCTGGGGAACATAGTAGCATCTAACTTGGTGAATATTCATGTTAAAGCCCATATGGCTCTAAACCCCTTAGCTGTGATCCCACATCAGTGGAGCGTGGTTGAAGATCATGCCTCACTGTCACCCGAAAGTCCTCATGAGACCGGACTCTGGACTCAGGCACTTCTCATGTGCTACACCTACTTACCTTTATACACTCAATGTGCGTGTAGGAAGAATTGGCAAGTTGATGATTATCATTTATCTTTTGGACCGCCTAAGGAGAGCGTATACGTCTGAGGGAAGCGCACATGCGTCCGTGTCTCCAGTTATTTCTCGTCTGATTTTTCTCACATAATCAGCGTATAGTTGCATCGGGGATACAACAATTCTTGGGAGCTCATTTACATACAGTATAAAAAACAAATGACCTAGAACAGCCTAGAGGTATTCCACTAAGTGATGGTTTCCCTGTGGAGCACTATTTCTATCGAGAAACAATATCCCACTAAAAGTAGAGGGGTTGGTTAATTTTATTTGTTCCGAAGGTGAGCAACCAACCAGAAAACGATAATAATAAATAAAATACGATTATTTTACACGGAATAATACCAAACGTCCTTAGAATAGTAACATGAAGGCTTTAGCCTTCTGTGAATACTGTCTATCGACCTTAAACGTTTCGAAAAAATTATTCTAGAAGTCATTTTTTAACATCCGCCGTCGTTTACTTTTTCCACGCCTAAGGAAGATTTTTTGTGTTTTTCTTTCTGTGAGCTCATATAGCAATTTTAATGGTGGAGTCGAAAAAATATTGTGGTAGACCCATATGCTTCTTTCCGGTCGAGGATGGAATGCATGTGACAACCTCAAGAGTGGCATCACAATGTGTGCACAGCATTAACACTTGCTGCATACAGAGAGTGTCTGAAGCCACCGTCTTGCTGAATATGCAAGGCATACTGCTTTACATAGTCTCTGCTGATATCTGAGGCCATAGGACTGTTAACCATTGTGAGAAGTGTGCCTTAAAATAGTCAGCTGGTAGTAGATAACTGATTACCAGAACTCAAGGGAACAACGACCTTCATCATGACTCAAGCACTAGATATTTATGGAACCACCAAGGCGGACTCCCATAACTTAGTGGGTGACAAACACACAAATAAAGGGGGTGATAACAAGGAAGATGAAAAGAGGGAAAAGAAGGAGATTTCAGAGACCTCTAAATTGTGTGAGTTGACAGTTTCAGCGACAGGACATCATACAGACTCTTATATCAACCAAAAACGGACTTTGAAGGGGAAATCATCAAGGTTGCTGAAAATTTGGTTAGGAAACATAAAGTCAACGATCAGTTTACATCGCAGCCCAGAGGAGAAAGAAGACATTCATGACTGTTGCAAAATAGGACGGCGTAGATGACAAAAGTCCATGGAACAAAGCGTCAAAGCTTGTTTAAAAGCATCTCATACAGAGTCATTTTTAATCAGACCTGACAGCCTTCCAAAAAAGAACCAAAGACTGGTTATGGATACTATTTAAACCACATTCAGTTCTTACTAGACAAGCTACTTCCAGAAACAGCAGCAATAGTAAGCATCTATAAGCTTTGAAGAATACGACAAAACGTGGATTCTGAAAGTACGCAGGCAAGCCGCCTCCTGAAAGTTGTCTTCGCTCCGGCTGAAGAAAGAAACCTAATGCTGGAAAACTCACGCAAGCTGACTTGATCCGGAATATATATCCGTGAGGATCTCAGCCTGGTTGATCGTATTTAGAGACGATCGGCAGAAGCAGAAATAAATGAGCGCCACCAGAACGGTGAAAACCTTATACTTAAGGGCTTGTACATTGTAAACGTTTGGAGCAAAACGATCCGCAAAACACTCAGGGTGGTACGGGAAAGTCCTTCACAGAATTAGAGGTGTGCTATGTAAATGCTCGAGGTCTACTAAATAAAATAGTGGAGATCAAAACAGTGGTGGACACAGGAATCCTTGATGACACTGCCATCTCAGAAACATGGTTAACGTCAGAAGTGTATAGCAGTGAGATCCAGTTTCTTAGTTTCTTACCTAGTAGGAATGACAGATCAAACCGTAGGAGTGGTGGGGTTATCCTGTACAAGAAAACTACCTAAACCATACAAGCTGTCGAGACAGCGGCTCACGACTCAGGGACATGTGAACTGGTGTGCTGAAGACGAGTGTAAACAGCGAGAAATTGAACTATTTGTAGTATACCGCAATTCAGAATGTGTGGTGGATGACTTACTCCCAAGCAAACATAAGTCCTAGTCACACATGTGTAAAACACATCGTTTGATTACAAACTATTAGAAACCACAATCGCCCTAGCTTTGTCCCAGCACATTAGAGATCCCATAAGACATGACCCACAAAACTCTTCGTCTCTCTTAGACTAAGTCTCTGCACACGATGATGATGTCAGTCAAATAGCTCTGCCCCCCACATCTAGGGAGAAATGATCATACAATCATCCTACTCAAGTTCATGGCTGAAGTGGCTTATTAAACAGTCGCGCCGACCCGTCCTAACATATGGAAGGCAGATATGAAGGCGATCAACTCTGTAGTCTCGGCTGAAAACTGGATAATTGACTCAGGAGCATCAGTAGAAGACACATGGACTCATTTACGGCAGTTATAAAATCGGGTTACTCAATCATTTATCCCCTGTACAATCCCGAAGAAGAAGCACGGCCACCGTTGGATAGACCGGAGTATTCGACGTTTACCAAGACAAAATAAATGTTGGCACAGCAAGTACAACGGAACGCCACAGGTCGGTATGAAATGAGTGTATAATTACAATCCAGACAGCTCAGGAAAAATCCAATCTGTAATCAAGCAGCCGAAGAGACTACTCTCGTTTAAAATTTCTTGGTAGATCGAAGACAAAAGGTAGGGACAAATTCCGAGTGCTCCACCCGGAAATCATCACTTAGTGGAATACCGCTAGGCTGTTCTAGGTCATTTTTTTTATACTGTATGTAAATGAGCTCCCAAGAATTGTTGTGTCCCCGATGCAATTTGTTAGTGGGATATAGATTGGATTAAGCATGTTTTATGCATGATGGTGTTGCTGCGCGCTGATTGGTTAATTTTAAACCGATCAGCCCGGGCATATTATTGCAGAAAAATCTATAAGCTTCTTATGCTTATACTATAAATATATGAACGATATTTGAACTGTTGATTGCTGATTGCGGATTTGCTGTTCACTTATTATTATTATTTTGAATACAATTTCTTTCCTGTTCAACGTGTTCTGATTTTGGGGTCTTGTCGAGTGTCATCGTATAAGAATACTAAGCAATAGGAATAGCTGGGTCGTTTATATAGCAAAAACCACAAATATAATAGTGGCGACGGGGAAAGAGGAAAATTCATTCAATATACCTACATCAGATGACCAGCTCAGCCGAATACTACAGCAACAGCAAGCACAACTTGACGCACAAATGCGCCTGTTAGAAACTCTGACGCAACAGCTTAACATACACTACTCGAGTTCACATGCTACTACAAGTACTTCTTCTTGTGATGCAGTTGCCAGCAGCATCCCAGAATTCTATTATGACCCCGAATGTGGCAATACATTTCTCACGTGGTTCAAGCGTTGGGAAGACACATTTAGAATAGAGTTCTGTAATCAAGACGACGCATGGGAGACTCGACTGTTGATGCGCAAGTTGGGAAGTCATGAACATGCACGCTATGCTGATCATATATTACCAAAGTTACCTCGAGAGCTCAGTTCCGAGGAGACAGTATCTCAGCTGTCAGAAATATTCGGTGAATCTTCCTCATTGTTTAGTATTCGCTACCAGTGTCTTAATTTGGTGAAACGAGAAGCCGATGAATATGGTGTTCTAGCAGACATCGTCAACAGAGAATGTGAAAAGTTCAAGTTACGCTCGTTGACAGAAGATCAATTTAAATGCCTTATATTCATCAAAGCTCTCCAGTCACCACAAGATGCTGAGATTAGAACCAGACTTCTAACTCGTTTGGATCAAGATCCTAACATCACACTCAGAACGTTAACAGATGAGTGTAAGCGGCTACAGAACATCAGACACGACAATCAGTTGATTGAACAGGTAAATCCTAATTTAACCTGCAGTAGTGTCAATGCTATTACGAGGTTAAAAGTTTAGAAACCGAAAACAAGTGGTAGCAAACCAACGACTGCATGTTGGTTATGTGGTGATTGGCATTATGTACGATCCTGCCCATTCAAGAAACATAAATGTCAGATGTGTAACAAACGTGGGCATAAAGAAGGTCATTGTCCTCCAAATCGTACGTCCCAGCCTAAGCAGAAGCACAAACGTCCTCGACACATAAAGTCAGCCGAATCTAAATCACTTTCTCTGGTAGCAGCCTTTCAAATAGACTATGACATTCGGAGAAAGTATGTTACGATCCAGATTAATGGTATAGCGGTTCGTCTTCAAATTGACACAGCATCCGATATTACTCTAGTGTCTAGAGAGACTTATAACTTGCTGGGAAAACCGCCAATGAAGCCATCCAAGAAAACGGCTAAAAACGTATCTGGAGGTGTACTGAAGCTAGTTGGTGAATTACAATGTGAATTTTCCTTCAATGGAAATAGCTGTAAAGGAGTATGCTATCTAACAGAACGACCAAACCTTGATCTACTTGGTCTAGATATGTTAGAAAAGCTTGGATTAATGGATATACTCATTAACAGCGTGTGTAACGTGTCGTGTCCATCATTAGACACCACTTCATATGCAAAAAAGACAGGTAAAAAGGTTCCAGAAATACGGAGTGTAGCAGCAGCGACAATTCGAAACACCCAAGTGTCGTCAGATGAAGTCAGAAAAGACTTTTCAGAATTTTGTCAGCAGAACGGAATCAGGCACATCCGAACACCTCCATTCCATCCGCAATCGAATGGTCAGGTAGAACGTTTTGTTGGTACGTTCAAAAATGCCCTAAAAAAATCAAGAGGGGAGGGGGACACCGAAGAGATCTTAGAGAGGTTCTTGTTTATACACCGTTCGACACCGAACCCTCAGACAACAAATGGAGTCTCTCCAGCGGAAGCGTTACTTGGCAGAAAAATACATACACATTTTGACAGCATTCGTCCGACTCCAGCTCTTAAGCCGCAACGAAACGTGATGATGGAGAAACAGTACAATAGTCATCATGGGGCACAAAAACGATTGTTCAGTGTGGGTCAAAAGGTACTTGCTATGGACTATCGAGGAAAACATCCTACATGGATAGCTGGTCGGATAGTGCATAAGAGAGGAAATGTGGTTTACGAGGTGTCCGTTGGTTCAGAAATCTGGGTGCGTCACGCTAACCAACTGAAATCAACCTCGATCTCCAACAACGAAACGCAGCATAGATTACCTCTTGATGTTCTGCTAGACACCTTTGAGATCAAAACACCTGAGACAGACAGGACAGTCAAGGTGCAAACGAAGGATGACACAACGTCCTTATTACCTAGAAGATGGACTAACCAGAAGCGCAAACCAGTAAAGCGGTTGCAGTTGGACCCTAACACCAGATCCTACGAATCTGCTCAAGGGGGAGGTGTTAGTGGGATATAGATTGGATTAAGCATGTTTTATGCATGATGGTGTTGCTGCGCGCTGATTTATTTATTTATTATTTATTTAAACACATATATATTGGTACAAAAGGGCACCAGGTACATATGCGCCACACAAAATAATGAAAGTAGGAAGAGAAGGGATGAAAAGATAAGGCGGACTAAAATGTACAACCAGAAGACTCTTTCAAATAGGAAAGTAAGAACCATACTTTATGTAGAAAGTAAAAGAAGGTTGCAGCAGGATCGCCACTGGTTTCTATTCTGAGCCATATCTGATAACGTCTCTAGCCGCTGTGTTGCACCATCTCTCGGACCCCAGCCAGGGAGTCGTGAAGAACCAACAGAAGCTAGCCCTTTGCAACTTTCTTTCATGCCACGACACCATGTCATACACTGACCTCCTCTCCGCTTTTTCCAACCAGTCCCAGGGTCGGCAAATAATGCACGGCGTGGAAGTCTCTGGGACGACATTCGTAAAACATGTCCATGCCACCGAAGTCGGTGTTTCAAGATGGTGACACCAATTGAATTATCGTCTCTGTGCCCGAACACACGATGCCGAACCTCTGCATTACTAACATGGTGTTGCCACTGGATGTCAGCAATCCTTCGGAGACAACGATGATCGAACACAGAGAGACGTCTAACATCCTCAACTCGGAGAGGCCAGGTTTCACAAGCATAGAGCAAAACTGCTCTCACCGACGCGTTGTAGATCCGACTTTTTACAGCCAGACTAACATCACGAAGGCGCCAAAGATGGCCCAGATCGGCATAAGCCGATCTGGCTTTCCTTATACGTGCATCAATCTCATCAGTCACACCACCACCAGCACTTATATAGCTACCTAGATACACGAACTTCTCAACTACTTCAATCTGCTCATCATCCAGGGTGAGTACATGATTCGAATCCTGCCAGTCTTGTAGAAGTACTTTGCACTTGGAGGGTGCAAAGCACATGCCGTACCTGCGGACACTGATTGCCAACTGATTAAGTGCTGATTGCATGCCTTGGGCATTATCGCACAGTAAGACAATATCATCCGCATACTCAAGGTCGAGAAGTCGTTCTCCAGGCAACATATCCACACCGCCATTACTTACATCCACCAGAGCTGTTTCTAGGATGTCGTCGATGGCAAAGTTGAAGAGGAATGGTGAGATCGGGCAACCCTGCCTAACCCCACTGCTCGAATGGAACAAGGGAGAAAGGTGGTTGTATGCCCTCACTCTGCCTGAGGTGTTCGTGTACAGGGCCTTTAAGATGTTAATAAACTTCTCAGGCACACCCTTCTTCAATAGACAATCCCAGAGAACAGTCCTGTCCAACGAATCGAAGGCAGCCCTGATATCAAGAAACACTACGATTGTTGGCCTGCGATAAGTATGACGGTGTTCTAACATTTGGCGGAGGGTGAAGATGTGATCAATGCATCCTCGATCAGAACGAAAACCAGCCTGCTCCTCGCGAGTCAATCGTTCTCGGGTTTTAAACAACCTACGAAGAATGATAGAAGCCAATAGTTTGGACGCAATCGGAAGTAGACTTATCCCCCGATAGTTATTGCAGGAACAACGCGAACCCTTTTTAAAGATAGGGACGACTATCGACTCATTCCATGATGTTGGAACACTTTCTTGCTCCCAAACCTTTGCAAACAACACAGTCAATTCCTTAGTCAGAAAGTCGCCACCATCTTTAAAAATAGCCGGAGGTATGTCATCTGGGCCAGGTGATTTGTAGCGCTTCAAGAGTTGGAGTTCCTTGCGGACTTCCGCCTCGTTTGGTGGATCAGTCGTCACCGGCCATGGGGGGCAGGACAAGCTGGTTGATGTTGCCGGAGCAGCAGGCCAGTTGAACTGCCCTGCGCGCTGATTGGTTAATTTTAAACCGATCAGCCCGGGCATATTATTGCAGAAAAATCTATAAGCTTCTTATGCTTATACTATAAATATATGAACGATATTTGAACTGTTGATTGCTGATTGCGGATTTGCTGTTCACTTATTATTATTATTTTGAATACAATTTCTTTCCTGTTCAACGTGTTCTGATTTTGGGGTCTTGTCGAGTGTCATCGTATAAGAATACTAAGCAATAGGAATAGCTGGGTCGTTTATATAGCAAAAACCACAAATATAACACAACTATACGCTGATTATGTGAGAAAAATCAGACGAGAAATAACTGGAGACACGGACGCATGTGCGCTTCCCTCAGACGTATACGCTCTCCTTAGGCGGTCCAAAAGATAAATGATAATCATCAACTTGCCAATTCTTCCTACACGCACATTGAGTGTATAAAGGTAAGTAGGTGTAGCACATGAGAAGTGCCTGAGTCCAGAGTCCGGTCTCATGAGGACTTTCGGGTGACAGTGAGGCATGATCTTCAACCACGCTCCACTGATGTGGGATCACAGCTAAGGGGTTTAGAGCCATATGGGCTTTAACATGAATATTCACCAAGTTAGATGCTACTATGTTCCCCAGAGCATACACAACCTTAGTGAGAACTAAACTTGAAAATTGGGTTCAGGCTGCAAGCCCCTGTTAAGAAAGTGACTAAGATATCCTGGAAAAGTACAAAGAGCAGCTACTCGTGCAATCCCAGAACTCCGGAGCTTAACATACAAGGAACGGATTGAGAAGCTATACCACTTTGCTCTGTTCTACCACACATTAAGAGGTGATCGGCTTTCGATGTACAGAATACCAAGAAGTGATTTTGAACCTAATGTATGTTGTTAAAATACGGCTCCTTATGGTCAAGTGAGATATTGCAAACCAATAGTTATGATGCGAATTAAGATTGTTATGCAAATCGGCAAAATAAATTGGCAGAGGCATATAAATACGTCTTCAATTCATGTTTTTGACGTTGGGTTGATTTCAAATCCTACCGAGTGTAAGGTTTATTTTGAAGGTTTTGTGTGTGTAAATCCCTCCATGTATACATTTTTGTACATTTGTATTTTTTAATGAAATCGAGAACCATCATTTGCCTAATCACCTTGTTTTGGCTTCAACTGGGCAATAGCGTGTACCCTAACTACCCTGACAGTTATTCTTATGTCCAAACGTTAGTTTGGATTCTACACCTAGTAACCTTATTACCAACAAAATTAGACAATTCGCTGAAACCGAAGAATGCTCATTGTCCCTCTAAAATCTATAAATATAAAAAGGAGCTACAAAAGCTTTGACATAATTAGGGTGTAGCCATTTTTGTATCAGTATACTGTTCTCAGTACTATATTTTTGAACTACACATAATCCTATACTTTCTGCTGCCTTTTAGGTAGGAATATCTGAAACATGGATATCACCTCAGTTTACGAACCAGGAGCTAGCAATACCGGGAATTTCTTTATTTCGCAAAGTCAGAAAAACAGGAATGAGGGCAATTTGCTTGGAAGTACATCAATCTTCATTAATTTGCTAAGTCGCGAAAGGCACTACTGGACGTAATACAAATGAACCAGTAACAAGAGAGAATACCGGCAATTGCAACAAATAAGGAACATATGCGCCAGGGCAGTGAGAGAAGACAAGTTTCTGTCCCTGGAGTTCCTGGTATCCGACGATCCGCATGACTACTTACTGTCCATAAACTGCTTTTCACCCTAACAGCATTGTTTCAGAAAAGGTAACTCTTGTATAATCAACCTGATGACTGTGAGGTACAGATGGACAACCATCCTTGATCGCGAGGGGAAGGTTGACATCATGTACCTTGACTTCTCAAAAGCTTTTGATAGGGTCAACCATATATGTCTTATCATCAAGCTCAAAAGATTAAGTATCAAATCATCTTTAATTGATTGGCTAACTTCATGTCTAAAAATTCGACCTTTTAAGGTCAGGGTTAACTTCACTTTCTCTCAGGCTACGGAATGTCCTAATGGGCTCCCTCAGGGTTCAGTACTAGGACCTCTTCCTTACTTGATTCACATAAACGATGTTCCACAGCAAAATCGTCAGATTTATTACTTTTCGCGGAAACTCTGTAGAGAAGTATGAAACCAAGAAGATAAACTGGCACTTCAAGAATATCCGACTCCACTTTAAAGTTGGGCAGATGACAACAGACTTACCTTGGGCACTTCAAAGTGTAAGGTAGTCCATCTGAAACATGTTGCAGACTACAGATACAACTCTGGCAACTCCCCCCTGGAGGTATCCCAAGTTGAATAAGATCTAGGAGTGTTGGTACCCTAATATTTGAAGTCTCACGCTAGCTGCGACAAAATGCCTTTCAAGCGAACCCTGTACTCATAACGTTGAAGCGCATTTTTGGCCAGATTGACGGAGGAACTTTGCACATGATCTTCAATGGTTTTATTCGTCCCCATTTACAGTAAAGAGACAATATTTCCTCCCTCACTCCAAAATGATAAGGACACTGTGGAACGTATCCAACAGTGAGTCACGAAATCAGTTCGGGGACTCAAATCAAATTCTTATGAAGAGCTCCTTCAACCACTGAGCCTCTTCCCATTAGAGTACAAGTGTCTTAGGGGTAGTTTTTTTCACCTCTTTTATGGTTAATATGCCTAGATTCCTGCCTAGAGGTATCGATGATCCACTGCTACCAGATACGGAAGCCAGCTAAGCAAAAGTTTCTTCCATTCCATTCAGAATTTTTTGACCCATTTAATTAACCAGCGGATTTTGAATTATTGCGATACTTCAAGGGCGTGTTTACGTCCTAAGCATGACACAACCCCCAACTCAGGAAAAGCTGACGCGCATAGCGATCGTTAGCAGTGACAAATGCAAACCGAAAAAGTGTCGTCAAGAGTGTAAAAGATCATGTCCTGTTGTGCGCATGGGTAAACGATTATTATGATAATGTAATTCTTGAAGGCAAACTGTGTATTGAGGTAACACCGAACGACAAGATTGCATTTTTATCAGAAGAATTGTGCATTGGGTGCGGTATTTGTAGCAAAAAATGCCCTTTTGAGGCCATTTCTATCATAAATCTTCCTAGCAATTTGGAAAAAGAGGTTACCCATCGTTATGGTCCGAACTCATTCAAGTTACATCGTCTGCCTATGCCACGCCCTGGTGAAGTTTTGGGATTAGTTGGAACCAATGGTATCGGAAAGTCCAGTGCCTTAAAGATACTTGCCGGAAAACTTAAACCCAATCTTGGCCGGTTCAAGGTTCGTAACTGTATTTTATACTTCATCATTACTGTTTTTTCGTCGTAAAGTTGATCTGTAATTTGGTTTTTGGTATCAATCTGCCTTAGTAAGTGAACAAAGCGACCAAAGCATTAACTTTATCGTTCAATTCATCACTCGCGTTAGGAAAAATTGCTTTTTTCGTCTATGCTTTGCATTATAATCCACTATGTAAATTTCTAGCTTAACCTTATAAGCTAGTTGGGGTTTTTTGACAATCTAGTCACTATGATTCATAACACTTATATCCTTCCTGTTCATATGCTCATTTTAACATACAGTGATTTGTAAACATTTCTCTGTGACACTATGATATATAGAGTACCTTTGGGCGATGCTCAAGTGACCCTGAAAGTATTCATCTGCTTAACAGGGTCAATAACAATTATTTTGAGGTATATTTTTGAAAGTAGTGAACTTTTTATGTGAAGCGTTTCTTAGCCATTCCGTTGCAGAGTAAGTCTCCATTTTATCTACGGCATTGCCAAACAAACATAACTAGTTCTATATAATCCTTGGAAAAACGTTTATACGTATCCAATCTGTGAATTGGTTTTGTTAAAAAGAATTTTGCACCCAATCCTAATTAACATCGCAACGAGAAGCTACCAAATCACAAAGGACATTCTTTAAGTAAAGACAAATCTCGAACTAGCTGAACCATAAGATTTTATTTGTTATAGGATCTATGGATCAAATGTTTGGATGTTTACTCCAGTAAAACTTCACGACTACATGTTTATGTTTTTAAAAGTTTATAGTACCAAGTTAAACTGCTACAGGTTTGCTGCACAAAGTTCTGTTATATTCCCTGATGGCTCCATAAAAGTTCTAACTAATTAATGATATTTAATTGACCACCTTTATCACTACCCATTGAGAAATTCGTTTGTCCATTGAAGTTGTAAGCAATTGTTAAATAAAGGTTTTATCATTACTTACTTACATGATCATGGTCAATTGAGCCTGTTCACTTCCCAAGCAACTAAGTTGTAAAGACGTCTTGGCACCCCGTCGAATTAACATTTTATTGAGGAAAGTTTTTAAACCAATTCGAGCCATCAGTACTCAACCTCACTGTCGATTTCAGTCGTTTTTTAAGTCCAAGTGTCTTTACTAGAGTGCATCGCCCCCGAATGCCCTGGTTCGGTCGTCAGTCAGTCAGTCAGCTACAACGTAGGACCAGGCACATATATGCATCGGTCCAAGTTGCCATACTGGTGAGGAGAGTCAGCTCTCTCTCTCGAAATGCTCTCATATGGTTACGTGCATACAACCACTGCCACGGAAGTCCTACTCACTGCCTTTTCGTGGTGGTAGTGTTGTTTACGAAATTGTGTGTCGGTTAGTACGGAGGATCCACCTAGGGGAGTTGGGGAACCCTGGTTCCAAACCAATGGTGCACATGAGCTTCAGTTCAGGCACCTTGGCAGTATCACAGCCCCCACACAAATCAAATGAGGTTTGTGCGGCGCATATATATCTGGTGCCCCCTTTTACCAATATTTGTTTATATAAATAAATAATACCAACACCAACTGATTCTTTTATTTCTGAGTCTTATGTTATTTAACTTATCTTTTATCACACTTTCACTGTTGATCCTCGAATAATAAAGAATTCTTTCCTAGAATTTGTTATATATTACTCCATAATTATGGTGTATAGGTGTTTTTATTTGCACTAGTCTATTTTCAGTAATCAAAGAGTGTACTGCAATTTTACGGAACTTCTGCAGAACTTTTAGACATGTTTAAGTGAATAAATTGAACTGTAGTCCGATAGAGTAAATTCTGTAAAATATAATTTTACTTGTGTTGATTTTTATTTAAAAATAATTTTCCGTTTATGTTTTAATGTCAAGCCATAAATGTAAACATCATGAGAAATCCGTTAAATTTCTGTCATCTCATCCATCTATTTGGCGTTGCTATAAGTGAATACCATGATGCTTATTGACATGCGTCGTTCACTCGGATATAATATTTGTGTCTTTTTTTGTTTCCCTTTAGAATCCACCGGATTGGACTGAAATATTAACATATTTCCGTGGTTCAGAACTACAGAATTATTTCACGAAAATCTTAGAGGACAATTTGAGAGCTGTTATTAAGCCACAATATGTTGATCAAATCCCTAAAATCGTATCTGGTGAGGTTAAAACCTTACTTAATCGAAAGGATGATAGAGGCAACCAAGATCACGTTTTGGAAATGCTTGGTAAGAAAACTTATTTTCGGATGACTAATCTAGTATATTATAAAACCTAGACCTTCAAGTAGTCACTGAACGTATGGTAGGCGATTTATCTGGTGGTGAACTTCAAAGATTTGCTTGTGCAATGGTTTGTGTTCAAAAAGCTGATATATACATGTTTGATGAGCCTAGTTCTTACCTGGATGTCAAGCAGCGTTTAAAAACAGCTATAGCTATACGTGAACTACTGGAGGTTTGTAAATTGGTTTCATCCTAATTCATCTCATAATGTTTTTGATGTTTTTTTCGAAAGGGTACAAATTATGTTATTGTTGTGGAGCATGATTTATCTGTTTTGGATTACTTGTCTGACTTCATATGCTGTCTTTATGGTGTCCCAGGTGCTTATGGGGTAGTCACCATGCCTTTTTCCGTCCGCGAAGGAATAAATATATTTTTGGATGGTGTGGTCCCTACGGAAAATTTGCGTTTTCGAGAAACACCACTGGTTTTCAAGGTATGGTTTTTTTCTGTTTTAGACATCTTATTTGATGATATGTTTGGATTTTTATTAAACTTTGGCTGCTGCTTTTTTATTTATCTTTAAAACCGTTTCGTTGTCGCTGTAGTTTAAGACAATAATCTCTAGCTGATCCCTTCACCAACTTATTTTAAATTTAAGTCCGTTTCAATTGACTCGTGTGACTAATTAATATCGCTAGCTTATTAAATGTATCTCATCATGAGATGTAATTCTGTACACATCTATGCAGTGGTCGATTTTAAAAATTTGCATTCTCCGTCCAGCATGATGCTCATACGAAGGTCTACATTGTTCGCTCACCTTACCAGCACTCAAGAGTATTCATATTCGAACTGTTGGAGTACTTTCAGTACTTAGTTACAAGATGTGAAAGCAAGCATAGGTTTGGACTAATCTCACAGCACTTCTTTCCTTGCTGATGGAGAGAGACGTCATATAGTTAATAACGTATCAATGTGCTAAGAGTGCTTGTTAAACGTTATGAAATCCTAGTGGATTACTACACCAATATTACACTTAATGATCTGATCATCTCTGAATCGCGGTATACAGGCTACGTTTACTTAAAATCTATATTTCTTAACTAATTCGATTAACTAGGACTATGCTTGTCTAGTACCTTATACTACACTTCCATAAGTATGCCAACAACTTTAATGTTTAGATAAAATCGATCTCATTTCACTTGTTCCTTACCTACCATTAGTTGTAGTCAAAAAAGCAAGTAGTTTGTGGGTCTCAAATATCATTTCTTTGTCGGGGTTCGAGAATCCATCCTCATGCCCGAAAATATCTTAATTATATACAATGGTGGTAAATGCGCATGCAGGTTGGGTCTTGGCTTTGTTACTAGCTATTTTCGGCATAAAACATTTCTTCTGTCACGACCAAAACATATCTTACTTTCTACCGCTGTAACCAACTAGCTTTCGGAATCAAAATCATTTCAGTAGTGTTCAACAAATCATTAACCTCATTATTTTAGGCATTATTAGGACTGTTACACGCCTCAATGATGTTAATACATAGTTCAAAATTATAATTCAAATTACTTTTAAAGAATCCTTGTTATGCCAAGAAGCATAGTTACCGGCTGCATCCTGACCGTAGCTACTTTTCTCACCGATCAATTAAATCTCTAGTATTTATTTTCAATGTATGTCGTCCAGGTCTTAAGAGTGTCCATGTAATCCAACTGATACCATCCTCGAAAAGTGTATCTTCATTATGGTTATTCTTCAACTAAGGTATAGTTCATCTTCATCACCACTAAAAAATGTACTCACATCTAAAGGGGCTGTAAAGAATACTCGTGGTAAGCTGGTTTAAAGAATACGATCACGCTCTCAATAACTTAAGCTCTGATTTGACTCAAATTCCAGTAATCTTTATGGCAGGTGTATCAAGTCAAGTAATAATGTAGGTGGATTAATTTTGAACATTCCTTCTTGACGGATGTTAAAAGGTTATAATGCACACTCACTTCTAATTAGATCGAATAAACAGTACTGGTTTTGGTATTTTCTGTCAAGAAGTTTAAGAAGCTGGATTATGGTCGATACTAATACTTACTATCGGGTCACAAACAGGTTCTCTCCATTTCCGGTTTCAAGTAGTGATTCCGTTGTACTCGGTAACTATGACCAACGTCTTACTTAGGCCATTTGATATGCACTACTAAAAAATGTAAGTCTATGATAATCGTTAGTCGTCAATCATTGTAGGAAAAACTTTCATCTAATCTGTTTTCTTGTCAAATATTCAGAACTGCACTTCTTATTTTATTCAAGCTACTTTGGTCATAGTTACTGATATCAAGAAACAAACGAATAGTAGTCCATTAGTAAGACGACCAACCATTTACGTGGATCATTGATGGCAGACAAACCTGGATAAGAGAATAAATGGTGCTTAACTAACAGAAAAATGCTTGGTTTCTGTTTATTTCAGTCCTATGTGACCTTATCGGTAATAGTTTTAACTTTTGCTGACTCAGCTGTCGTCCGACTTTTTCACACTGAAAATCCTGTAACCTGGGGCACGAAATGTACTAAGCATTACGTACTGATTAATTATGGACCTGATTAAGGAGTTTAATCGTTTTACTTAGGGACACAAATACCCACCGAAAATCTTATTGTTATAACTATAAATGCAGTCAGACAAACTATAGTTATTACCCAGCACTCACGTTCTTGGTGTAATCAAAAGGATCATGATTTTGATAGTCATAAACACGAACAGAAGGTGGTCAGGAGTAAGTCCCTATAACTCATATAACAGACTCGTCTACTGTCATATGCCTGCAAGAGATTATTGATCAGTAAAGAACATGGGTTACTTGTTGTGAATTTTGGCCGGTTTAATCTCATGTGACTTATTCACCAATCGAAATACGACCTATACAATTCTAGCACTATGTCTAATCAATGACGTATCGACCGGTATGAGCAGCCTAGTGTTTTTATCGACCCTTTTCCCCCCTAACCCTGCCTGTTAAGTCCAGAACACCAATCTCAGTCTCCGCGATATGAATCATGTATTTCAAACATACCTGATTTATATACAAACCAAACAGAATACATCGTACCATAAAATAGAAATTAACATTTGTACAAGATTTAGCCAAAAGTGGCTGTAAATGTGGGAGACTGTAATTAATATATTGGGCATAACTCAAGAATTGTAAACCGTATAATAATAGTTTATAGGTCCAAATAAAGCTTATAATAAGAGGAGTCTAGATAAACATAATTTGGTTACTGGATAGTTATACAATAAGAGTTTATTTTATTTATTTAATCACATACATATTGGTACAAAGGGCACCGAATACATATGCGCCACGCAAAATAATGAGAATGGGAGGAGAAAGGGGGAAGGTGCGTATATATAAAAGAAGAAAAAAAGGATGAAAAAAAGAGAAGAGTAATGGTGGGGGGAACTGATATGTACAACCGGAAAACTTTTTCAGTTAAAAAAGTTAGAACCACTCTTTATGAAGAAAGTAAAAGGTTACAGCAGGCTCGCCACTGGCTTTTATTCTGAGCCATATCTGATAACGTCTCTAGCCACTGTGTTGCACCATCTCTCGGACCCCAGCCAGGGAGTCGTGAAGAACCAACAGAAGCTAGCCCTTTGCAACTTTCTTTCATACCACGACACCATGTCATACACTGACCACCTCTCCGCTTTTTCCAACCAGTCCCAGAGTCGGCAAATAATGCACGGCGTGGAAGTCTCTGGGACGACATTCGTAAAACATGTCCAAGCCACCGAAGTCGGTGTTTCAAGATGGTGACACCAATTGAATTATCGTCTCGGCGCCCGAACGCACGATGCCGAACCTCTGCATTACTAACATGGTGTTGCCACTGAATGTCAGCAATCCTTCGGAGACAACGATGATCGAACACAGAGAGACGTCTAACATCCTCAACTCGGAGAGGCCAGGTTTCACAAGCATAGAGCAAAACTGCTCTCACCGACGCGTTGTAGATCCGACCTTTTACAGCCAGACTAACATCACGAAGGCGCCAAAGATGGCCCAGATTGGCATAAGCCGCTCTGGCTTTCATTATACGTGCGTCGATCTCATCACTCACGCCACCACCAGCACTTATGTAGCTACCTAGATACACGAACTTCTCAACTACTTCAATCTGCTCATCATCCAGGGTGAGTACATGATTCGAATCCTGACAGTCTTGTAGGAGTACCTTGCACTTGGAGGGTGCAAAGCACATGCCGTACCTGAGGACACTGATTGTCAACTGATTAAGTGCGGATTGCATGCCTTGGGTATCATCGCACACTAAGACAATATCATCCGCATACTCAAGGTCGAGAAGTCGTTCTCCAGGCAGCAGGTCCACACCTCCATTACTTACATCCATCAGAGCTGTTTCCAAGATGTCGTCGATGGCAAAGTTGAAGAGGAATGGTGAGATTGGGCAACCCTGCCTAACCCCGCTGCTTGAATGGAACAAGGGAGAAAGGTGGTTGTATGCCCTCACTCTGCCTGAGGTGTTCGTATACAGGGCCTTTAAGATGTTAATAAACTTCTCAGGCACACCCTTCTTCAATAGACAATCCCAAAGAACAGTCCTGTCCAACGAATCGAAGGCAGCCCTGATATCAAGAAACACTACGATTGTTGGCCTGCGATAAGTATGACAGTGTTCTAACATTAGGCGGAGGGTAAAGATATGATCCATGCACCCTCGACCAGAACGAAAACCAGCCTGCTCCTCGCGAGTCAATCGTTCTCGGGTTTTAAACAACCTACGAAGAATGACAGAAGTCAATAGTTTGGACTCAATCGGAAGTAGACTTATCCCCCGATAGTTATTGCAGGAACAACGCGAACCCTTTTTAAAGATAGGGACGACTATCGACTCATTCCATGATGTTGGAACACTTTCTTGCTCCCAAACCTTTGCAAACAACACAGTCAGTTCGTTAGTCAGAAAGTCACCACCATCTTTAAAAATAGCCGGAGGTAAGTCATCTGGGCCCGGTGATTTGTAACGTTTCAAGAGTTGGAGATCCTTGCGGACTTCCGCCTCATTTGGTGGATCAGTCGTCACCGGCCATGGGGGGCAGGACAAACTGGTTGATGTTGCCTGAGCAGCAGGCCAGTTGAACTGCCCTTCAAAAAATTCCGCCCATCGTCCAAGACGTCGACAAATGTTAGTGATTGGCATCACGTCATCCTCACAGATTGTTTTGCTCACACCAGACTTCTTGCTGCCAGTGGCTCCGGCAGTTACCAGATGCAGCTGCTGCTTCCATCTCATACCATATACCGTCTCATACTATATGTATACTATTAATGAATTAGTAGTTCTCACAAGTTACTCATCACTTGATCTTCGCTAGGATGTAACACTACTAAGTCTCATATTGCGGACTACATGTTTAGTGTGTCAGATTAATTTTAGTATAAATTTGCAACTGGTGTCGAGAGAATGTTCGTTTTTGTTAGAACAACTGGATGGTATCCAACGTTGTTACATCCAGTGTGTTTAAATCGTAGCTTCTGATCACATTTTAAATCATTGTATTATTAGTTAGTTAGTTAGAGAGTTCCTGTGTAATTTAAAGCGTTCCATACAATTATGTCACCATTTCTGCGGTAGGAAAAGCTGTAAGCCAATCTCATAGGGTTGCCATTTTTCGTCGACCGTTTCCATTTCTTGGTTTCAAGATTCAGCATCACTCACGCGATGCAAATTATAACACAAATTTATCGGATTATAATGGCAATTAATAAAATATCTCAAACTTACGGTGCATAGTAATGTTTGTGAACATATAGTGTAATCTACTGCAGGTGTTCAAACATATTTTACACAAAAAGTTTACTACTTGTAAATAGTGTTGCAATATGTCATATCAGAAAATTACCGTTATTTAGGTGTGCTAATAGCATTATTTCTCTATTTGATATATTTTGAAATAATCTGTGTTATTTTTTGAATTTTTAAGGTGTCCGAAACCGGTAACGAAGAAGAATTAAAACGTACAGCTCGTTACGATTATCCAACTATGTATAAAAATTTGGGTTCATTCGATTTGACAGTGGAGGCTGGATCGTTTACTGATTCTGAAATTATTGTAATGCTAGGTGAGAATGGTACTGGTAAAACTACTTTTATTCGTATGCTGGCTGGCAATCTGAAACCTGATGGTGATCAAAAGTGTCCAGTTTTACATGTATCATATAAACCACAAAAGATTAGTCCAAAATCAGAGAAAACAGTTCAAAATCTACTTTTGGAGAAAATTCGTGATTCGTTTACACATTCACAATTTTCAACAGATGTGCTTAAACCATTACAAATGGAACGACTCTATGATCAGCAAGTAAGCGATAAGTTTTTATATTGTGTTTCAACATGATATACTTATATGTACCGATTGTATTTTCTTTTTCATAGAGATAACCAAGTAGTAGAATAGGCAACTTTATGTGACAGAGTTTGACTACACTAATACCGAGTTTTTCAAAACGTTGTACTTAGATGGTGCTTACTACGGCATTAGTGAAACAGAAATGGTATGTTTGTTTATGTCTAGAGGTGGGGGAGTATTACACTATCAAATGGATATAGGAATCTTTTCATATTAACTTTTACGTACCAAGAAATAGCATGAATCCTTAGCCGTGCCCCTTCATTTAGTTAGATTTTTTAAGACCAACGAGGCCAATATCAAATGTCAAGTAGCTAGTAAATCATTTGTTTCGATGAATTGTTCGTAATTGTAAGTTTAAAGTTACTAAATTGATTCATTCTTTGCATCTCATCCCTGGTTCTATAGAACCACTAGAGAAGCAGGAAACAACAACAACAGTCAAATAGTGATGTAGAACTACAAACTCAACAACCTCCACAACCACTGATGTTAAAAATCGTCATGCAAATGATTTTGAGCGGTGATTTCCAGAGTTATAGTGAGAAACTGTGACCGGTGAATTTCAACCGTATTAAGGGTAAGGTAAATATAATCGTTAACAAAGGATGATGGTACCGTAGTCTAGTATCACGAATTAAGTAACGTTATCAATTGTAAACTATTAATTCTCAGCTAGGTGGTCAAAAGTTTAAGAGCTCGCTGCAAGTGCTGAATGTCTCAGGTTCAACCCCAGATCAGACCATAGATACATACTGCGTGAGGTCTCAATCAACGACGAGACAGCCATTTATTGCTTCCCGGTTTTTAATAGTTCTCTAACTGAATTCATTCTGTAATGTGTTGTAACTTATAGCCCTGTGCCCTTATCAATATATGACATAATGATACCGCCAATTAGAGAACAGAGAATTATCGACCGGTCCAATGATGCATAAAACACGTACGAGCAGTGTAGAGTCCTTATCGGTCCTTCAAGCGTAGCCCGTGCTTGTTAAGTCCAGAACACCAATCTCAGTCTCCGCGATATGAATCATGTATTTCAAACATACCTGATTTATATACAAACCAAACAGAATACATCGTACCATAAAATAGAAATTAACATTTGTACAAGATTTAGCCAAAAGTGGCTGTAAATGTGGGAGACTGTAATTAATATACTGGGCATAACTCAAGAACTGTAAACCGTATAATAATAGTTTATAGGTCCAAATAAAGCTTATAATAAGAGGAGTCTAGATAAACATAATTTAGTTACTGGGTAGTAAGAATGTACGCACAATATTTGTCCAGAAATAGTTCTCAAAAGTTACCTTTCATAATTCTCGCCGGGATATAACAGTAAGAAGAAATAATATCCTCCCATTAATTAGTAATCTGTGATAGACAATAAGATCTTTTTAGTCGATAGATGATTTATATCAACTAAGTTTTTACATTGTCACAATACTGTCTCATTTTTTGCTTAAAATAGTCATTCAAAATCAATCACCTTCAATAAATAAATATTAGAATGTCCCATTTTATTCTTGAAATCCTCCGAATTACGTACTCTTTATCCTATGATCATGTAAGACTTAATCAAAGGCTTTCCTTAAACAAAGGACAACGCTGTGTAAATTAGTTAAGATTTATCCATTATTTTCACAAGTTTATTGTCTACAAATCAACTAATCTTATTTAAACAGTGACGGGTTGTGTTTAGCAGTGGAATTCAGGACGCACGTTTCGTCCTGGTTGGAACGCACCAACTGGATATACTTGCGTTCTGGAGATGATGTTTACTTCGTGATTCGATCCCAGTACCTGTAGTATTAAACACCAACACGTTATCTACTTAGCTACTGAGTCCAGATAGCCACTGGCTTGTGGAATGAGGTGAATTTTAATTCGTTTGCGTTGGGTGTTTGAATCTCTCCATTGGTGTTTATGATTGCAATTGATCGCTCTCTTTAGATATCTGTACATCCTGTGCGGATTACCTAAAGTCTTTTTATACCATACGTTTGTTTTGTTTCTTTTCAAGGTAATGAACTTATCTGGTGGTGAATTACAACGATTGGCTATTACATTGTGCCTTGGCCAACCAGCTGATGTCTATTTAATTGATGAGCCGTCAGCTTATTTAGATTCAGAACAGCGTTTACATGCCGCAAAAGTTATTAAACGATTTATACTGCATGCTAAAAAGACAGCTTTTATCGTAGAACATGATTTTATTATGGCAACATATTTAGCCGATCGAGTTGTTGTATTTGACGGTCAGCCTGGTGTTAAAGCTACAGCAACAACGTGAGTGTATTCAGTCGTTGTTAGTTTGTTTATCACTAAAGATATTTCTGCATGAGATGTTACGAATTCAACGTTTATATATCCACTTAATTGGATTACTGAACTATCAAGTCCGCGTACATCAAATAACATTAATGACCTTTTTTAACCAATATGTCCACTAATTGTGCTGACATTGATTATTAGCCCACACAGCTTCATTCTGGCTCTCAACTTGCCCAATCAAAACACAATAAAAGTTAACCGATCTACTTTGTATATTTTATGACTCAAAAACTCACAGGATAATATACATCAATTACATACGACCACAACCCGCTTTAAATAACTAGATTATTTGTGATATAAAACTGATTGATAGGTATATAGTTAATTAACTGTAATTCATGAACTGTAAAAGGGACATATCATCAGTCACTGATTTAAATAAAAGCATACAATTTGGGCAATATAAAAGTATCATAAAGAACATATTTAATAATTACATAAAAGTGGATATGATATTTCGCTGCAGAATAGTTCTGAAAATTCTAATATTTTCGGCTTGCATCTAACATGTGTCTCCAGCAGAAAATGATACAAAATTAATTCATTCTTCAAATTGTTGGATGCATCACAGTATCTTGCAACTCATCATTTACCAAGCTCAATTATTTTGTATTCGGAATTAAGGCAACCATACATTGATTATTGATGTTGACTATTTGGTACTACGACCCGGTTACCCAAAATGAAGTATGTAGGTTCTCATGCTTAGATATTTGGGTTGAAAATACGTTCCATTAAAATTGTCTGCAGACTAACTCTCATCGTTCAACTTTTAAATATGATGAATAGTAAGTGAAAAAGAATATTTTTACATCATCCTAGATGTTTTTTGCTAACCCAATCTCATCGAGTCCATTGATAAGGTTAACGCTTGAGACTAGATTTTCGTCGACTGAGTTAACCAAGACGCTTATATATTCAACTATCACCTACCTCAACGGGCAATGTTAAATGGTGTAGGAGTTAAGCTAAAAGAGAGTCATTCTGACAAACCAATATATGCCATTAGTCCATAGTCATTGACTGT
Source organism: Schistosoma mansoni (assembly GCF_000237925.1). Taxonomy (NCBI): domain Eukaryota; kingdom Metazoa; phylum Platyhelminthes; class Trematoda; order Strigeidida; family Schistosomatidae; genus Schistosoma; species Schistosoma mansoni. The sequence continues at coordinate 702,089 of NW_017386026.1, read as the reverse complement.
TAGTTTGACCCATGTTGATAAGTGCAAACTATTTGATTCAAGCTCACTCATTAACTGCGATAAGTGTTTGAAGACGTCGGGTGATATAGCGTAGATGCATATACTTTTTATTGTCAATATTTTGAATCTCATTATTCTTTCATTCTGTATTTTTTATATCACATTCTCAAAGTTTTCTCTTCATTATCATTGCAACTACGGTTATTTCGACTCCTTTACTAATAATCTTGTTAATTTCATCTCTTGCTAATATGGTGTTACAATTTGAGGTGACGTACATCTGTGCCAAATTCCATGTTGTTTATAACTGATTTCTGTTGGGACACTCACGAGACTTAACATATAATTCGGTAATATTAGCTCTTGAATAGTAATCTACAGTTATCTTCTGACGATAATTCATGTTTCACCACCTACTGTTATTAAATAATTTCTCTTTCAATGCAACCCAAATATTTGCACCAAATTTAAATTTGTGTTCATAAACCAACTTATATCGAATCCAACTTCATATATGAATAACTTGGAAAATCAGTTAAGTAATCACACGCATACACACTCAAACGGAATACAATTCTTGTTCATTGTTAACATTAAGATGTAATAATGTATGTTTCATCCTTTTTGTGAAGTTCATTTTTTGTATCAAGATATAACCGATAGTATGTAGAATGGGACTATGATCTTTTTAAACAGTATTATTTATTAATAACTGTATTTATCAATTGAATACTTAATTCTGTATGAGTGCTCGACAATTCCATCGAAAAGAATGGGATACAATAATTTACTTTTTTCAAAATTTCTATCACATGATGTACTCTAATTTCTATATTTTTTCACTTTGATTATAGACCACAAAATTTAGTTACTGGCATGAATAAATTTTTACAATCACTTGATATAACATTTCGACGTGATCCAACCAATGCTAGACCAAGAATCAACAAATTAAATTCGGTCAAAGATGTTGAACAGAAAAGAAGTGGCAATTATTTTTTTCTTGGAGATTAAATTTTCTTTGTTTATAGACCTGTCTACCTTCTCACTCTTTGCAAGTTTTTCAACAATGCCTGTCGGGTTTTGCTTTTCTGTCAGAAATCTGTGTATATGGTTGGTGTAATATGTGTAATGATTTAATTTCTCTGACTAATCACTTGCCAATTCGGTAACTGACTAGGTTATTAATATATTATACAATTATTGGAATTAAAGTTTTTTCAACTTAAAACTTGCTTTAAGAAGGACTCTTTTCGGAAATATTGAAGTGAGTCGTAGTTTGTTACATCAGTTGCAGAAGTAACATCTTTCATAAAACTATAAGTCAGTCAGTTAAATGGAATGTAAAACCTGGCGTATACGTTTATTCGTTCGAGTTGCCATATCAGATTATCTGGATGAAATAGTCAGCGCAGATCCGAGAGTAGTAATAGTATTAGTGGTAATAAGAAAGACTAAATATATACCATGTGACTCCAGAAATGAATTGTTGGGATAAAAAGTATGGGATCATTTCGAAACTCAGGATCGAGAAGAATACAAAGTAAATGGATCTGTACCATAATTATCAATTCTGAGCCATGTCATCCGACGTTTTCAACCACTGTCAATGATAACTACCCAGACTCCAGCTAGTTTGCCATTACACGGCCCAATCTAACAGTCAGTGACTTCATGAGGTGATGACATGTGTGTTTTGGCTGCTTCGAACTTTCAGCTAACGTCGTCTATTAAGGTGGTGTCTGAGACTACGCGATACATGCCCAACCCGCTTCAGTCGATGAAGATTCACTACCTCACCATTCAGTTTCTCATCCTTACTCTACTGCAGTGTTGCTCACTTAGTGACACCAACATACATGAAAATACTTTGGAGCCATCTATTATCAAGTGCCGACCTGAGGCCATGTTTCACACCCATAAATTAAAACGACAAATTGTTGCTCAGTATTCTTTGAATGGAAGACGGATGTCTAGCCTATGCTACAAATGAGATGTGGATTTTACTTGTTTACTGTATCTCTCTGTGGAGCTAATTCAAGACACGTTTCAAGGTTTGCTGACACGACTTAATCGCTCAGACTGAAGTGGCTAATATATTGCTTGAAATCTAAGTGCTTTAACCACTAGTTTACCGCTTGACGTTTGATGTCTGTAGCTCATATTTGATAGCTCTACTTAGCCAGCCTAAACGTTTTTGTCACCTAGATCACATTTTTTGTAACATTAATCAGGATTATGCGGCTTTTTTACATCCGAAATTTCAAAATATTTACAGTAATGTAACTCGGTGATGAGTGTATACTAGTTGGTGGCTGAAATTTCCCGTGATTGATATCTGGTTGCTTAAGCTAAAGTAAATAAATTGAAAGCATAATCTGTGATTTAGTGGTCAGAAGTTAGTTACAATAACTATTACACCTTTTATGAAATGAAAATAAATATTGATAGATTTTGTGTGCATTCTAAAGAGAGTAAAACATGTTCATTTACAGCTAATATTTGTAGTTCTAAAATGGGAATCAACTGCTTTGCAATTTTACGGTATACTAACCTAGATATACCTAAAAATCGGGAGAACGGTGAGATATGAATTATGAAAACCATATGATCGCAATGCCCTTATTATAGTAGATTTAGACGAATCATGGATTAGTGGGATAACTATTCTCCTCAGTTTTATGAAATTAGTTAATTGACTCTTCCTTTTCACCAATATTCTTATTGCCAATAAGTTTTCGAAATTATTTGTTCATTGAGACTAAATTTGGACGCGAATTAGTTAAAAGAAATCTACATTTGCTTATCACCTAACCCCCAGTCTCTCAACTTCATGTTATTATCTGCCAACATATCTAAACTGAAAGTTAAGACAGTTTAGTAACTTTACCAGTAAATTCGTAAAAAAACTGATTATTTGAAACGTGTTTTACTACATATGGATTAACAAATTGAAGACTCAATAAAAACGTACTACAAAAAGCAATAAACATTGTGATAATCTCTCCATGGAGCTTAGAAAACACAACCATTAAAACCAGCTTAAGTTAAAGATCATTACCATCTTAATAATTAAAAATAGTATTCAAGTGGATACACTTTTGACTACTTCATTACAACTTGGAACCATGTCAACCACATCATCTACTTGTATGGTACGCACAGACGATTAATCTCATCCGGATTAAATAACATGATGATTACGACTAGGAGATACTATCAACAGGACTATATTAAATAATTATTGCTAACATTTTTGCCCAAAGATATGGTAAAGCCATACAGACTGAGTCCTAATACCCCCGAGTACTTGGATATAGTGCGATAAAGCTCAGTGATATCGACAATATTGGTTACATACAATTCGAATGACCTTAAACTACAGGTGAGCATATAAGACATTAAAATAGTTAACCGATCACATATTTCAGTAACAATATTGATTTATACGGTAATACATCCACAAGTATTTCACAGTAAGCATATACTAGTTACTCATGGGATATCTAAATCAATTTAATATTATCTTGCATAATGTGAACTGTATTCACATTTAGTAATAACAATTCCAGCAAAGCTCACAGCATTTCCATGTACCATTTAACATCGTTACGGGAAGAGATTACAACTAGATTGCAGTTCGATAAGCTGTACTGAGTCAAATATAAGTTAAGATAATATGATGATTAGTGACTAAGTGAAAGAAGAGAAACATAAGAATAGATTATCACATGCAGAGATCATTATTCTTTATTAACATTTTATAAGCCATGTAATGATCTAAAACAGCGTGATAACTATCATTAATGAATTAGTTCATGAGAATTTGTACGCATTCTGCCATGTTCATAAAACTTACCTAATTATATTTAATTGCCTACTTGTCAGTCAACAAAAGAATTGGTCGATAGAAAAGTAATAATCACATGTTACTTAATACAAGTTCCTTGTAAAACAAATTGTGAATGTCTAGTGTTTAGACATAAATTACGTTTTTCTCTACTGTCTCATATCCTTTAGATATCATACTTCACTCAAAGCTCGACAAATCAGAATTAAGAGGAAACAATTTACATTTTGATAAAATTGAACAAAGGTACAGTTATAAAAATGTACATAAGAATCATCTACCGTACTGATTCGTGCACTACCATTGACTAATTGAAGATGGACCAATCGGTGTATTCTAACTTGGTCGAGATCAAAGCACACGTTAGTCGAGACATTATCATTCTAATTACATTGTACGGGTAGAGTACATATTGTTACACGAATCTTTTTTTAAGACCTGGAAAGTTTCAGTTCATTTTGAACTGCACTGAAAAAATAAGTACGACAATCCAGATTATCGTTTTTCAAGTTTTGATCTTCAGCCGAATCCGCTAAAATCAATTTTACTAACCCTCTAATACATTTAATTACTGAAAGATAAATATTAAAGGCTTTGAAAGATTTTTAACATCGAAATGCTTCCATGAATATCAATCATGTATACTTTACTAATTGATGATTGGAAAAGTCCTAGCAACCTAAAGTATGCTTTATTTATGCACAATTATTAAGACAGTTGGTTTTTTAGTATATAATCACGACATTTACTTAATAAAGATCAATCATTAGTACATAAATATCTACTTCAAACAGCCCAAAGGTTACTTGTTCAAATCGTGGTGCAATTAAAATCCCCTTTCAACCTCTATCATTATCATTGCATATTTCAGATAACCTAACTGAAATTATATTGTATGCACATAGTTCTATACCAAACGACATGCAGCACTCAATACAATATTTCAGTACATTGATCGATGAACAAATACATACATGTACATAGTATATTCTCATGGATTCAAGTAATCAATCATTCGAATAAACACATAATGGATAGTATTTAGATCCTATGGTCAAAACATCGTGACAGTCATTTGATCAACGGCACACCTATGATGTTTGTCACAGATAATTTGAATATGGATAAAACTTGATGATTTTAAGAGGCTATAACGAAACATACCTAGACAAATCGTTTGCTATTTTTTCAAACGCCTAGAAAAATTAAGACTAATCAAATTTTTAGAGAAACATTGATATTAGGTAACAACTGACGAAGCATGACTTTATCAAAATGAATAGTACATTGTTAGTTACTTAGTCTGAATACTTATTTCGTTACATTGAACTTATTAAATAAGACTGTAAATTGAGGTAATGCAATCACAGACACAAAGTATGCAGAATAAGTGAATTATTTAGTGAACCAAAAGTTAATATCCATGATGACTAAACAGCTATCAACGAGTGCAATGGAAGTCAGGATTTTAGATTTAGCACGTGGCGACACTTAATGCAGACACGTGAGTTTTACACACGAAGTTAAGTACAACAGTTTCAGAAATTAACAAAGAATAGATTCTTTGTTTTTCCCGCTGTCAAAAGACTTAACCGTGGGTTACTTTTACGAACAATCTGACGCCCAAAAACAGCTCAAACCCTCTGTTCGAAATAGTTGGAGTTAGTGAAAAACCACCGCTTATTGATCAGAAAGTAGGCTCTTCATTGAACGATTGGAATAATGTTCTTGATTAGTCTAAGGGTAATTGATAGAAGAGTACATTGAAACCCACTTTCACACCCCTAAACTTTTTGTTAAGCATCATTGTATTTAATAGACTTATAAATATACAGACAACTTGTGCACTTTTTTTATTTAAATTAGTCAAGTGGTATTAATCGTCACTGGATTCAACGAATATCACTTTATATCTTATTCAGTATCATATATAAAAGTATACATTTAACTGTGGTAGGTTTTACCACCACTTGATACGATGATATTTATCTCTCCTTAATACGGTTGAAATTCACCAGTCACAGCTTCTCACTAGAACTCTGGAGAACATCGCTTAAAATCATTTATATGATTTGTTAGCACTAGAGGTTGTTCAACTTGTAGTTCTAAATCACCTACACCTGTTACCCCTAGTGAAGGAGCATAGGCCACTGATCATGATACCCCATTAATCCCAGTCCTGGGCGATCTTTTCCAGTAGCTATTCATTCTTTTGATATCTGCTTCTAATTCCCGACGTAATGTGTTTTTTGCCCTCCCACTTTTCGTTTTCCACTAAGGTTTCCAAGTGATCACTTCCCTACAATCGCCTGAACTGATCATTTGTTCTACTCGCTTGAAACAACTTTCACATTCCTCACATACGAGTTTCATCATGAATGATACTTTTTTGAGATCTTGTTAAGAAAAATCACTCTTAACTGTTTATGCTGAGTACTAGTTTTAATATACATGACAATACCACAAAGTTTATCTGCTTTCTTAAGGTAGAAATATATATCATGACTTTTACCTATTTATCCCCATGCTCATTAAACAAAACATGAAGCACAAAAGATCGGATCGATAGAGACTTCTAGAAGATATATGTTGCACTTGTTTGACATAACCTAATGTTTAGATAAAAAACAAAGCCCTAAACGTAATCGATCAATGAGTGATCCATGTCGTGTGTGTTAAATTATTCTTAGCACCAAATGAATTCTAACTCCGCCTATAGCTCTTCTAGAGTTACTGCCGGTCCCAAGCCCGGGTAAAGGAGGAGGGTTGGGCATGGGGTTAGCCACCCCATCCCGTAGAAAAACTAGCTAAAAAACGCTAAGCAGAAAAAATAATTCAAACCATTTAAACTCTGCCCTGGGAATTAAAGGAATAATTATGACGCCTCGTGATGAAAGTCGAGATTTTTCGGAAGTCAAGAGGCCGATGCTTTCTAACAACCAGAGCAACACTCTTTATAGGTACATCGAACATCCGGACACTGTGGGAGACCGGGAAGACCAGTCAAACAGCAATGGAAATGAGGAGATGCAAATTGGCAGTACTCGGAATCAGCGAAACCCATCGGACGCAAGCTGGACAACAAAGGCTAGGTACGGGAGAGATGCTGCTGTACTCCGGTTACGAAGCGGAAAATGCTCCACACACTCAGGAAGTTGCTCTAATGCTCTTCAGAGAAGCACGAAATGCACTTGTAGGATGGGAATATCATGGATCCAGAATTATCAAAGCATCATTCAAAACAAAGAAGCAAGGGATCACAATGAATGTTATCCAGTGTTATGCACCCACCCATGATAGCAACGACAACGATAAAGATCAGTTTTACTCAAGCTGCAATCAATCATAGCCAAGTACTCAAGAAAGAACCCCACCATCCTGATCGGAGATCTAAATGCTAAAGTCGGAGTGGACAACACAGGATATGAAGATATAATTAGACGACATGGACTAAGAGAGAGAACTGAAAGTAGGGAGAGATTCGCAAATCTATGTGTATTCAACAAATTGGTTATAGGCGGCATAATATTTCCACACAAACGCATACACAAAGCTACATGGATCTCACCGGATCACACCACAGAGAACCAGATAGATCATATTTGTATCAACAAAAAAGTCCGAAGGACAATGGAAGACGTGAGAACCAGGAGAGGAGCTGACATAGCTTCAGATTACCATCTGGTTGTGGCCAAGATGGGACTGAAGCTAAAGAAACACTGGACAAACAGCATTACAAAGGTTCAATACACCATTCCTTCGACAGACTGACAAACTTAACGAATTCAAGTTAATTCTCAACAACAGGTTGTAAACTTTACAGGATCTACTGAAAGAACAAGAAACTACGATAGAGGACAACTGGAAAGGGATAAAAGAAGCACTAACTTCAACGTGTCAGGAGGTTCTGGGTCTTAGGAAGCTTCATCATAAGGAATGGATCTCTATGGGAACGATGGACAAGACTCAAGAAAGGAAGAACAAGAAGACAGTAATTAGCAACAGTCGAACACGAGCAGAGAAAGTCAAGGCGCAAGCAGACTACACAGAAGCAAACAAGGAAGTGAAGAAAGCATTAAAGCCGACAAGCAGAAATACCTGGGAGAATTAGCAACGACGGCGGAAAAAGCTGCAAGGGAAGGGAATATGAAACAACTATATAGTACAACGAGGAAACTGGCAGAGAGATATAGCAAACCAGAGAGACCAATCAAGGACAAAGCAGGAAAGACAATCACGAAGATTCAAGAACAGAGAAAAAGATGGGCGGAATACTTCGAGGAACTGCTATATAGGCCAGCTCCATTGAATCCACCGGACATCGAAGCAGCACACACTGGCCTTCCTATATCTGTCACTCCACCAACGACCGAAGAAGTCAAGATGGCCATCAGACAAATCAAGAGCGGGAAAGCGGCAGGACCTGACAATATACCAGCTGAAGCGCTGAAGTCAGACATTGAAGTAACTGCAAACATGCTTCACCTTCTATTCAAGAAGATTTGGGTAAAGGAACAAATGCCAACGGACTGAAAAGAAGGATACCTCATCAAGATACCAAAGAAAGGAGATCTGAGCAAATGTGAGAATTACAGAGGCATCACACTGTTGCCAGTACCAGGAAAAGTTTTCAACAGAGTGTTGCTGAACCGGACGAAAGACTCAGTAGACGCCCAACTTCGAGATCAACAGACGGTATCCCATAAGGATCGGTCGTGCACAGACCAAATTGCAACACTACGGGTCATCGTTGAACAATCAGTTGAGTGGAATTCGTCACTATAAATCAACTTCGTTGACTATGAGGCGTTTGACAGTGTGGACCGGAGAACATTATGGAAACTTCTTCGACACTATGGAGTTCCTCAAAAGATTGTCCACATTATCCAGAACTCATACGAAGGACTACAATGCAAAGTGGTGCATGGAGGACAGTTGACAGATGCATTTCCAGTAGGGAATAGAGTCAGACAAGGCTGTCTTCCCTCCTCCTTCCTTTTTCTTCTGGTGATTGGCTGGATTATGAAGACTTCGACATCTGAGGGGAAGCACGGAATACAATGGACATCTCAGAACCAATTAGACGATTTGGACTTCGCAGATGACCGAGCCCTCCTATCTCATGCACACGAACATATACAGACGAAGACAGCAAATGTAGCAGCAGCCTCTGCATCAATAGGCCTCAACATACACAAAAAAAGCAAGATTCTCAAGTACAACACAGAGAACACCAACCCAATCACACTTGATGGCGAAACTCTGGAAGAGGTGGAAACACTCACGTACCTGGGAAGCATCATTGATAAACAAGGAGGATCGGATGAAGGTGTGAAGGAGAGGATTGGAAAGGCAAGGGCAGAATTTCTACAATTGAAGAACATTTGGAACTCTAAAAAACTGTCAACTAACTTCAAAGTGAGAATCTTCAATACGAACGTCAAGACAGTCCTACTGTACGAAGCTGAAACTTCGAGAACTACTACATCCATCGTCATGAAGGTACAAGTAATTATAAACAGTTGTCTACACAAAATACTCAACATTCACTGGCCGGATACTATCAGCAACAGCGTTTTATGGGAGAGGAAAAATCTGCTTCCAGCTGAAGAGGAAATTAGGGGAAAACGTTGCAAGTGGATAGAACATACATTAAAGAAATCACCAAACTGAATCATGAGGCAATCCCTAACTTGGAATCCTGAAGGGAGACGGAAAAGAGGAAGGCCAACGAACACATTACGCCGGGAAATAGAAGCAGATATGAAAAGGATTGCCCAGGACAGGGTTGGACGGAGAATGCTGGTGGGCGGCCCATGCTCCTCCACGAGGGGTAACAGGCATAAGTAAGTACCTACCGAATTCTTTTGATCAAGTTGCAATGAGAGGACTAGTCTAATTAACTCAAGATCGCATAGGGTATGAGGAGATGTTGAAGGTAGTCAATAGGAAGCTCTGGATAAGTGTTTCGCACCATTTGACACTTGTTAGCAAGATGTACCTGTAATCTTAAGGGAACTGATGCACCCTGGAGGATTTGATTATGTATTACCCAGCTTCACAGTCGCAGATGTAACCAGTGAGCTATTCGTGCTGAGATGTATTTACGATTGACTGATAAGTGGATAGTGGCCTATGTCAAGTCCATCTTAGTGCTAATCAAATCCTATTGATTAAACGGATCGTTTATTTCGCAGTACAACGAAGAAACCATTAAAAAATCTCAAAGTTCTTCTCTTTAACTGGTCTGTACGCTGATTGTGCAACAGCACCCTCAAATCATGAATTCAATGAAATAAGTTGGAATCATATGCATTCATGTCATTGATATATGCAATTATTTTTGTGCACTTTAAAGAAACACAATGCATTGGTCAAAATAGAATAAAAGCTTGAAGAGTAAAAGATTTTGAAATATTAGTAGTATCAACAGAAGTATATGAAATAATGATTTAAATTAAATGAAATTATACGTCAACTTAGTTTGACATTTTGAAGATCAGTGATGTATTAATCACTCTATACTTTTTGCCGGCGATATACACTTTCCTAATGAATATCGCTAAAAGCTTTCCTAACATCAAAAAGAAAAGTGGCAATACAGGCACTAACACACATCTGAACTGTGTACAAGCCAATGTAAACAACATAACTATGAGTGGAATAGTGTAAGTTACGAAAAACATACTTCACTTTGGACCAAAAAAAAGAAACAAAATAAAAGATGAAGTGATCACGAAGAGATAATGAAAAAAAATTGTAATAGTTATTACAAAATTTACAAATTTGGAATTTTCTCCGCATATTTCCGCGTAAACTCTTCAGCATTTTTGAAGAATTTCTTTTGATCCTTAGCATATTCTTCAGCTAAGTCTGAACGTAGAGCATGTTCAACTTCCGGTGCATGAAGCATTGCAACAAGTGCTTGAATAACTGTAAATAAAGTGAACACCCAGTAAAAGCGTTTCCAAGCAATTTTAAAGCGAAAATGATGAGATTGAAGATTTAAGACGAATTTTAAAATCATTTTCCGAACCCAACACTTTAAATGTAAAATATATCAGACTTAAATCGGACACATTAATGACCTAGATTTTTTAAGTCTAATTTATTCCAAGTACACGTTTGTGTATTTAAGCCACAATTCGCGAGTGCAGTGAAGCTGGAAACAACAACTTACTTTCTCAAATGAAAATGAAGCAATGTTTAAACCTAAAAGTTAAATACCAATTAATTTACTCGGTAAGCCTACACTTCACATGACCATGACATGACTCATAATCGATAAGTCTTAAAAATGATGATAACATACTTTCTAATTCTAGCCAAAATATTACATAAATTCGACTCATAAGTCAAATGTAGTTATTATATGTACTAGATAATGGAGAAAAAAACAACCTGGAGTTGAAAATAATACCTCCTTGACCAAATATTTAAGATTAAATATACAAAACAATAAGTAATAGATGAACCAATTAACATAATTACAATAATCGTGAGAAGTTTTGTTGACTTTTAAGATTTAAAGTGTATTATATACAAAATTTCTAGACAGTGCATCTTGGTAATAAACCAATGACTAAGTTTTACTAATCGAATGGGGGGATGTCTTAAATGAATCCTTTTACGAAATCATACAGAATACAGTTCTAAAATCTGATAGTAATGATTACGAATGTTCAGCCAAAACACTGCAAACCAATTTGAGCACGAAAAACTTTCGTTTATGAATGAGCTGTGGAGTATTGGTTGCACCATACTCGAAAATGCATCTTACTTAAAAATACACTGAATAAGGTGCATGAATCTCAAGTTAGTATGAAGATTATATCAAAATGCATTTAGGTAACAGTTATGTGATAAGTCCAAAATTGAAAAGTTACGTATTTTATATAGCCCATAATAAACATGAAAAATATCTAAACTATAAAAAGATAGATTAACAGTTTATTTATAGAAAACAACGCAATGAAATATTGTGCATAAAACTACCTTACCACCTCTACACGAAACTGAATATTTTCTGAGCATTCACATAAAATTATCAAAACTTACCGTGTTCTACTTTAGTAGCAGGTTTCCAATTTTCTGGGTTAATTATTGGTAGACATATTTGACCTTTTTCATCAATATTTGGATGATATATGCGTGTTTTAAATATCACTTTAGGAGGTTTGAAAGGATATTCAACCGGAAAAGTGATTTCAATTTTGAAAGCACCCTTATTATAGGGAGGTTCATCCTAAATCACAATAAACATAAAAACACAATACCTTATTTATATAAACATATTTTCCATTATATTTATTTTACTCACGTACGATTTGTTCCGGAGGCACTACATCGCATTTTAATTTGAATAGTGGACTTTTATATGTTTGTTAAGCGCAACGTGCAGGCTGGTAACGATGTTACATGAAGTTTTTCCTAAAAAATTTTGTCCCAACATCTAAAAAACCAATCTCAACATAATGAATGTTGGTTAGCTTAGTCATAATTCTACGTAAAAGCCATCGTTATGACCAGGTGTATAAATACATGGAACTAATCAAAATATATAGTCCTAACGATTAATACGCGTACGTGTCAGTACCACTAAGTAAACATTTAATGATATATATATATATATATCACTATAAGTAGTAGATGTATATCGTGTTAATGCCCTACTCACTGCCTTCTCGTGGTAGGAGTGTTGTTCACGAAATTAGGAGGACGGAGAGCGAATGTCCGGAGCTTTAACCGGGTCGGTTAGTACGGAGGATCCATCTAGGGGAGTTTGGAAACCCTGGTTCCAAACCAATGGTGTACATGGGCTCCAGTATCCTGATGGAACAAATGGCGTATGAACTTGTTGTTGGTCGCCGGCTACCATGGGACTGCGTCTCCTAACGTTGATCCACTGCCTTGTGGATCAGATCTTTAGGTCGAAGGCTCCGGATTTGGCCTCTTAAGAAAACCACCTGGTTCGGTCTGGGCACCCGGGAAGTATCAGAGCCCACACACAAATCAAGAGACTTGTGTGGTGCATATGTATTCGATGCCCCTTTGTAGTAATAATAATAATAATAATAATAATAATAATAAATGCCCATATTAGTCACTGCTACTTTAAGAGAATTGAATACTTTCTTGGTATGGAATATGGTAAATTATTTGTCGAATGCATATTTAGACGTAAAAATTACATTAGAACTCTCCTTAATATACAAGTACGTATAGTTTGCTACTAAACTGATAGCATATGTTAACATATTTGACAACTAAACGCGATTAACATAACATGAGATGAGCAAATAGCGTGAATATACTTTAAGAGTCGCCTGGAATAGCATTTACGCACACTGTAAATTTTAATGACACTGTTTTGTGAAAAAAAACAAATCCCTTAAATCTTTCCGGATTATTGGAACACAACAAATTTACAGTCATTTGTTGCTTAAGGCAGCATAACTAATGTCATATTTATCTTAAATCGTGAAATTGTTTACGTCGAAAATTGTGCTTACCAAAACTATGAATCCAGTCCATGTTAGGAAGTTTGGTTCATCATATGTCACATTTCTAATCACATTTTTGATACTTGAGTTGATAAGAGTTTCATATTCCTGTAATACCCCAAACAAACAGAATTTGGAAGTAAGAAAATGGAAGAACCCAATACTTTTTGAGTAACAATTATTGTATAAAGACTACAGACTGTCACTAAGAGTCTAATCTTCAATAATATCACATATCTTGACTTATCAATGTAGTTACTTGGTGATCCACTTACTAAGTAACTGAAAAGATTCGGATCCTAGCAGGGGAATGAGTCGACCTAAGTTATCGTACCTCAATGATCTTGACTGCTGTTAGAGGTATGAGGGCAGTTATTACATTCTGGCTGCCCACACCGTGGAAGGGTTCTTCCAGAAATACCTGAAAATGAAATTGGGTTAGAAATGGTTTTGGTGACTTGAGAGTGTGACTGCAGTGCCAAAGAGACAACTGCCTGAGGTCGGTCATACACGACCTTTTGGTGAATAATCTCCGTGCTAGCTCTGTACTTGTTGGGACCTTACCGCTGGAGACGGAAATCCATGGGATAAGGCGAGGTGTGCGTTTTTAGGGTCGACCTTTTCTAACCCCACCCTCCTTGTGAGAAGGTAGCATCGCTGTTATGCTGGTTGTCTGAAGGAAACACCTTACTGCCGTCACACCTCTGTACAGTCAGCAGTATGACTTCGCCTTCGGACCTTGGGTTTGCTGCTTTTAGTCTTACTGCTTTTTAACCGACCGGCCTGACATGATAGGACCTTGAGGAACGATTGTTTCAGCCAGTATAGCTCTATTAGTTTATTACGATAGGCAAGCCCGACCACTACGTCGAGGTAGCAGTAAGGGTTGGGTTAATGTAGTACCTTACAAGCACTACAATTAGCCACATGAATTTGATGTAATTTAGTAACCAAGCGGTGGCTAAAGTGAGTCATAGGAAAGCTAGGGGTATCTGGATCAAGGTGCAACAAAGAAACATCTGTCCGTCGAATTGAATCGTGCTAGTAAACTCAAACTACCGGACTGTGTTACGGGAGATAACCACCGTTAGTGAATTTAGACACTGAAAGGTAAGATTCAGAATTGTTTAAAATGGCGTAGATGCACTCAGAAATTAGCATCCCCAAGACCTCAAATTTTAGCATATCTTCGTACATACCCTCTTCTCAAACCAACTTGATGTTCAGTGTCCCTCACATTTAAAAACAAAAGGTGATGAATGTTTATTTTCAACCAGCTTACTATTTTGACTCTGCACTTATATAAGATTTTACGAACGAGTTTAAAATCAATAACAAATACATGGTGGTGAAATATCAACCAAACGACTTAAGGATTCTTAAGTCGGTATTATCCTAGACTGAAGTCTAGGATAATACCGTCTTTACACCATAAAGGTTTCTTATCTTTCTGACGGAGAATAGTGAGCTTGGCGTTAGCTAAGAAATCCAAATTTATATTGTTTTTTACTCATGAACAATAGATACATGTGGGGTAAATGATTTTCAAGTGACTAACAGTGCAACAAGATAAGCGTCGTTGAGTAGCTTGGGAGAGACACCATGAAAACACATAAACAGACACTAAGTAGTGAGTCTAACTAGTGATGAAAGTAAGTAGTACACCTACAACTAACCTTTTTTAACCTACGAACTGCAGCAGACATTAGCGCCGAAAAACCTAACAAAACCTAGCGCTGAATACAAACATATTAAAACGAGCATGATATTTGATTTCTTACATAAATTAGGCTTGCAAGGTATATCGTCAAGAAACTGAAAACAATGCCATGACCTGGAGGTATATATGATTTTAAGAATTTATTAGTGGAACAATTATGTCCTAATTAACGTGTATACAAACTCTAGGAATTTCTTGGACCGAAATGGCAAAATGCTGTATCCCTGTGATCCACGTCTAGGTCGTTAGAAGAGCGTAATTATTGCTTTCGTTTCTTAAGCACACGAAAGGGTGGATCATCGGTTAACGACAGAAGTGATTGAGGACTATCACATGGACTAACTACCCTCAACACGGGATTTCAAAAGTCCAATAAATGTAGATAATTCAGTCGAAGGAGTCACTAGGATGTGACATAGCTATCTCTGCTTGGATTAAATTACACAAGTCAGACTAGAGCCACAAAAAAGTGAGTGCGCTACCTCATGCTTCAGATTAGAGCGACCCCATCTTAGCTGTGTTAATATCTCCCCTACTCGTCAGCACTGTTCATTTTGCAGGTAGCATACCTGAAGATCTGCTGAGCAGTGTGTTTCTACTACTCCTCAAACCTTTTTAATTATTCTGTTAGTTTCAATGGAGTAGTTTTCTTTATGAGCATGGGTGATGTAAAAAGGTCCTCCCAGATGAGTTTGTAAAAACACTTTTGTATGTTTCTGCGCAAATATGAAAATAATCCGTCCATGTCTGTTTTTTAATATGATAATTCCCTTCCCTTATTGCGATGTGTATTTTTCATCAATGTTTGTGTTTTTTTGTATATTTGCTCACAATTTTGAGATTGATGACAGTTAAGATTGCTGTATTATCTCCGAGTCCCGTATAATAAATATTTTAAATTTCAGATTCAGATTTGTGTTTTAAGAACAGAATGTCTACGGTTTGCATTAGTTCTTTTTCAGCAAGGTTCTGAGTGTCAAGTCTTCTGCTGAATGAGTCAGTTGAAGGTGTGGACACCATTGTTTCGGGTAACAGGTTCCAAGAATTGATGACTTAGTGTGAAAACCTGAATGCCACTGGCATTTTGTTCGTTCTTGGCTGTTCTACTTGTACAAGTAGTAGACGTCTACTATATCCTCAAAGTTTTCACCATCTGGTAGGAAGAGAAAGAGAGAAGAATATGTGATCCGAAATCATTTCTTATTATTCTACACATCGAAAGCAGATCACCTCTCAATATGTGGTAGGACGGAGTAAAGCGGCCTAGCATCGGGGACTCAACTATACTTGGGAGTTCATTTGCATGCAGTATAAAAAGCAAATGACATAGAACAGCCTAGCGGTACTCCACTAAGTGCTGGTTTCCGGGTGGAGCACTCAGAATTTGTCCCTACCTTCTGTCTATGATCTACCAAGAAATCCTTGACCCACTATGGAGATACAACAATCCCCAAAATTTCCAACTTCAAGAGTAGACTGTTTTGGCACCTTACCCAATACTATGCTGAAGTCCATGTAGACAACATCCACTGATTTCCCATTGTCTAGAGCCCTTATCGATCTCTCTCTTGCTATCAGGAAATTTGTTGTGAAAGGTAAATCTTTTCTTAAACCGTGTTGTTCGTTGTTTTAACAAGTTGTTGGCTTCCATGAATGTCATTATGGTCTTTTTGATTATTTCCAGTATTTAACTACGGCACTGGTGAGGCTGACAGGTCTGTAGTTTGATGGAAGTTGTTTTGATCTTGTTTTATGTATTGGAGTGACGATTACATCATTCCATTCCGTAGGCAACTCACCTCGGCTAAGTAACGGATATATATTCCGGATCAAGTCAGCTTGCGTGAGTTTTCCAGCATTAGGTTTCTTTCTTCAGCCGGAGCGAAGACAACTTTCAGGAGGCGGCTTGCCTGCGTACTTTCAGAATCCACGTTTTGTCGTATTCTTCAAAGCTTATAGATGCTTACTATTGCTACTGTTTCTGGAAGTAGCTTGTCTAGTAAGAACTGAATGTGGTTTAAATAGTATCCATAACCAGTCTTTGGTTCTTTTTTGGAAGGCTGTCAGGTCTGATTAAAAATGACTCTGTGTGAGATGCTTTTAAACAAGCTTTGACGCTTTGTTCCATGGACTTTTGTCATCTACGCCGTCCTATTTTGCAACAGTCATGAATGTCTTCTTTCTCCTCTGGGCTGCGATGTAAACTGATCGTTGACTTTATGTTTCCTAACCAAATTTTCAGCAACCTTGATGATTTCCCCTTCAAAGTCCGTTTTTGGTTGATATAGGAGTCTGTATGATGTCCTGTCGCTGAAACTGTCAACTCACACAATTTAGAGGTCTCTGAAATCTCCTTCTTTTCCCTCTTTTCATCTTCCTTGTTATCACCCCCTTTATTTGTGTGTTTGTCACCCACTAAGTTATGGGAGTCCGCCTTGGTGGTTCCATAAATATCTAGTGCTTGAGTCATGATGAAGGTCGTTGTTCCCTTGAGTTCTGGTAATCAGTTATCTACTACCAGCTGACTATTTTAAGGCACACTTCTCACAATGGTTAACAGTCCTATGGCCTCAGATATCAGCAGAGACTATGTAAAGCAGTATGCCTTGCATATTCAGCAAGACGGCGGCTTCAGACACTTTTTATATGCAGTAAGCGTTAATACTGAAACCGCCGAATCACCTTTCTTTGGGCTCCTTATAATAATGATAATAATTTATTCTCAAATAACAGTTGGTTACATGAGGCTTACCAGTTTACAGTCAAGGTCAACTTGTTACAGAAGTTACAATTTTCACTGCTGCAAATTACTCAGCTAGGTTGATATTTTATAAGATGTAAATGTAGATGTCTTTAGTAAGAAACGTATTGTCAATATCACAATTGACGCGCTTTATGAATGTGGCGTTGCGACGTGTAACTGATGGTCGGGAATCGATCCATGCGAAGTTGGGGGCATTTAGAAGCCTCAAACTTATATCCCTTTGGAACATCTGAGGCTTTAATAATGGTGCAGGACGAAGCCACCCGTTCCACATGTGTTTTCGGAGGTGTATCTCAAGGGGGCTGAAAAGAGTGTAAGAAAAAGAAATGACGAGAAGCAGAGTAATGTTCATGAAGAAATAGTTAAGGTATAACTACTTAGTCTATACCTCTGTAATTAGGATACTTATTAAGCAAGAGCATTCTAATACGTTAAGGAAAATAAGTGTAAACAAGGTATGAGTGGATGAGAAACTATATAAACGAAGGTAGTTCAGAAAGGAGTTTGAAAGTATGGGATCATATGTAGTTATCAAATATAGTTCTGAAGATAGTATTCTGATACACAAATGACTGCCTCCCTTTTTCAATGAAGCTATTTGAGCCCTTTTTTGAAATTGATAGAGTATTCAGCAGGTTTCATTTTTAGCGAATTGCCCAGTTTGCCTGTAATAGGATTACTCGGTAGGAGGCGAAACAGATTCAGCGTTTGAAACACGGTTTAAAAAGGTACTTTGCATAAGTAAATCAGCAGCAATACCGTTGGTTCGTGACATCCCACTTGATATAAGGAGTCGTAATTTGACATGTTCTTTCCTACAGACACGGGTGAATTAAAGTTATCTCTCCACCTTCATGTTTGCTAGTCAGTAACGCTACCCTCCCTCCTCTTATGATGTCAGGCTCTCTTACGTTTGTGGTATGTATGAATATTGCTTTAATCAAGGCCCATATTCGGAATACACTGTCTCTCCTAGTTCCGTGTTGCGAGCGAATCAGATGGCTAAAGCATTTGTATTATGGCTTAGACATTCATTTATAATACCCATTGTTTTCAGTCAGTGTTTAATAATAAGGCTAATAAGTTGGTGGACTTGTGTTAATTTTCGCAGTTTGTTTCTATTAAGGTCTAACTGCTCCTTGAAAATATCCACTGATGGAGCCCATATCACTTGTTCTATTAAGGCTATTCGTTGACTAACTAGTCGATGAGAAAAACGGGATCGGACTCTGAGTTTATGGGGTTGCGGTTTCTGAACTCTCTTAGTTAAGCCTCAGAGATGATTAGTTTTGTGGAAAACAAAAAGATGAAACATATTGGCATCCAAACCTATAATAAAGATATGGAATACAAATATAATGGCATCAAAAAGACTAACAAAATGTACAGCTAAAGAAACAAATGATAAAAAGCTGCAAATATATGCATGGGGGGATTTTCAAACACAAAACATTCGAAATGGGTCTTACATCCGGTGCAATCAGAATTTAGTCCCTACTGTTACCCCTTACAACAGTCATTCATGTCTCCTTCCCCACTTTCTGTGAATAAGGTGTATGAGGGAGTCGATATTTAGTGTATGAATCCACTATGTTGTTGCAGCGGCTTGTTTTGCTTTCGAATCCCGTGATAAGGCTTATAATAATAATAATTTATTCTCAAATAACAATTTGTTACATGAGGCATGCCAGTTTACAGGCAAGATCGAATTATTACAGAAGTTATGATTTTCACTGTAGTAAATTACTCAGCCACATGTTTATAAATGTTACTAAGCTAACTAGAGTAACTTCTTATGAAAAGTCTATTTTAACTCGTCATATTCCTAAGTACAGCTCCACAAGTCGCCTCAACTTTATAGAAAACCTTTTTGACCAGGTTTATTATTTTTGAATTATCATATACCGCACCGACCTGCATGTTAACCTGGCTTATTCATGCGTTGCATTATATCTTCTTTATGTCACTTGAATTTAATAATTAGTAGAACCGCCTTTAACATTTTTCACGAAACCCATCACGGTCGTCATTGCTATACGTATTTGAATATATGAGTCGGTTTATCATATTAGTTGTTGATAAAGTCGAACATAGTCTAGGTAATAAAGTTATCAAATTTGGGTACTACCATACTACACTGGTATAATAACTAAACTATCTCGTAACCGTTAGTCACGAAAGCGTTCAAAACGAAAACACTTGAGCCTAGTATTAAAATTAACAATGTGTAGAATATTTTTGGATTTCAATCTGTAATATAATCAGCTAGCTCGGATTCGTTAACGCTACGAATTTCTGATAATTTTGAATCACCTAAAGCGACAATACCTGTTTTCCGCTGACTACTCCTCAATCAACACTATAGCTAGTTAAACATAATGGTTTCATGATATCGCCATAAAGCATTGTCACAACATGACAATCACGTAATATGATTCATAAAATTGATGGAAGTATTAGCAAAATCGGTCAACAAATTGACTTGTAATTATCACCAGACGATGTTTTTTCTTCATCTTAATTCACTACAGATGATTGCAGTATGTTTCTCTATCGGTTGCCCATTCAATAAATATTTTAGAACCTCGTCAGTCTAACTGGAGGTTTAGCGACGCAATCATGCATGCAAATAGTCAGTAAAAGAAGTCGAGCAAATCTCCTGAAAACCGAAAACTGTCGAATTTACCCCAACACTGACTAAAATTCAAGCTATTATCATAGACATAAGTAGGGAGTTGTCCTCCCCTTGTTTACAACTTATGTTCTCTCTGATAATCACATAAGCAGCACTCACTGTTTATCATCTTGTAAAAATTTATCTAACCAGAAACATCGTGCAGCACCTATCCTTATGGCACATAGGCTTGGTCGGTTTCAACAATTGTTAATCACTATATTTGTAACTAACTTATGCGAAGCTGGTTACGTGAAACTAACTTGCATGGACGATCAGCCTGTGAATATGGATATAAATAACATTGAGTCTACAGCATGTCTCTCACGAATACACTCATGTTTAACTAATTCCTCCTAGCTATCTGTCCAAAATTCACATAAACATCACTTTCCACGCACTTGAAAAAAATTTTGACAACCATTCATATTTATTAGTAGTATTACTAGATTCTATCATGTTTAAGTAATAATGAGGTCGAGAAAATCTTCCCGTAACTAGATAAGCCGTATCAAACTTAACAAACTAACTGGAATACTGGTCGGAATTCTTCTCCATGGTTATACTTTTGTTCTTTCAGTTAGCCTACTAGTGCAGATTCAATTGGAAATCAACTCATACGTACAGCATGCCAACATAAACGTCAACGAACTTTCTGATTTGAACCAAAGGTAATACATATATCAACACCGACACAACAAAATACTTGTACTACCTATAAGTTGTTAACCAACGGCTATTACCACGCATCTTACGGCAACTTATTAAAATATCTATACACGAAATCATTCTTAATTGTTATAGTCCCACTTTGTTCCACTCCTATATAATCTTTAAGTAGATTTCTATTTTTCGCGTGTTAAAAATGAAACCAAACATTTTGAAACTACCATATGTTTTTCCCGACCAGTTGCTGCCGCTTTCTTTCTAATTTATCTTTGAGCCTATCAATACCGGGAGAATTCTTACTATCCTTCAGTCACTTCAGTCACGCAACAATCCCACTCAATTTGACATCAAACAAACGTCACATTAATTCTTGTGGGAGAGTAGAGTAGTGGCATTGGGCCTTAACCACACAATCCTCAAAGCTGAACACGGGACATCTAGGAAAATAGATATTCAACATATAATATGGAGAAAAGCCCAGCGATGGGGAAGACGGGGAGAACGAATTCAATTAAATCCATCGAATGGCATGGCTCAGCCTTGCAGGCGTGGTCACTCCTCATGAGTTGTATTTACTCATATAAAAATTTATTGTTCTATCTCTAGCCTAAATGTGTTCTCCATCATATATTGGTAATTGTTACGATACGATGAATCAGTGTAGACAATGATGTGACTTCCTACCCTCTTATTATCATCCCCGTTTCCTCTTCTTTTCGATTCCTTCTTCTCACATATCACCGAAAAAGTAAATGATTTGTTTATTTTGAAACAATCGTCTACGTCTTGCATTGGTGCTATTACTTTATTATTTTTGCATTGCAACGAACCAACATCCTACCTGGTAATGCGACAGCTACAGGTGTCCAGAAACCCTTCTGCTATGAGGCAAACTCATTCACTTGAACTGCGAAATATTCAGATCCACAGAAAACCACTGAAATAACCAGGATTAATATGATCGAGTGGCTAGACTACCAACCGTTCGACATTATCCAATACCTGGGACTGTACCAAAAAACGAGAAGCAAGCGCAAAGAAACCAGTCGGTTTAGACAATATCTTTGAATATCCAACAAAGAATGATGCTGAAGCCATTTTGTGTGCAGAACGAAGCTGTTTAAGTGGATTTCGGGCATGTTACACAAATGTTCTGAGCATACTCAACAAGTGGTCGGAGACAGGTGTGCAGATAGAGTCTACCAAGCCGGATGAAGTCACAGTCACAGAAAATCGAATGACAGTTTGTAGACAGTAGAAAACTTGTTTCCAGTTTCACATCTGTAAAAGCCGACAGAATACACAAGCTTGAAGGAGTGGTTCTATTCATCGGAAATACAATACCACTTACTGTTATCGATGACAAACCTCACGAAAATGGAACATGTGAATTAGATAGTTTCCGCTTGAGCTTCAAAGTGCAAGGGCTGCTGATTAGTTTGATCTACCGGAGCCCAAACTATGAGGTGAATGACTTCTTGCTAGACGGTTTCAACACTTGGCCACCAAGTGGTCGATGTTTGGTCTTATGAGGCTTTAATGCACATATGCAAGACTGGAGTAATCTGGGGACCGAATAGTCAGAAAATTCTTTCGAACTGAAACTAGTTGATGCGGTTGTTATATTTTGCCTACCGCAACATGTGAAAGCAGCAAATAGGTATGACCCGGACTCCATATCATCCTAACTAGATCTTACATTGACACATTGTAAGGATGATGTCACAAGCCTCCATTATATTCCATCCCTATGTTCTGGCCTTTTCTTTCCATATAGTTTTCAATAACGAGCACATGCCAGCTCAAGCCAGATCAAACAAGTGAAAAGCAAATATACAAAATATTATACGTTCAGCATTCTCAGCAGATTGGTCAATAGAACCAGAGTTCCCACACGATTATGGTAAAACTCGGGTATTCTCAAACTGCTTTAACAATGCACATACCGTTAAGATGTCCTCCCATTCAGTTAATAAAAATCCCCCGTGCATACATTGGATACTGTGATTATTAAAGAACTCGATGTCTTCGGTCTACTAAATGGGCTTGATGTAGGCAAATCCATAGAACCCGATAAACAGCATCCTAGGTTACTAGAGGAACTAGCTATTTTGGTCTCATAACTCTTAAGACTTTTTTAATTTATATGTAACCAAGGGTCAATTATCAAAAGACCAGAGGAATGCTATAGTAAGTCCTGTCTTGAAAACTGGCACGAGACATAAACCTGAGGACCTTCGATCAGTAAGCCTAACCAGAGTGGTTGTTAAAATTTTAGAAAAGATTATCTCGGAGTTAGTTAAGTATCTTGACGAGAACTGGATTCTTTCTGAAAAGCAGCATGTCTTTAGAACAGGTTATTCATGTCTCACAAACTCATGAGTAACCCATGAAGTTAGTGCTCCCTTAAATATAAAAAGCTACCTATAAATGTATCCTAAATTGACTCCATCAAGACCCTTAACAAACGTCTTTACAACCGGCTGTGATATAAGCCAAGTAATATCGGGATTAGAGGCAATTTATTAATGTGGACAAAGGACTTCCTTGTTTGGTGCCAAAAAAGAGTACGGGTGAACTCGAAGTTGTCCAGATGAGGAACTGAGCTCAGCGGAGTGCCTCAATGTACAGTTTTGAGGCCATTGTTTGTCCTCTTGTATGTAAATGACCTTCCTAGTCTCCTACAATCATAAGTTTTGTTATATGCTGATGATGTCAAGATACAGAAGGCGATAGTTTAGGGCTTCAAAATTACTTGGAAAACCATCCGAATGGTTGAAAATTTGGCAGTTACCTACAAATGCTTCCAAGTGCATTGTGATGCATATTGGTCACCAAGGTACAAATATATACACGGTAGTGTTGAGTACTGCATACAAACGGCTAGCCCTTGCCCAAAAAGAGTCTGCCCGCCGTTGGGAAAGGTTCAAAGAACAGAAACCAAGCTGATTACTAAAATAGCAAAGCTCCTGCATGATGCTCGACTGGCTTAACTAAACCTATTTCCATTGTCACATAGAAGAAACCAGAGACGACTTGACCACAGTATTTAAATTACTTGGTGATTGATTTGCATCTGATACGTCCTCATATTTCTTGCCTCCCAAGACGGAAAAGTTACGAGGATATCCTAAAAAACGTTTACAAGCTAAGAACAAACTACTCGACTTTCCCGTCAAATCATCAACGAATGGGATTCGTTAATTCAACACCTGATTGAAACTCCACCTGCCCACGCTTTTACGAAAAATTCGGGTCAACTCTGGGACCACGATTGTCAGGACTAACATAGGCTACCTAACATTCTATCCTCTCCAGTATGAAACTGATCGATGTTGCTATTGTTTTCACGAGCTCCCCAGTCTATCATGTTACGTTTATTTTCCCAGGTTAGCATTCTATTTCCTGACTACTCGAAAAATTTACAACCTTTCGGAGTATCTCTTGTATGACCAACTATACATCTACCCAGTGGCGTGAAACATATCATGCATTATCAGAAGGGTTGTTGTGGAGATTTAGTATTTGCATAGTCGAAAGCGTGAGTCAATTGAAGCTAGACCACACGGAAAACCTGGAAGCACTGGACGGCCGTTTTGTCCTATTATGGGACTCCTCGAGAAGTACATTCAGGAGTTCTAGTGAGAAGCAGTGACCAGTGGAGTTCAAACCACGTCTGTTGTGAGATAGGAACTCACTGAAGACAATTGGTGAACGGTTGCTCAACTTCGTGGATCAGGTGAAGTTAGACATTAACATCGCTGGATGCCGGCTCAGTGGTCTATCGTTTAAGGGCTCTGGCTCGAGACTGGTAGGTCCTGGGTTCGAATCTCTCGAGTGCGCGATCGTGGATGCGCACTGCTGAGGAGTCCCATAATAGGACGAAACGGCCGTCCAGTGCTTCCAGGTTTTCGATGGTGGTCTAGCTTCAATTGACTCAAGCTTTCAACTATGCAAATATCATGCATTGACAGGATTGGACATTAAAAAAGAAGCAGCGCAGTTTACGACTCTGATTCTTGACGTTAAATTCAGATTAAGTTGTTTTTAGCTGTAGTCAGCTTGTATTATTACTAGATGTAAGTTATTTTCTTTGTTTTGGACTTTTTGACCTAGATTTAACCACGAACAGATCTCAATGTATATTCATCTGATTACTTCTTGATAAATCAAATATAAAAGACAGCTGGTCTCATTCCCTTTTGTATTCCCAGATTACTGTGCTGAGTTAGTAGATTTCCTGACAAAAGTTACGCTCATTGACTATTAGAGGATCCACTATATGCCGAAGAAACTCGGGACATGTCCGAAATCATTGGAGGCTCGAGAAAGACGAGCCGAAAAGAAGCGAGAAGAGCGAGAAATCACACTAAAAAAGGCTGAGGATGAGTATTGGAGAGATGATGACAAGCATTTGAATAGAAAACAGCAACGGAAAGTGAGCTTTTAATTCATGTAATGTACACTGCAGGAAGAAAAAGACTCAAAGCGTCTGGAGCAATTAGAGAGAAAAAAGGAGAAAGAAAGGCTATATAATGATGAAATTGCTGGTTTCAAGTCATCTAAATCCACAGTGACTAAGGAGCAACCGTCAAAGCTTACACAAGCGCAAATCGCAGAAGCTCAAAAGAAACTGGAGGCCCAGCTATTAGCTTTAAACCAAACTACTCAGAAATCCGAGCCTGCAGAATTGGCTCCTAATCCAAACCGAATTGAGAAGGATGGTTTGGAAGCTCGTACCGTTGAAGAAGCTATCACCATACTAAGGTACTCGTTTGACACCTCAAGGGAATGACATTTTTTCCCAAACCTTATATATGAGTGTTCCACCAGTATATTATCACTATTAGTATTTCCAGGTCAATAATTCGATTTAAAGTTGAGCACAGATTTAATCGGTTTATTGTTCTATGGATCTTGTCAAATGACCGATTCGGAGATTAGGTGGTGTCATATCGAATTAGTTTGTGGAGACGATGTTTGATGATTTGCCTAATACATTTCTTAGCTAACTGACCCACGTGATGTTTAATATAGGTATAGGAAAAACTTACATGATCCAAATGTTTGAAAAATCTTGGACGCATTCATTCCTTGTTTTCTTTCCAATTCATCTCAGAAGCTTTTGTATCCCTTGTACACTGTTTTAATCCAAAAACTAGAACTGATGGACCAATTATGTTTACCTTTAAAATGTTTTCAACCAGTGTTAGATCCTCTGTATGGATAATTAGTAGTTACATCATAAAGTTATGGTTGAAATTTATCCTCGCTTCCTCATCGTGTGTAGCAAGTAGGAGAACCACATGGATGATACTGTATAGTGATATGTAACAAAAATAAAAAAATCACAGGTTCCCGACTATCGCGTCTGCACAGTGTATTTCTTATTTCCAATTAAGTGGTGCCGGTAACAGTTTATTAATAGTCTCTATACATGATAGGTAGTTGTCACTACCAGAATAATTGACCATATGGTAGTTCATTAGATTGTCCACTTTTTCCTTCGTAGTTTTAAAGCTGTCCGCTTCTACTTTACGGCTGCGAAACGTGGTCATTAAGAGTAGAAAATACTCGTTAGTTACTAGTATTTGACCACAGATGTCTTAGAAGTATTGCTCGTATCTGCTAGGATCACTGGATAAGTAATAGTGAAGTTGGACGCAGGTTATTGGGGAATGATGGTAAATCAATTGGTGAGGTTATGAATCTTCATCGACTGAGATGGTTGGGCCATGTGTTCAGTCAGTTAGCTACAAAGTAGAACCAGGCACTTATGTGCATCGGTTCAAGTTGCCATGACTCATTAGCACAACAAGATGAACACCAAATTCATAGAAGTAGTTAATTTAATGGTGGTAATATATAAAAGATTGTATATACGGGGATATAGTACAGGAAGTAAGACAGATATAAAACAATTTTAACGTATGTCTTAACACCGATTACCATGATGCGCAATGCTGACTAGTATAGGGAATGGTTGGAAGAGAGAGAAGGCCAAACCAAAACGTGGCATCAGTCCTTGAAGTCACTAACCTCTGGTTTGAGCGATGTTGGTAAATGCAGACTACTTGGTTAAGGTCTGCGTGACTATCGTAACCAATGGTTGGAGACTCTGTGATATGTCTCAGAATCGATCACAATGGCGTAGGTGTATACACTCTTTGTCTTAAACCTTGAGACTAAAATTACTTCATATCTGTCTTTCTTCCTGTACTATATCTTTATATACAATCTTTCTTTTATATATTGCCACCACTAAATTAACTACTTCTATAAATTCGGTGTTCATCTTGTTGTGATAATGAGGTGTGGCAACTTGGACCGATGCATATATGTGCCTGTTTCTACGTTGTAGCTGACTGACTCTCTAGATCCGCTTCGTATTAGTCAACTGATTTTTATGATTGTAAACAGTAGTACTTACATAACGCTTTATAAGCTTCTGCTGGGACAAGTTTCTGTTTTCGTTGTTGGTGTATTCATCTGAGCGTATTGCAAGTTTAATTTAGTGTTTGTCACAACATATCAGGTCAAACAGTGTATACAACCCACTTTCGCATCATCATGTATTTAAATCACCCCTCCATCTCCTGTTATTAGTTAAATTATCACCATTAATAAAGCCTATTCTGATTACAGCATACGCGAAAGTTGATGTTTCATTGAATTCAATCCTGAAAGCATCAATTTAAATCGAAATGACTTATGTATTGTGGTAAATACCCCAATTTTAATCCTTAATAATTAGCACAAACTGTGTGATATTGGATTAAACACAGCTCAAAGCCCAATCTACCTACCTTTGTTTGGAAAAATAGGTATTAGTAGTAGAAGTAGTACTAGTCTTCAAGTTATACATATAGCCCAAAGTTTAGTACACAGGTGTACTAGGATGTGGTTAGGGTGTAAAGTATTTATGGGAAGCTTTGTGCCTACACCAACTCTTAGTAATAAACCGTTGCAAGTAGTTGAGGGGTACATATATCTCAGTAGCTGTTTAAACACTAGTGGCAGCGTAAGTGATGGGATCAACTTACGTGTGGTGAAAGCCAGAGTAGCTTCTGCCAATCTGGCTTATCTTTGACGCCTTCATAATGTCAGTGTGAATGTTAAAGACTGAGTTTGTAACGCGTCGATGAGAGCGGCTTCTCTCTATGCTTGTGAAACCTGTCCTCACCGATTTGAGGACGTTGAGCATTCATCATTATCTCAGAAGGATTACTGACATTCAGTGGCAGCACCATGTTGGCATTGGGGTGGTCCGGCCACAGTGAAGATTTCACCATCTCAAAACACCAATTTCGGTGGCTTAGACGTCGTCCTAACGAATTCCACATCGTTAATTGTTTGTCGACGCTTCGACTGGTTAGAAAAAAGTGGAAAGGTGGTCGGTGTACAACGTGGTATTGCGATATGAAAGAAAGCTGTACAAGACTGACGTTCGTTGTCTCAACGAATCCCTGGTTGGAGTCCTAGAGATAGTGCAACAGCGACCTAAAACGTTATCAGAAATGGCTCAGGAAAAAAGCCAGTGCAGGTCCTGCCGCAGTCTTTTGGTTTCTTTATGTAATTGTGAGGAACTTCTCTCACTAAAAGAATCCTTTCTGGTTGTATTTTTCCTGATTAAAGTGCTTCTTCTACTAATATTATTATTCCTTCTACTTCAATACATTAATTCCTTTCCATTATTCTTCTATCATGCTGACCTTTATCTTCACAATCATATATATATTTCGATGCCCCTTTGTACCAACATTTGTATCTAAATAAGTAGACCAAAATGTACAAAGGTTAGTTTTCGAAAATCTTAGAGAATACCAACGAGCGTAAAATATAGATTTAAAGCTTTCAGTTGATAATCTTAAAATAACCAAATTAAATATACGTACACATGATTACTGAAGCCTATTCGCCTTCTGCTTTTTATTTTCATAAAAGTTAACATTCTTTCTACCTCGTTTTTTGCATTTAGTGTTAATGGTGAAGGTGATGGTGATCGACATCCAGAGAAACGCTTAAAAGCTGCTTATCAGGCATTTGAAGAGCGTATGATGCCTCAGCTAAAGGCTGAAAATCCAAACATGCGACACTCACAGCTTAAACAGTTAGTATTTAAAATGTTTCAGACATCACCAGAAAACCCTAAAAACCAACATAATTCATGTTACAATTCCAAATAAGTTGATGTATAAAACTGCATTATGTTTTTTCTTTAAAGTAGTTATTTCGAGTTTGAGACCACCACTTAAGAGTTATTTCAATATGTCAACCTAGGATTATTTTGAGCTTTATCTTGTACTTAAATTATTATTGGGGCTGATTAGTTTGTATGTGTGTGTATATGTACATTTAAGCTTGTGTAACTTAAATTTATCAGTATTTGGTTATTTTTTGTATTATAATTCGAGAAACCAATGAGAATAAGCACGTACGTCTTAGTGACTTTGTGTTATTTCTCACGTGGTAGCAACAAAATTAAGGAAAGCAAAATAAACCTCACTTTATGTCAAATAAGCACGTAGTATAGTTTTAATGAGGAGATATAATCAGTGGAGTTTAACAATATAAGGCGGGAGGTAGTTACCCACAAATTGTATTGGACGATGGTTGGGCAATATGGAAAATTGATTGAATTTGGAAATGTTAACTAGCGGATGCCGACTGTATAATGTAAAGTTTAAGCTATAGCTGTGCAACCTGAAGGTTTTGGGTTTGTGAATGCACATTTCTGAGGAGTCCTGTAGTAAAACGAAATACCTGTTTAGTGTTTTTTAGTTTTAAATGGTTGTCTAACTAGTCAATCTGTGGTGTAAACCATATGACAGAAAACCATTAAGTTACTGTTAGTTTAAGCTGTTTAGAAATGGTCGGGGTCCTAATTGTAATCTGAGAGATGAGGAGTATTCATTTTATCGGTAATCCATGCTAATGTAGCTCGAAAATAACCAGTTTCATATTTGGTTTGGTTTACTTTATTATCTCTTCCAGTTCACTTTTTGAATTTTATTGTATTATAATATACTAAGTCAATACTTTATCAGTGGTAGTTAGGTGGATTAAGTGTTTGAAGAAATTCCAACAGCTTGAATTTTTATCTTTGGTTAATGATATCTTTGGTTAATGATATTTCCCAAGAAAAAGATATCACTTGAGAGTTTTTAGTTATGACAACCATACTTAGAAGGTTTGAAAAGTAATGAATTCAGTGATTGTGTAAATTATTTCAAACATAGAGAATCTTTGAATGCGTAGAACCTAGCTGAAGTACCGATCGTTCTAAAAATTAGGCCTTTTCTTCTACTTACCCGTTAATAATTGGACTATCTATACGGTTCTATACGCATTATTTCCATCAGACTTTAAAATGTATTTTTTCTTATCTCACTAGATGGAATTTTTGACCCAATCTGCAATGCTAGCTTAGAAAGGTTATTAAAACTTCTTTAGAAACTAATACATGGATAGGTACAGGTACATTCGCCTATCTTGAGTAATCTGAGCAAACTATGTAAATAATAGAAATTAGTAGTATATTTTATATTTTCTTGCTATATGAATCATAATACTCGAGAATGCATTCAAACGTTACAGGGTACAATAAAGAGACCATCTGGTTGTTATCTGAACCATCATTGTCTAACATTCAGTCTGTTATCGAATTTCTTGAATCACCCTTATGGAAATAATCTATAACTAGTAAAAAGGATTGGTATATTGCGAAAGATCGTGAGATGTATGATGACTGAGTGCATACTTCCGGAATTAGCATCAAATTAAGAGTTGAAAGCCAATTTGACAAGTTGATTTATGAGAACTGTTGTCCGCAAACACGTAATGAGATTAGCAACATGGTGTTATTCAATTTGATGATGGTCAAACGCTGCATATACCCCTTCATTATACTTAATAGTGTTATAATAACTGAGATCTAACATGGAATTGTTCGTGGAAGTTGTTCAAAGGAATCGAGTATATTGATTCCAAGGTGGCGTTCCTTTTTAATAAATAAATGCTTATTACTTATGGAGCTACTAGTACCCGAACATCGAATATATTTTCTACGAAGTTTTAGAATCAGTCTGAGATTTTTCGCTTTAAGATAAATGTGATAATTAGGAGTATTTGAATTATAGTATACTAGATGAACACGAACGAACGCATTGTATTTGGAATTCGAAATCAAGTACAAAGGAATCACTGGTTCATATAAACTCCACACTAAGTTTCGGTAAGATTATGGGACTGTGGTCGAGGACTATTCTGAAAACAGTTGACCTACTTCAGAAAGGAACCATGATTTTGTTTGTTGGGATACATTTACGATATAGATTCCCGGTAAATGAGTGTATACTATCGGATTTCAGAGTAGTCCTTGTCTGTTAGGAATCGTCATGTGTGTATTATAATTTTGATGTCTAATCTTGACTTTATGCGAAGTCACATGGTAGACATGTCAGCTTATTCAGAATACAATCAATGATTTGTCGATTGAGGTTTGTAGTGTATATGTAAAGTGTTTTGGTAGCTGTTAGTTCAATTATCACTGCATCAAATCAATATCTTTTGTATGGAGATCTTTAAAGTCAGTGGTTGATAGTTGTTTTTTACATTTCGAAACTCATGTTTAAAACCTTGGAGGGACGTAAAGTTCACTTAAGAACGGCAATAATAATGTTGCTTCGGCAAAAGGAAAAACAGAGTGAACGCATGTAGTGGATGTCGAGTCGAGGACGGACTATGATCACCACTACAATTCGATTACGCGTCCAAAAACGACTTGGTTCCTTTGATAGCCCGTAAATCAGAAGGCTTTATTAATCCAGATCAAGTATATTTATTGGCGATCTCGTGGTATAGAAATAATACCGAGACGTGCCAAAGAGTACAAGCGAATAAGCAGTGCGTGAGCAAGCTCGAACCAAACAAGGCGGAGAGCGAAACAAGAAGTGAAACTGATACAGTTAAACAAATACAGTAAAACAATCTCTGGTACAATTGGTTACAATAATAATAATTGTTTCCGTTATTCCAATCGTGTTCTTATCGAGACTGGCCGGTCACTACACGCATATGGAGCTCTGATTTGACAGAACGATGACAAATGTTGGGTGGCTATGATCTCGTAAGACTGGCAGCTTAAGATGATACATGAGTGTCACCAGTTAGCGCATACAGGTATCGCAAGAGCGACGAGTTTACTGCAGCAAAGAGCATAGGGGTCAGGGATGAGAGACGATGTGGCCCAATATGTGTTAACTTGCCAGTAGTGCCAACTAATGATAAGCGATCGATACATACAACAACTATTGCAGTTAGTCCCAGCAACCTCAGTCAGTGATCTAGGGTCGATGGATGTGATGGGACCGTTTCCACAGACGGCTAGCGGCAACCTGTACCTGTTAGTGATGACGGAACTTGCTACACTCTGGGTAGACGCCTTACCTAGTGCAGACCAGCGAGCAAAAACACTGGCCGAAGTAGTTATCCGGTATTTTGCAGCGTGTCATGGAATACCGAAGATGGTATTAACCGACCAGGACCACTGTTTTGGGAGTGACAAGTTTGAAGCCCGTCTAGAGCAGTTTGGCATCAGGAGGATACGAACTACATCGTATCACCCTCAAATGAATGAACTTACAGAAGGAAACAACCGGACGTTGAAGAAATGGTTAGCCTCTAAAAGGAGAAATTAGGAGGCTGAGTTACCGTTTATTTTGTTGGCGCATCGTGCCTCCATGCAAGGAAGAACTAGGGAGTCACCTTTTACTGTTTATGTGTATTAGACTGCCACGACTTTCAGTGCATAATAAGACCTGGTCACAAAGACAGAGGTGGACGGCAACAAGGTTAAGTGAAGAGAGGAGGGAGGCAATAAGGAACGCGAAAAAGAAACAAAGAATGCGGAAAAGCAGAGAAAGGAGTGGAAACTCTTTGCAGTGAGGGACCTGATAAAGTGTAGAGAACGAAAAGGTACCATAGCAGGGGGACCAGACTCAGGCAAACTGAACCCGAGGTGGGGAGTACCGTACATCGTCACAGAGAGACGTGGCTCGGCTTACACTTTCCAGTCGTTGGACTCAACCTAGTATATAATAATATATATGTTTCTGCAAGCGCAGCCACACGCCACTTATAAAGGTATGATCTACAAGATACAACATTCATTGGTTCACAGTATACATCCCAAGCAGGGTTGTTAAGTAAATATTATCTATAAAAGTGAATATCAGCTCACTTGTCAGATATACTGTGCAATTTTCAAAATATTAGCCAGAGGGGCATCGCGTCCACGTTACACACCAGATCCAATCTTGGAAGAATTGTGTTAGGATTTTGGTCGTGCTAAGTATTTATGTAATGTAACTTTCGAGGTTTATAGTTGTTATAAAGTAGACTTGTAGAGCGCTTGGTGTAAACTGTGACCTTGGGAAAACGTATACGTCGAGTTTGTTCCATATATCAGAAGTTCCACAGCTTTGCCCTCAGAGAAAAATTCTGAAAAAAAAGAGAAACCTGGGAGCAGTAAGACATTTGGATATGAACGATAAACAATGCTTAACATTTAGTATTGGAAAAGACAGAGGTATGATAAATTATTAGAATAAATTCATACTAGCTCTTGTTGCTAGAGGGAAATGTGATCAGAGGCTCCAGATGAGAGAATGCAGTAATAAAGAACAATGAGCTGTGATATTCAACAAGGTGGAGTAAGCTCAAATGAAGGAAGGGAAGTCAAGGTTGGAATAAGGAAGGCTGTTTATTGGAACAGAGAGCGCAAGTGAAGTGTTAAGAAAACTAATAACTATATCTTTTTTGTTTGACTTTTTTTCATCCGAAGCCAACCACACAATCCTTGTGTAAAAGTTCGAGTTAGCATGTTATATGTTGTCCTGATAGAACAGATAATCTAGCATAAACTTGGAAATATGAATCTGAGTGGTAAGTGTAGGAGAACAACCTCAATATCACAGATTGATTGACTTGTACTCAATCATAAAGAGCCTGATACTAACAAAATCTTCTATCCCACAAACATTGGTGGATTGAAGTCATCACCCTCACCATCAATGCTTGCTGGTCAGTAACTCCACCCTCCCTCCTTTTGTTATATTAGGCTCATTTAAGCTTTTCTAGATAAGTATTATACCTCACACAATGCTCCATGTTTCACAAACTGTTGGAAAACACTATTTCTATAAGTACCGTTTTACAAGCTTATCAAGCAGTTACAAATTTTGGGTAAAGCTTCAACGCAATTATTTAATTGACCACAATGTAAAGTATAGGTTGACAATAAAAGTATAGGCATTAGGAAGAGTATAATGTAGGATAGTTGTTACCGCGGTTGTTAGGAAGCAGGATAGCTTTTGATAAAGAACAGTGGGACAAATACTGTGCAATGCTGGGAAAGGCTATCTCTTTGGTCAAACTATGCCGACTGTATGAGGGCCAAATCGTGGCCCATATCAAAGGTGACTTTGGATTGAGCACACTTTACAGAAGAAATTCTACTGGCATCCTAGAAACTTCCCCTTAAGCGACCCTTCCAAATCCGAGTTAGACACTATAAACAGTGGGCCGTTACAAATGTCTATTAAAGATCGACAAACACCAAAGAGCCGACCAGTATGGCGGTTCACCGAGTGCCTGAGCTATTAGGTCATTGTCAGAATGAAGCTCAAAAATATGATAAGCTACAGTGACGTGTCCACCGTGTACCATAGTCCTCCATGTCACTGCGATAATTAACGTATCCAGGCTATCTCGTCTGTCAAACCTCATGACCATAAAGTCTCTGTGACTGATTATCATGCACCGAAGAAACTGAGGGGATCCCAGATCCTTCATGCCTCTACAGCTCTAGCAATGACCTCTCTAGTAAAGTCAGATATTGTGAGAGTCGACGTTGATCGGTCAGATGATGGCAGAATAAACAAATAAAACATGCCTTGGATTCGGTAGACCTTGACCATTGGCCTTTAGTACAGTATAATCAGACCGCGGTACCACTAATGAGATACGCTATACACAGAAGAAACCAGCAGCCAGTTCATATGGAACTGACCAGACGTCAATAACAACAGTCCGAAAAAACCCAGAAAACGTCGCCCTAGAAGAGAACCAAGTGATAAAGCAAATCATCAATTGTCTCTATGGCAATGCGAATGGTCTAAGGGGTAAAGTAGAAAAAGTCTGATGATCATGCTTCTAACTGAAACATTGCTGTCGCCCGACACCACAGATGGGAAAGCTGGCTAGCAATACATGGCACCTTTTCGGTATGATAAAATACACACACACAAGAAGGAGGAGTGGTAACATACATTAACAGTCACTAGAAAGCTCTTACTCCACACGGCGCCAAACCAATCGGAATGACACAATTATACTGATGTCACTTCAATACAAGCAGCAACTAACCAACAGTTATGATTATGACTTATTAAATCATCTCTATCAAATAATTATTTATTATAATAATGCCACTTTGACGTTTAAATGATATTCACGTGGATTGTCATTCTAAGCGTGTTCAGAATTAAAACAAACATTTGGAATTATTAAACACACTTTCCAATTAGTTGCCTTTGCCTTCTCTTTGGCTTACCTCTCAGTTTATCAGTACCCAAATAATTCTTATTATAATTTTGGTGAACTCCGTTGTACAATTGTGTCACTTGACTTGGTATCAAACCAACATGTGATGTTTAAATAAATCAATGACTTCTTCGTATTGATGACTGTTGTAATTTTGAATTCCAAATACAACACATTCGTTTGTGCTCCTCTTGTACTTCTTGATTAAATTGCGTTATTCCTGGGATTACTAGTTTATACTACAATTCAAATACTTCTGATAATCATATTGGCGTCGCGATTGAGCCTGTGATGGAACGGTTGGATATAAATTCAGATTTTAATGCTTTTGAGGAGTACATGGAGAGGTTCGAAATCTGGGCTATGACCAAGGAAGATGATGAGGATTTTAATATTGTGGCCCATTTCCTTACATTCATCGGAAAAGAAGCATACAGCCTTATAAAGACTTTGGCACTTCCAGACAAACCGATTTCACTCCCCTATGAAGCTCTCAAGCAACTACTGTTGGATCATTAAAGTATACAAATTCTGAATGAGGTAAGAGAGAAAAATCTGATAAAATGACTCGCCAGAACATCAGGAATTCCACTACTTTACTAAGTCGTCGCAGTTCGATGCGTAATAAAAGTTATCCAGACAATACTTCATTGAGCTTTGAAACAGTCCATGGAGATGAGCACGAGATTAGTAAATGCTTGTTCTGTGGCAAATTTTACCCATGTAATTCATGTGTATTTCGTAATTCTAAATGCTTTAAATGTGGTATAACTGGACACATTCAGTCAGTTTGTAATACTATGGTTCATTTCGCTGAAACTAATGCTAAGATAGATGTTTCTAATGATCATTTATCTTTATCTAGAAGTGGTATAACGTCACATAACAGTTCAGAGTTGAATGAAACCCAGAATCATTGTGCGACATAAAATTTTTAGTCAACAAACTTATCAAATTTCTCATGTCATTGTACCAGATATGGTTTGTCGTAATAATTCACATACTTCTGATGGAATTTCTTACAACTCTGAGAATAGAATGCTGAATGAGTCAAATCATGATCAAAAACCAAATTCAGTCATGGTAGATGCTGAATTCCCTGATGATCCATTATTCTCTAATGAAACTCTTAATCAATTTGAGGAAAATATTTCAGAAGAATCGAATTATGATATCATATCAAGTGTCAGTGGTCCTCACAATCAATTTATCTCTAATGATATTCCTAATGAATGTGAAAAATATGTTCCGAATTAGTCGAATCCTAGTCATAATTCTGATGTTATTGTATCAGATATTGGATACTCTCACGAACAATGTATGTTGAATAGAATCCCTAGTCAGGGGTATAATGAATCAGAGGGGATAGCGAAATTTACCGAAATAATCAGAGAACCAGTTTGCCCAGAAGTGAAGTTTGCACAGACAGAGAATCCAAATCAAGTCCAAAATTATCCTAATGAATATGAGGCAGATGAATGTTTTCTATTCGATTGTTTCGCAGGTAAATCGAACCTAGTTGAATCACATGTGTTAATTACATATATCAATGCATATCCATCTGCGTATTCTAATATGAATAACAAAAAGAATATGTATCATGATTTTTATTCAAATCAAAGTCATATGATGGAATACCTCAAATTATATATCAGTGTTTATCCCCAAATACTCACATACAGTAGTCGATGTGTGAGATTTGAGAAGATACTGCAAATTGGGAACGTCATATTGGCTAAAACATTGCGACGTAAGGACCCAACATTATTTCGTGGGGGAGGATATTGTTGGAAATTCTATGATGCAAATTCTAAATATCAATGGTTTCACTACACAACAGACATGCTGATTGTATACAATTCCAGAACACAGGTGAGTCTGTTCCAATTTCGGTTGTTAATTCTAATACTAATGAGTGCATTCTAGATAATACATAGTGTACATCCAATACATCATCGGACACATGTAAGATGAACTTAAGAAGAAAACGAACAATCGATTACAGACACTTACACTCCGATTCGAGCTGTGGCGGATGTGATGTTTAAATAAATCAATGACTTCTTCGTATTGATGACTGTTGTAATTTTGAATTCCAAATACAACACATTCGTTTGTGCTCCTCTTGTACTTCTTGATTAAATTGCGTTATTCCTGGGATTACTAGTTTATACTACAATTCAAATACTTCTGATCACCATACAACATCACACTGATTCTGGTGAGTGAGTATTGAATTGGAATTGATGCCCAACCACACGATCTTTGCAGCTGAGAGTATAATTACCGAAAAGATTTACATCCATGTAACATTGAGAGAAGGTCAGCAATGGTGAACGCAGGAGCAATGAATCGAAATGGAGTGGCTAACGGGCGTGGTCACATGACCTCCCTCTTGCTACGTCCAATATATTACTCTCTTCCTAGCTCAGATGTGTTCTTCAGAAGTGCTAGACGTCGTGTTGACGATTGTCAGTTAGGGCAGGTCAGTGTAGACAATTATATGACTTTCACTAAAGGCCTAATAGATTAGGTAGTCACATCATGGCATATCTACAATTTTGATAGTTGTACTAATACCGAAGCAGACCA
The DNA here is from genome assembly GCF_000237925.1 of Schistosoma mansoni. NCBI lineage: Eukaryota > Metazoa > Platyhelminthes > Trematoda > Strigeidida > Schistosomatidae > Schistosoma > Schistosoma mansoni. The sequence continues at coordinate 663,713 of NW_017386026.1, read as the reverse complement.
TGATATAATAATATTATAAGCTTATTCGATATTATATTTTTGGTACAATACGGAATTCTTAGCACAAAGCATCATTATTACTATTATTCACAGACATCTTATGGGTACGTAATTATTTTGAAGAAACCATTACGGGTCTTTTCAAAAAGTAGATAATACACAAGTTTCAATAATGGTAGCATAACGTTTACCACATTTGAATAAAAAGAAAGAAAGGAAAAGGCGAAAAATAGGGATAATAGAATAATAATAGATCAGGTTCTGTGTAATTGAGAAGAATATCGAGTTGATTTTGAAGAAGGAAAGGGAGGAAATAAGGGAATGGAAATGAAGGAAACACGAAGTACGTAAATAGTTTAATAAGCATGTTTGTGAACACAGAAAAAGAATAAACGACCATGTATGTATCGCTAAATGAATAACAAAAAGCAAAGACAAAAGAGATTATACAGTAAATAGTAATATAACTTGTTACTTAAGTAAGATGTGATGGTCGAATAAGTGTTTAAGCAGTAAGTGGTTTTGAGCGATGCTATGAAATTCTCAATCAGGTGCAAAGGATAACCAAACAAATTTCCATTTTCTACTTCTTGGTCGATCCTGACGACAGATGTTGAGTGGCCGCCAGTTAGAAGTTAACAGTTCAGTAAATCGACATCTAAATAATGTACATTCTTCCCTCTACCTGTTGCCAGCAACCACGATATCTCTGATTGGGCCTTCTGTAACTTGGACAACGAAACGTCGTACACTTTTCAGGAACGCACATGAATAGGATATGCGATCAATAGACATAATGATATATTAAAACGAAAAAGATTGTATAACTTGTTGAGATATCTAGACGACAGGAACAGGTAGCCCAGATGTTCAAGTAGGCCGTCAAAGCGGCTCATTGTACCTTCGTGAGATGACTAAAAAACACAACCTGCTATTATATCTCGTATTTTAAATTAACAGATCAGCTTTTACTTGTTAACAAACTTTTCTTTTATTCTATTGAATGATGACAACTTGTATTGTACTGTAATATTGATAAGTACTCACAGCTTACTAGCTCAATATATACCAACAACTGACGATATATATTTTTATCAGCTATTATTGTTAATTAACGAGTTTTAGTGGTTCCCTACTTTAGCTATACAAATTTTGACTGCTCTATAATGAGAGAGCATCTTCAACTTGTCCCATGGTTACGAGAGTGATGTAGACCAACAGTGTATGAGCACTGAGAGGTTTTGACGGATATCATTCGGAATGCTATTCTTTACAATGTACCTCGGCCAAGGCACACATCGAGAAAGATCCTGTGCTGAGCGTGACACAGAACGCTCACTATAGAATAAAAGGATAGCCTGACACAATTCGCTAGTCGCTCAAAGTCCAAGGAGATAAGAGATATCTCCTACCCAAGCTAGCGACCGAAAGACAAACTAGTTCGAACTATTTCTTCAAATTCACAGCCAGAAGAGAATCGAGAAATTCAGGGCCTTACGCTTCCAGACGGGAAAAGTGGCAATGACCTTAATACTTTAGGGGTGGCAGAGATCTTTACTGCTAAATACACCGACCAGTTAAACAAGAAACCTGCATGCACGGGACAGTCCTCAACTCTTGCGCCATCTGATAGTTTGGGCAATATTGAACGAACGCCCTAACTGATACTGAGGAAAATACAATCCCTGTGCTCAGGAAAGTCATAGAAAGGTGACAACATACGAACTATAACCCTGAAACAGTGCGCATAAGCCATCAACTGGACGGTGTGTGATCCATTCAGTCACTTACTAGATTCACACCAAATACTAAAAGAATGGAAACAGACTGTTCTCCACATAACATTCGAAAAAGGTGATAGAAAGGACCCAGTCTGTTACTAGTAATATTGTCGAAGGTGATGAGAGGAATGACCAATGAACAAATGAAGGGATATATAGATAAAAATAACATTCTCCACCAAACAAATGTAGGGTAAAAACAGGGAGGTCATTCGCCTCTAATCTCCCCATGGTATGAGATAGCTAGACGCCCTGCTGGAATCTAAAAATGCCCGTCAACATGATAGTCCTAGACCTCCTTATAGCTTCTGGTACACAGAAACCTTGTTTCTGTGAGATAAACTCACTCACATGAATTACAAACTATTGAAATCCACAAGTAACTACTGAACTGATTAGAATTAGTGCAATCGAGTGTCTAGACTATCATCCATTGGACATTATCAAATACCTGAAACCGTGGATAGAAAACAAAAAGCGAGTCTGTTTGTGCCAGCCCAAGACAGATGTAATAGATCTTGCTTGAAAATATTAAATGGATATTTAGCTTGTACGTCACTCATTCAGTAGATACTTAGATTCTAGATTGACATTTGTGTAATAAGAACGGTTTGCTACGGTTTGCATTAGTTCTTTTCCAGCAAGCTTCTGAGTGTCAAGTCTTCATCTGAATGAGTCAATTGAAGGTGTGGACACCACTGTTTCGGGTAACAGGTTCCAAGGATTGATGACTTGGTGTGAAAACTTGTATGCCACTAGGGTGAGACTATGATTTAAGGACGAGCCAATCAGAAGCGTTTGAGGGATTTCAAGGTCACGGCGCCTATTTTAGTGTCTGATGCTCTTGTACAGTCGGTTCACAGAGAATTTTAGAGACTTGACAATTAAGCGGCTACAACAAATGAAACTACTAAGAGGTTTCTGTATTTGTAACTACGGGTATTAAATGACTTGTAGACCTTGTGCAGACTACCGTGATGTTGGCCTTCGATGTAATATACGCTGAAGGAAGACGTTTGCTAGAATAGGAGCCCTTATCGCTCGATTCAGATTGAGACTAAGGCATATTAAAATGGTTGCCGCGAGCTGTATGATGAAAGCACCAGTAACATTGGCTGCAGTAGTCGCATATGTTACTGAAGCTCTGGCTGTGCAGTAGTATGAGTATTGTGGGGACATATCCATAAGAAAAATGATAAACTTACACAACCGGAGTACACACAAACAATAATGAAGCTATGCGGTCTATGCTGAGAGGGTTTTTATGACCTTATCATGTCTTCAGAGACCAACTATTATGGAGCCATATGGATGAGTTTCTCTTCCTTATGCATAACGATTTTAGAACCTTTGGACTTTTTTCTAATATTGACAAGTTTTTGGACCATATAAAAGAAATGTACCCACTTTAATTATTCGGCTTTGTGTAATATATCTTTCCTCTATGCCGAAGCGAAGGTAACTTTCGGGAGGCGGTTTGCCTGCGTACTTTTAGAATCCACACTTTGTCCTATTCTTTAAAGCTTATAGATGCTTACTGTTGCTACTGTTTCTGGAAGTAGCTTGTCTAGTAAGAACTTATTGTGGTTTAAATCGTATCTATAACCAGTCTTTGGTTCTTTTTCGGGAGGCTCTCTTAACTCATTAAAAATGACTGACCTATCAGCGTGGTACGTCTTAACAAGCTGTGGTGTTTTGTTTCCCAAAATCTCCCTGCAGTCCGATTTGACATCAGACGCGGTTTCCTTAATTTTCTTCTGAGTGTAACTGTAAGCCAATCATTGGCTTTATTATGTCCTTTGATCACATCACCTAGACAGCTCGGACTTTGCGTTGATATGTGAATTCAGAACTAAAACTGTAGCTACAGCTGGTAAGAACTTTCAGATTCTTAATTTTCTAACTCTAAGCCCTTATTTTGGTTTGCCATGGCAATAAGTGAGTATCTTTACGCATATGTTACTTTCCATCACGGTGGTAACTAACATCCGATTGGTTAGTCAGCCCTTGTTACTTACTGAAGACAGTTAAAAGATATCTTTAGATTGATTGTTCTAGAAATTCATGGAATATTGTTTTCAAGCTTTTTTTATTGAAGTAACTAGTTAAACGCGAAGATGATTGTCAGGGAAACAGACACGAGTTAGTGTAATTAGATTTAATATGAATCTAATGAAAATATCCCCTAGAGCCTTTTATATAGACCCTAAGTGTATGTTCAGCTTTCCACGTAATTTGTCTATCCTAACCATTGATCTCCAAATCCCTACTCTGTGGTTCTTATTACCTTCGAAATTTATTCAGAGCACTCTGCTTTCCTGATTTTCTAGATGTAGTACTTCTGAAATTCAAACTGAAGCTTTTTATTGAATTGTTCCCTTGTACTACGGGGATCTACTTTTAATTATCTGATTAAATTCACAAGTTTGGTTTATATATTCATTGATTTATATAATTTTTTAGTCCGTAGACAATTTCGAGATGAAGTACAGTTGGAAAGAACAAAGTAAATATGTTGCTGAATACCACACTGATACAGTTGAGTTTTGCTCAGATGGATCAATGGCTCTGTGTGGCAGTTATGAACTAAACAGTGTATGTTAAGTTTTTTTGGAATAAATGAAAAGGTTGATGAAACTATAGACTATGGACGACGTTTACATGACGCTGAAGTCACTTTTTGAATGTCCACCTACGTGCTAGGGTCAAATGAGAGTTATAAATTCGTGTGAAGAATTAGGGTTAGGGTCTGCATTTGAATTTGTGGTTTTCATGAACTGACATCAGCTATAATACCAAAATGCTATTTAGCCACGTAGATGAATGAATTTCGCACCAAAAATCCTAGACCTGTTATATTAGGTCTGATTCGTTCGCCCAGAAATTATAGTCTCGCCATTAGGACTACTGATTGATAAGTAGATAATTCTTAGATTGATGTCAATATACCGATACTTCCTAATACCTCTTTTAAAAACTAATTTTGTATTCTTTTAGTTCACCATTTATATTCTTTTTTATGTTGAACACGCCCTATATACCCACCCTTTGTTACAGAAATATACTGGGTTGTTCGTGGATCTAGACAGTCTTTTACTTGCAAACGTTTTGCCTTGAAATACAGGACAAGGATTTGTCCATAATCACTGACTGAAATAAATAAAAGTGACGAGTTAATCGACCTTTGTTTCCAAAGCTTATTATTGTAACCGGAAGAATGACACTAGAAAACTATCGGCGAAAAAGGTAGATAAAATAAGAAATAAGTATCTAGTTGGTAGGATAAGGGCAAATGCTCTTTAGTTGTGTTTGGTTTTTTCAGTTTAGCTCTCTGTCCTGAGGGTTTTAGCCAGTAAGTATGGGCATTTAGCATGCATCTCAGATTCACTTTTGACGGTGAACAGAATATCAAATATTCAAAATAACTCAATGTCATTGAATAAGAAAAAGAGAATTCAGCGAAGAAAATTTTCTTTTCGACGAAATCATTTTCTTAAGCTGTACACTCGTATATATAGTTATATGGAAAATATATGTCTACAGGAGGCTAGGAAAGATTGCATTATAAATTGATTCGACAGTAAATAACAAATGAGGTTACGTACCAATCAAGGGGTAAGGAAGAAAATAATTTATGGGTCAGATAGTCCAATTGACAGATACGAAGGAAAGCGACAAACACAAAGGTCATAATAATAATCTGAATAATAATCAAGAAAACTTGTATAGGGTACTAATAATAACTGATTAGAGTTTGAAATGTAAAATAGTAATTTAAAAAACAAAAAACCGATAATAATCAAATAAAAGTGCAGAAAAGGAAAAAATACAACAACAACCAGAAAAATACCCATTAAGGGAATTAGGGCCAAGGAAGGGTGAGAGGTTGGACAAATCGTTTCTGCACGCAAAGTTCAGGCTTGAATTCATGGATTGCCGACGCCTCAGCAGTGCATAAAATATTGATCCGACCTCCGTTTGATCCGGTTCCTTTGACTCTATAGATTATTTTAAAAGACGAGTCTTTTGGAGCGGTGTGTCCACAGTTGATCAGATGCTCTTGTATCAAACTAGTTATCTTTTTACATCCTCCTTTTAGGAGCCAAGCCGGATAGTGTTCCGAGATGCGTTTGGAAAGCGATCGCTTTGTGCGGCCTATGTAATGTGCTCCATATGAGCAAGTAAATTTATAGATACACATCGATGTGGCCCAAAGCGAAAGTTTATCCTTAACACACCCCCGAATGGTAGGCCGGCTAGAGAAAACGATTCGAAGTTTGGCTGTGTAGAAAGTTTTATTCAACGATTTTGAAATCCGTTTATTCAGGATTTCAGCAACCGTGTCTCCTTTGAATTCCATATTCATAAACAAGGTTTTCTTCTGCACTGTCAAAGCTCTTTCTTGGTGAAGTCTAGGTGTTAAGTTGCTATCGACGAACACAGGAGTGTATTGGTGGTTGTCACTCCATGGTTGCCCATACTATTAGGAGATACCTACTGAAATCCCTAGGAAAGACTGGGTTAGTAGTGGTCTTGGCGATATAAAAGTGTGACCTCAGAGCTCATGAGATAGCTTATTGAGGCCGTGCATACACATCCTTTTCGCGAGTATTTATTAATGTACAAGCTCAACAATGCAACTTTGCCCTCCGACTTTGAGTTGTTGTTTCTAGTCTTATTAGTTTCTAACCGACCTACTTTGTGTGTTCGGACGAAAGAAACAAGTGTTCCAACCAGTACATTACAGTTGGATCGCCAGGATGTGGGTCTCAGACTACCCATAAGTGAACTAGCAAGCTATTATTATATCATGTTGTGGCCATTCCAGGATTCCCTGTAATCTTTATACTGAACTATAGTTACAAGTTGGAGTTAATGTTAATTTTGGTTGTAACCCTTTGTGAAATTCACCTAGTTATTTTGACTTTTGGATGAGTAGGTTTCAACACTTCACCAACTTTTACCATATTCCTTCGTTAATGTCCTCAATGAGTAATCATCCAACGACTTATACATACTAAAAATCAAACCATTATTCATAAACCTAGATTTAATATTATGGTCTGATTAGTGTTGTATTACTTTTTGTTTTGTCTTATTCTTTCAGGATACTCAAGAGCGTCTCGGTGGCTTACTCTTATTCAGTCGAGTTTCAACTGATTATCAGTATGTTTTATCGAGCAATATATCGTGTTCTGGCGTATTAGATATAAGTTGGCTAAATGGTAATGTCGCAATCGGTGCATTGGCAAATGGTTCAACAAAACTATGGAACTGTACTGATGATAGTCCCTCTATAATTGAATTAATGGATTTTCCAGTATCTGACCATATTCTACTATCTGTCGACACGTGTTCTGATAGGTCAGGTTAAAATAGTAATAATAACTACTGTGAATCTGAAAATCCTTGCAGATTTGTTTTCAGTGATTCAGGTGGGAATATTAGTGTGTGGAAGATCGACGCATCATCCTGTTCAAGTCCTCAATCAATTAATAAGTGGCCTGGGCACGAATTTGAAGCTTGGTGTGCATGCTTAAATAAGTGGAACAGTGAAATAGTCTTCACAGGTAGTGATGATTCAAAATGTTGTGTTTGGGATCTACGTAAAGAATGTAAAAAGCCGTTGAATATCATCAGGTAAAAGTTAGTTGTGTTTCTAGTGCTTTGCAATGACTGTAAACCAAGTACAAGTATTTTAGTATGCATATTTTCGCTTTTTAGGAAATTTTGATTATAGTAGAAAATGTTTTCAGCTTGGTTGGTTGATACTGTCGGTATATTCTCGCTTTGTTGAAGGCTCTGGTTGTGTTCGCAAATATCTTTAAGATAAATATTTGAAATGTCAGTTAGTCAGCTACAAAGTAGGACCAGGCCCATATATGCATCGGTCCAAGTTGCCACACCTCATTAGCACACCAAGATGAACACCGAATTCATAGAAGCAGTTACTTCAATCGTAGTAATATATAAAAATAGATTGCATATGAGGATATAATACAAGGAGAAATAATTAGTTCGTAGAAAGAAGAGTATCAAGTAATTTTAATCTCACGGTTTAATCAAAGACAGTGAGTGTATACACCTATGCCATTGTGGTCGATTCTGAGCCATGTCACCCAGAGTCTCCAACCATTGGTTGCGATAGTCGCGTGAACCCCAAACAAGTGGTCTGCATCTACCAACATGGCTCAGACCAGACGTTAGTGACTTCAAGAACTGATGCTAAGTTTGGGTTTGGCCGCCCCGAACTCTCTTCCAACCGTCTTCAACACTAGTCAGCATTACGCGTCATAGTAATCGGTGTTCAGGCATACATAACACGTGGCCCAACCATCTCAGTCGATAGAGATTCACAACCTCATAAACTGATTTACCATCATTCCCCAATACCCTGCGTCTGACCTCAATATTACTTACCCGGTGATCTCAGCTGATGCTGGTAATACTTCTAAGACATATGATCAAATTAAATAAATGTGCTGTTATAACTTCCGTACGGTTATAATCACTAGACTTTTTAAAATTGTTTATATATGGTTGTATGTTTTGCCAACCACGTTGCCATTACATAATTGATTGACTGTATACATGATGAAAGGTTTTGTTATTTGACATTGATTACCTGATTAGATCAGTAACACTGAGTCTGATAGTTTGAAGATAATCCGATTTCGAAATATGTTGGAAAGCGTCAAGTTGATGCACATCAAGTCAAATGTATTCACATGATGGTTTGTATAATTTTGGTAATATCAAAACAACAATAATATTATTAATACCGCTACTAATAATAAAACAAAGTTATGTGAATAAAGATAACAAAGGTAATTATATTTGACTACGAAAGGTTGTACATTAGTCAAATTAGATTGCTCGATAGTTAAGACTACTATTGATTAAGTAGCCCTGAAGTTGGCTCAGATAAGAGAAGCAGTTATACATATTTCTTTTGAATATGTGGCTCCATTATTTTTACTCTCAATGGCTATTGCTTCTGACGTTTAACGGAATTTGAGTCTGACAGAATGGCAAAAATTTACTGACACGACAAATTATTGAGAAATATTGGCTTGTACTGGCGCTATGACCAGCTTGTTTTCCTCTTATTCTCTTAAACTCAAAATTTTCAGGTTTTCTAAGATTCTCATTACTGTTTAACCGGTACCCCCTCCAAAAAATGTTAGGAAAAAAATAAATGCCTATTACTTTTTGGTCTTAGTCACGAATCATCTTGAACATTATTTTCGTAGCGATAAAAATTCGCTATATACCAGCAAGATGCTTAATCGTATACTGTCAGTTAGTGAATGAATTTAGTATACAATTTCCAAAGTTTCAATGATTAGTTTTCACATGAAATGGAACAAGAGTCACATAGAATTATAAAGTACACAGCTAAACTGTTAAATATATCACTAAAGTTTTCCTGACTGGATTTAGATAACTACCAAATGTAGTGTTTTCTTCCTTCCATTGTTATACGAATTATTTCACTCTACGTGAATTAAATTTTAGTTGACGAATTATTAAACTTAGATTAAGTCTAACAGTTCTTTACTCTTTTTTTTGTCTTGTTTGAATATTTTCAGACATAGTGTGGGTGTTTGCAGCATTCAAAATTATCCTGACGTAGATTATTCTATTTCTACCGGAAGGTTAGTTTTTCTTTTCTTTACACAGAGAAATTCAATTCCCGATACTTATTAAGTAACAGAATATGTTTGTTCTGTTCTACCTTTCAGATGTAAAAAGTAGTCTTCGGAAGCAGTATATTCATAGATGATTGGTATTAAGGAGTTAGGGTAATAGTTAAAGCGTTCAACTTTCACTCACCAGGTCACAAATGCGAATCCGGCTCCATATACTTTGTTTTCGGCAACCGGGTAGTATCACTAGCCTCGGCACAGTATGGCAGGGGGAGTCTGTACTTTGTGAGTTGTATTACTAACAGCATTTGATCATGGATCCCTTTAAAGCACTGCTCGCGCGTGTTGGGACCACTAAGTAACCAGTACTAAGGTAATGCATAGAATAGTGGGTAAATATGGCAAACTGGTTAATAAGACAGTGAATCTTCAGCAACTGAGGTGGTTGGGTCATGTGTTACGCATATCCAACTACTACCTATCTCATTGAGGGATGTAGGAGTAGGTCTGAAGAAATCTAGAGGCAGTCAAACCAGGACGTAGGATCAGCCCATGAAGTTATTAATTGTTGGACTGAGCGATGTAGTTAGATTTAGTCTGCCTGGTTGGGGTCTGCGCGATTGTTGCAACTAATGTTAGGAGACGTTGGATGAAATGGTTCAGAATCAGTCACATTGGTACAGATACATTCACTCTTTGCCTTCCCTTAGTTTCTGAGTTCCAAAATTATTCTATACTTCTTATTTCTTGATTTTATTCATTTTTGTCCAGTCACATTGTATGTCCTTACCATATTCTGCTACTACCGATTCTGTTACTATTTCTACTACTTTTAAGCTAGTCCTAATAATTTCATTTGATTGTGCTGATATCTGGTGTGACAAACAAAACCGATATATATATATATATATATATATATATATATATATATATATACCAGTTTACATGTTAGTTATGGCGTGCTCAATAAGTAGGAGAAATTTCTAGAAATCTTATAGTAGACTAATTCTTATCTAATAGATGTCCTTTTTAAGTATCAGTCTGATCATGAAATCCCCAGAAAAATTTGCTTAGATTTAACCTTATTCACTTTTAACGGGACATTATGCAAGTATAAAAACGGAGTGGTAATGAGATCGCTCGTGTCCTCGACTGTGGCCAACCTGTTTATGTCACACGAAGGATCAAATATTTTCGCCAATGACATTAAACCATGAATTTGCCTCAGATATGTAGATGATACTTTTGTTGTCGTCAAAAAGACTCACTTAAGATCCTTTTCTAAATTGATCAATACACTCTCATCTCACATTAAATTCACGTACGAGAATGGAAATGAACACTGTGAGCCACCAGTTTTAGATTGCTTAGTTAAAAGAAATCTATGTGGCGCTCTAAATCTAACCATCTATCGAAAACCAACTCACTCAAATTGTTTTATCTACTTCAATTCAGCACGTCTATTCAGTGCAAAAACATCTAGCCCTAAACGTCTTTAGAAGAACAAACATGTTTATTACATCTGTAGGCCCCCAAATGCCCTGGTACGGCCGAGAGTGGGGAGAGTCTGCTCTCCCTCTCGAAATGCTCTCATATGGCCACGCGAATATATAGCCTCTGCCAGGAAAGTCCTACTCACTGCCTTCTCGTGGCGGGGGTGTTGTTCACAAAAGTGAGAGGACGAAAAGCGAATGTCCGGCGCTTTAACCGGGTTGGTGGATATGAAGCATCCACCTAGGGGAGTTGGAAAACCCTGATTCCGAACCAATGGTGCACATGGGCTCCAGGATCCTGAAGGAACAAATGGCGTATGAACCAACTGTTGGTCATCGTCTACCATGGGACTGCATCTCCTTACGGTGCTCCACTGCCTTGTGGACTAGACCTTTAGGTCAAAGGCTCGGGGTGTGGTCCCCTAAGAAAACCACCTGCTTCAGTCTGGGCACCCGGGCAGTATCACAGCCCTCACACAAATCGAATGAGATTTGTGAGGCGCATATTTATCTGGTGCTTCCTTGTACCAATATTTATGTGTTTAAATAAATAAATTAATTAAATTACATCTGTAGAGGATAAACAAAACGAATGAAAGCATGTAATTAACATCTTAAAATTTAATAATTTTCCTATGACGACTATTAAAAGTGCCATGAAACGAGACATGTTACGTCTAAATAATAATCTGAATGAAATACCATGGATTGGCACTGCAGTTTTACCATACCGCCATGGTAAAACAGAAGAACTCCAAAGAGTTTTAAAACAACATAGAATTGAAGTATATTACGAAACAATGAACACCCTTCGAAATTGAGAGGATGGAAAGTGAATGTCCAGTGCTTTAACCGGGTTGGTGTATATGGAGGGGAGTTGGGAAACCCTGATTTCAAACCAATGGTGCACATGGGCTCTAGTATTCTGGGGGGGGGGACAAATGGCGTATGAACCAATCGTTAATCACCGGCTACCATGGGACTGTATCTCTTGACGTTTCTCCACTGCCTTGTTGGTCAGACTTTTAGGTCGAAGGCTTCGGGTGTGGCCCCCTAAGAAAACCCACTGCTTCGGTTTGGTCAACCGGGTAGTATCACAGCCCACACAAATCAAGTGACTTGTGTGGTGCATTTGTATTCGCCTATAGGAAAAAGTCCCTTTTATGTCAACTCAGAATTATACATACAAATTAAGATGTGTCGATTTTGACGCCTTCTACATTGGAGAGTCATCTCGTGAGATCTTTACTCGAGCTAAAGAACATATTGGGTACACAAGTGAATCACCTAATAATCCCACAGGACTGGAAAGACTCCAAATTAAATCGGCAATAGCAGTTCATGCCATTTTCAACAACCAAGCCGATATTAAAAACATCAAAACAATATAAAAAGACTTTCCCAACTACAAAGAAAGACGAGCAGATGTAGCTTTCCCTATATTGCTCAATCCTAATCCCCTCAATAAAAAAGAAGGCCTCACTATTCATCCGACTTGCACAATTTATCCGAGATACAATGTCTGATTCTACTCACGTCTCACAACATTATCCTACTTACGTACTTAGGCCTATCACCCCTCGTGGAGGAGCATAGCCCGCCCACCAGCATTCTCCATCCAACCCTGTCCTGGGCAATCCTTTCCAGTTCTTTCCAGTTTTTATTCATCCGTTTCATACCTGCTTCTGTTTCCAGGCGTAATGTGTTTTTTGGTCTTCCACTTTTCCACCTCCCTTCAGGATTCCAAGTTAGGGATTGCCTCATGATGCGGTTTGGTGATTTCTTTAATGTATGTTCTATCCACTTGCAACGTTTTCCCCTAATTTCCTCTTCAGCTGGAAGCAGATTTTTCCTCTCCCATAAAACGCTGTTGCTGATAGTATCCGGCCAGTGAATGTTGAGTATTTTGTGTAGACAACTGTTTATAAATACTTGTACCTTCATGACGATGGATGTAGTAGTTCTCGAAGTTTCAGCTTCGTACAGTAGGACTGTCTTGACGTTCGTATTGAAGATTCTCACTTTGAAGTTAGTTGACAGTTCTTTAGAGTTCCAAAGAGAATTGTTTGCTATATGCATGCAAGTCCGCCCCGTTATTGTTCCTATTTCAGACTTTGCCCCCAAATGCCCTGGTACGGCCGAGAGTGGGGAGAGTCTGCTCTCCCTCTCGAAATGCTCTCATATGGCCACGCGAATATATAACCTCTGCCAGGAAAGTCCTACTCACTGCCTTCTCGTGGCGGGGGTGTTGTTCACAAAAGTGAGAGGACGAAAAGCGAATGTCCGGCGCTTTAACCGGGTTGGTGGATATGAAGCATCCACCTAGGGGAGTTGGAAAACCCTGATTCCGAACCAATGGTGCACATGGGCTCCAGGATCCTGAAGGAACAAATGGCGTATGAACCAACTGTTGGTCATCGTCTACCATGGGACTGCATCTCCTTACGGTGCTCCACTGCCTTGTGGACTAGACCTTTAGGTCAAAGGCTCGGGGTGTGGTCCCCTAAGAAAACCACCTGCTTCAGTCTGGGCACCCGGGCAGTATCACAGCCCTCTCGCAAATAAATGAAATGGAACATTCAGCTGACAATTATATTCTCGTTCATACTAGAAACAATTCAATTTGCATTATTATTATTATTATTATTATTTACCATATCGCTAATTCACCCCCTTTTATCCCCAATTTGTGTAACCTTACTTTTCAACTTATGCAGCAGCTCGCTCTTGGTGGAAAATCTGTCCTATCTAAACGATCTCCAGTCACTGTCTGGTTGAAAGTGAATGCTTCCACCGATTATGAATACTGAAGCATCTTTCTGAAACCACGTACGCCGTTCAAGCTGGCTTCCTTCAACGTTCGCACACTAATGCAGATCAGACAACAGATGGGGCTGGCTATGTCTTTGGAAAGTCTTAATGTTGACGTTTGTTGTCTATCCGAGACCCGTATTCAAGACTCTAGTGAAGTACTACAAATCCGCTCTCCATCTGTCGCCTCGAAAAGCTTGTTTCACGTGCGCTTATCCGGGGACCCTGTGGCATCCTCGTCTGGTTTTGCTGGCGTTGGTGTCGCACTAAGCGCTAGAGCTGAGGCAGCACTAATCGATTGGATCCCCATTAACAGTCGGTTATGTGCTGTTAGATTAGAAAGTTCCATCAAAGTGAGAAGAAATCGGCGTGAGAAACAGTGTCTTTTCGTCATCTCCGCCTATGCCCCGACAGATTGCAGCCCGGATGCAATCAAGGATGAGTTTTACCATCAGTTAACAGTTCTTCTCCAGAAAGCGCGTTCGACAGATATTGTAATACTAGCCGGAGACTTGAATGCACAGGTCGGGCGTCTAGGCACAGAAGAGAGTCGTTTAGGTGGCCGATGGGGACTTGTTGGTCGCAGGACAGATAATGGGGACCGTTTGCTGCAACTGTGCACAGACCACAACCTGTTTCTGGCTAGCACTAACTTCTGGTACAGTCATCGCCGGTGTGCCACCTGGCGTCCTCCCTCTGCATCCCAAGCCTGGACTCAGATTGATCACATCGCGATCAGCTACCGCTGGCGTGGCTGTGTACAAGACTGCCGCTCCTTTTGGAGTACCTATCTGGAGTCTGATCATGCCCTGGTCTGCGCCAATCTCACCTTACTTTTCAGTGGCCGAAGGATTGACCGCCATCAACGGACCGATGTTAGTAAACTGGCTGCAACTTCTGTTGCAAGTAAGTATCGAGCGGAGCTAGCTTCTAGGCTAGCTACCGCACCACTGAAAAGTATAGATGAGCATTGGTTGCATCTTCTCGACGCCATGAAAATGGCGAGTAAAGCCGCTTGCGGCTTCGCGAAACGTCCCGCTTACAGGCACTGGGTTTCTTCTGGCTCCTTACAACTGATGGAAGCCCGTCGGTCTACTCCGGGTGACCGTGAGCATGACCACAAATGAAGGCTGTTACGTGATGAAATTGGGCAAAGCTTGTGTAAGAACCGAGAAGCCTGGTGGTCGGAGCGTGCTAATGAGATGGAAGCAGCAGCTGCATCTGGTAACTGCCGAAAGCTCTTCCAACTCATCCGAGCCACTGGCAGCAAGAAGTCTGGTGTGAGTGAAACAATCTACGAGGATGATGGGATGCCAATCACTAACATTTGTCGACGTCTTGGACGATGGGCGGAATTTTTTGAAGGGCAGTTCAACTGGCCTGCTGCTCAGGCAACATCAACCAGTTTGTCCTGCCCCCCATGGCCGGTGACGACTGATCCACCAAATGAGGCGGAAGTCCGCAAGGATCTCCAACTCTTGAAACGTTACAAATCACCGGGCCCAGATGACTTACCTCCGGCTATTTTTAAAGATGGTGGTGACTTTCTGACTAACGAACTGACTGTGTTGTTTGCAAAGGTTTGGGAGCAAGAAAGTGTTCCAACATCATGGAATGAGTCGATAGTCGTCCCTATCTTTAAAAAGGGTTCACGTTGTTCCTGCAATAACTATCGGGGGATAAGTCTACTTCCGATTGCATCCAAACTATTGACTTCTGTCATTCTTCGTAGGTTGTTTAATACCCGAGAACGATTGACTCGCGAGGAGCAGGCTGGTTTTCGTTCTGGTCGAGGATGCATTGATCACATCTTCACCCTCCGCCAAATGTTAGAACACCGTCATACTTATCGCAGGCCAACAATCGTAGTGTTTCTTGATATCAGGGCTGCCTTCGATTCGTTGGACAGGACTGTTCTCTGGGATTGTCTATTGAAGAAGGGTGTGCCTGAGAAGTTTATTAACATCTTAAAGGCCCTGTATACGAACACCTCAGGCAGAGTGAGGGCATACAACCACCTTTCTCCATTGTTCCATTCGAGCAGCGGGGTTAGGAAGGGTTGCCCAATCTCACCATTCCTCTTCAACTTTGCCATCGACGACATCCTGGAAACAGCTCTGATGGATGTAAGTAATGGAGGTGTGGACCTGCTGCCTGGAGAACGACTTCTCGACCTTGAGTATGCGGATGATATTGTCTTAGTGTGCGATGATACCCAAGGCATGCAATCCGCACTTAATCAGTTGACAATCAGTGTCCGTAGGTACGGCATGTGCTTTGCACCCTCCAAGTGCAAGGTACTCCTACAAGACTGGCAGGATTCTCATCCTGTACTCTTTCGGCAAATCGAATAGAAAGTTCGAAATTCTGACCATGTTATTGTTAAACGTAAGGAAAAAGTGTTCTTTGTGATTATTACATTCTCCGAACAGGCAGGACTTATTTGTCAAAGAAAAAAATATAAATATAAGTGTTATTTTATGAAATTATGTTTTTAGTTTATTTATAAAGTTTCTCTCTGGTCTGAATTCACGAAGGTACTAACTTTAAAACTTAAAATTATCTTGAATATATGTACGTATATTGTTATGTCCTAACAAACCATATTTTCTTAGATCGGATGGGATTTCTAGGGTTATCACATCTCTGTCTAACTACTAGGTTGGACTTTCGTGTAAGTAGAACTTTTTGAATTTAATTATTCCATGATCCAAAACAATCAAACTCATACTTGCACGATTCATGTTTCATCATAATATGAAACAGTAAATCACTGGTTCAGAGGTTCGATTTTCAGACACTAGGTCGCAGGTTTAAAGCCAACTCCACTTATTTTCGTTTAAACAACCACTTGATATAATCTAGCTCACATATTTAGAGTGTGACCAAAAGCAAAGTATGTGAACTTGTGCCTGGTAAGTGAATTAGTAGAATAATTCCATCTTATCAATACTGTATATTATAGATTTCTACCTGAACTATACTAATGATTACATTTAGTTACGGTACATTTCAGTTTTGTCAACCTGTAGTATCGATGTTTTTCGAACTCACAACGATAATTAGCTCCGTATTTTAAAGGATTATCTTTTTCTTGTAGTTAATATCAATCTTATATTTAATCAATTGTTATTATCAATATAATCAACTAATTTTCGTTTTGTTTTCAAATATATATATATATATACATTTTCACAGTTATGATGATACTTTGTATTTATGGGATTTACGTATGATTCATTCTAACAAATTCACCGATACTACCACTACTCCTTTACAGAAATGTCAGTTCGATGGTGGAGTTTGGCGTCATAAATGGGGTCCACAAAATTATGTTATAGTCAGTGCAATACATGATGGTTTTGCTGTTGCACACTTACCATTACGTTCACCGTTTAATCACAAAGCAGAAGATAAAGAGGATTCTGTATATAAATTTCGTTTGACTAATGAACAATTAGCCTATGGTATTGACTGGTCATTCAATCATAAAATTAATCAGTTGAAAAGTGATTTTATGAAATCGACTGTAGTTTCTTGTTCATTTTATGACAATACTATAGAATTCGGTGAACTTATTGTTAAGTTATAAATCGGTAATATTTATCTAAACTAAATCAAATATTGTGTTTGTGTACAAAGTAAACTGATAGCTGGGTATTTGTATTTATATTTCATCAAATTCTTTGTGTATAGCTATTTCATGTTAATTAATTGTTTTATGTTCTGATCTTATTATACCAAAAGGTATTTTAATTTGAAAGTGTTGAATGACTGTCCAGATTTTATGCGAAATATAAGAGTTTAGTGAGTAATGAGCTTGGAAATTTTTAAAATAATCGGGACGGATTTTAGCTCGTTTCTAGCCAGTCAGCTAACATTTATTTTAGTTGAATGGTTTATAGGGAAGAACAATAATGTTACGATGATTTTACATAATGAATCTATTAAAGTCTTCCATAGGTTTTTAAGAAAAAAATGACAAATATATTTATGTCTATGGAACATCCGTCTTCCTAAGCTCTTATAAAAACACAAAAGTGCTTTTGAGAGTTCTCCACATTGTTCGTGGTTAGGGTTACGGATTGGGTTTGTGTTTGATTTTTGTCAGTCAGTCAACCACGTGGAACGTAGAACTTGGCACATCAGCGTCGGTTGAGGTTGTCACACCACATTAACACAGCGAAATAAAGTTATCAAGAAAAATAGTAGTAGTAACATTGCCATTAGTAGTAGAAAAGATCAGGTATAGAAAAAGGAAGAAAATATATAAGGAAATTATGGGATTCATGGACTGAGGGAATATAATGAGCGAACGCACCTGTGTCACTGCAAACGATCCTGAGCTATATCACCCGAAGCCTCTAACGATTGATTACGATAATCACATGAACTACAACCAAGTAGTCTGCATCTATTGACATCGCTCAGTTCAGTTGTCAGTGACGTTATGGGTTGATGCTACGTTTTGGTTTCGGCGCCCCTACCTTTCTTCCAGTTTACTCTTGTACCAGATAGCATCCTTTGTCGAGGTAGGGGTTGAGTGAGCAGACGCACTACGTGTTGTAAGCACCACATTTAATGAAGATTTACTACCTTAAATCGATTTACCATCTTTATCTAATACCGTATTCCTAACTTTGGCATTGCTTACTCGGTCGTCAGCACTAATGGGTTGATGTCTGACGAAATTTCTGCACGGATTGAAAAGACTCGTTTGGCTTTTGCCAACTTACTTCACCTATAGCGAAGACGAGATATCCGTCTATCAATTAAGGGATGACTATACTGAGCAGCAGTTCGTTCTGTTCTACTTTACGGCTGCGAAACGTTGCCATTAAGGGTAGAAGATACGCGTAGGTTTCGAGTATTTGATCACAGATATCTTGGAAATATTGCTCGCATCTGCTGGGATCACCGGGTAAGTAATAGTGAGGTTAGACGCAGGGTATTAGGGAATGATGGTAAATCAGTTGATGAGGTGAATTTCCACCGACTGAGATGGTTGGGCCACGTGTTACATATGCCTGAACACCGATTACCACGACGCGCAATGCTGACTAGTATTGGCGATGGTTAGAAGAGAGTTCGGGGCGGCCAAACCCAAACGTGGCATCAATGCTTGAAGTCACTAACTTCTAGTCTGAGCTATGTTGGTAGATGCAGACTACTTGGTTGTCGTCCGCGTGACTATCGTAACCAATGGTTGGAGACTCTGTTGAGGAGTCCCATAATAGGACGAAACGGCCGTTCAGTGGTTCCAGGTTTTCCATGGTGGTCTAGCTTCAATTGACTCATGATTTCAACTATGAAAATACTAAATTCTCCACAAAACCCCTTCTGATCATTAACAATACTCAAAGTTAGGTCATTTCAGGTAGATAGCAAAAACAAGTGTCAGTTTATCGTCCACTTATATATATATTCATTCGTAGTACACAGTAGAATATGTATACAGAATATAATTAATATTCATTATTAAATACACTTAAACCAGTTTCACACAGTGAAAAAGAATAAATATATCTATTAACATACAAATGTGAATAAAAACATAAAAGGTCTCTACTAGTTATACGTTCAACCTTCAATAATTTCGCACTGAACATTTGGAAAAGTGAATATTCCTAATAAATAAAAACAAGCTTTTTGCTTTATTTTCTTGATAAAAAAACTGAAAAAGAGCAACGAAATTTTTTAGTAGAAATTCAACACTCCAAAATGAAAATTAGAACAAACGTAACGAGGAAAATAACACCTAAATTTGGAAATGTTTTATTTTGCACCGCTGAATTATTGTATTGGTTTGCGACAGTAGGAAAAGATCAACTGTAAATAGAATAATAATAACGAGAAAAGTAATCATAGTATAGTCATGTTGAACTAGTGTTTATATGAATTAATTTGACGACTCTCCTTCAACCAAGTTCATAGTGAATAAGACACTTTAACAAAAATTTGAAAAGAAATGGAGTAAATGAATGGAGTAATAGTAAAGAATACAGAATAAACAGTAATGAGTAGGACAAAAACATTATCAAGCTCCATAGTATAAACAATAATAATAATAATTATAGTATCTATAATCCTGATCACTTTTATTATTGCTTTCACAAAGATATTCTGAATACTTTCCTAGTTGTGCTTTTTTATAGTTCAGCAGTTTCGATTATTGCTTCAAAGAAAATATTTTTGTGTGTTATATTGACATCCTTTTAAATACGTGGAAAACAATTGAATATTCATTTGGTAAAGTCTCATAAGATTGGAATGTAGCATTTTTATTAGACAATATTACTACTACTACTACTATTAATAATAATAATAATGTTTATTATCATGTTTGTTTAATTTGTTTAGGGACCAATGTTCTATTGGAACAATTGATTTGTTTCAAAATATATTTAAAGCTTTGTAGATTTGCAATTTTATAACTTTTAATCAGTTAAAACTTTTTTCTTATGCTTTAGGTTAGTTAGTTAGTTAGGGCGCTTTATATAAAATGTGCTTTCTTTTTTAAACTAATATAAGACTAAGATTTGATTAAAGGATACAATAAAAATGAACAATTTTGATAAGGATAGAATGAATTTTCTATATATTTTAATAGATAAATTGAATAATGTAGAGTTATCTTATTATGTGAAATACAATTCAACAAGAAGAATAGAGGAGGTAGTTTTTTATATTTAGAATATTTTGTTTTTAAAATCTAATCATTGAATAGTGGGTACTATGGAATCTTTTTAAAAATAATAAATTTTTCATGTGAATAATTTTGAGGATAAGAGAAGATCGCTAAACCCAGCCGAAAAAAAGTCAATTTAATTAAATAAAGAAAAAAAAATGAAACCCTAATTTAAACTTTCCTAATTGATTGTTTTTATTTATTCAAATATATTAATTAATTAATTAATTAATGAAAATAAAACTAAACAGAAAGAGAAGAATTTCAAACATAAGCAACTAAATAGACAAAACAAAATTAGAATATATTAACTCTTAATCAACAATTCATTTAATGATTACTCCATTGTTAATAATTTTATTTACAATAAAAAAGGATTCATTCCCTATTCATGTATCCTTTAAAATAGAATTTATTTATTGAGTTTTACTTGTCCCAATGAGGTTTGTTATCAATGTCTCAAAGCTGCCTAATTTATGAATATGTTTGTCTGTGTGTGTGTACAAATTATTGAATTATCATATGAGAATTATAAAGTTGTGCGCATTTCAATGAATAACTTGAGTTTCAGTCTGGCTTGAGTTCAAGAAATAATCCAGGTTGAGGCCAACATCCTGTACAGTGTCCTCCACAGCGACCGTATATTAATTGACTATCCTAAAGCAGAGAAAAGATCAAGTGTCACGAATATATAAATACAAACGTGTGTATATATATGATTATTTCTTATATTACTAAAATATTTCATTTTATCACGATAGTATTTATTAGTTGCCTGTGCAATTTAAAGTACAATATTTTCACCAGAGATTGACTTTAGTTAGACAACTATTGAAAACCATCGCGAAATGGACCTATTATGTAATTCCTCAGCACTGCCTGCACATAAAGTCAACAGTAATCAAACCCAGGTTGAGAAGTTGGACGTATTTGTAGTATTTGTATGAACTAATGATTCCTTTGTACTTGATGGTTATCTGCTTTTGAATCCGAGATATAATGCGTTCATTTGTACTCATATAGTTTTACTTGCCTTAAATCTTAATATTTTGGCAATTCTTAGCATATTATTTCGAATACTTCTGATTATCATATTGGCGTTACCATGGTGTCAAATATTATAGAGTTGGATATTAATTCAAGTGGGGATGACTTTGAAGACTACACGGAGCGGTTTGAAATCTGGTTCATGACAAAAAAAGATATTAGAGAACATAAATTTACGATGAATTTACTGACATTCATTGGAAAAAAAGTCTATAACCGAAAGAATATGGCTTCTTTAGAGAAATTAATTTGATTGTCCTACAAATCTCTCAAGGAATTACTACTTAGTCATGTCCAGTGTGGTAACTTGGAATGAATACAGAGATCTGCGTTTCACAAGATGCTGTGACAAACTGATCAAAAATTTAAAGACTTTATACTTGAACCTGAGAAACAGGACACAAAGTGCAATTTTGGAGACCAATCGGAAACTGAACTTCGTGATTGGTTGATCGTTAGTATAAATACTCTGAATTTTGGAAAAGAATTTATTCAGAAATCCAAAAGTTCATTTCAGGGAATTAAAACAACATGTGTTAACTGTTAGGCAGTAAATGAGCTTGATTTTCAGTCAGTAAAAGCTTCTAGTACTTTGCTCAGTCGTCGTGATGAACTACATTCCCAGGGTCGCTCAAGCTCGCGTTTGTTTAATGATGGTTCCTATTCTAGTGAGAAATATGAAAAATTACTCAACAAAGGATTTCAAAGCGGGTTATGGGGATGAGCAAAAGTTCGGCAAATATTTATCCTGTGGTTAATTTCAATTGCGTAATTCGTGTGTCTCACCATGCCGAATGCTTTAAGTGTGGTAAGATGGGTCACATCCAGTCGCTTTGTAAAACTACTCTTCATTTCGCCACAATGAATACTTTGTAATTCAAATCTTATTGATTTGGGTTATCTAATAATCATATAATATCTTTACTTACAACTTGCAATAGTGCACTTCATATTCAAAAACGGTTATATTTATCTAGTGGTGCTTTTCACTATTTTGTTGTTGATACTGGTAGTATCAAATCCATTATGTCAGTTGACAAGTTGAAGCCATGAGGTCTCGATGCTGTAATTAGGCCTACCAAAGTTTATATTTCGAATATTACTGGTTATAAATTTCCGATTCTTGGGTGTTGTAATTTGCTGATTAGAAATAATAAATCTTCAATCTTACATTGTTAATTCCTTATCATTGATCGTGGACCACCTATCCTAGGTCTAGAGAGTTTAACAATGCTTAAGGGGTAGCTTTCCTTATTAATCACTGAGCACGGTTCAAATCAATACTTGATAACTTGTTAACTACAGAATCGAAGCGCGAAGATTTTTGCACAACTTCAAAACTCTCTTATGATGATGCTCAAGCAGAAAATGTCAAGACCTTGAAACAAACATAAGTTCTATTATTGCTGCAAAATTCAAAAACCTGGAGAAGAGAGTAGATAAAGTATTCGGT
Source organism: Schistosoma mansoni (assembly GCF_000237925.1). Lineage (NCBI taxonomy): Eukaryota > Metazoa > Platyhelminthes > Trematoda > Strigeidida > Schistosomatidae > Schistosoma > Schistosoma mansoni. Next base: position 640,791 of record NW_017386026.1, on the reverse strand, counting down.
GCAGAATAGCTAGACCGTATGAAGAAGAAACAATGATGAAACTGCTTAAACAAAAATATGTTCGTCCAAATATGGAAGGTTTACAATCTGCTGAAAAAGATTGATAAATAAATGATTCATATACTAGCCAGCTGCAACAACCGAACACTTTACAATGACCCAGGTGAGTCCGTCCCAATTTCCGTTGTTAATTCTAATGCTAATAACTACATTCTAGAGCACTGAATGGCCGTTTTTATTGTAGTATGGCACTTTTCAGTAAGTCACACTCACAACTCTGCAAGCGAGAATCCAGCCCACGTACTTCGGTCTCGCTCACGAACGCTTAACCTCTAGACCACTGAACTGGGATCTAACGGTGTTAATTCCTAAGGCTTTCTCTTAACATTTGTTCTAGCTGGTTAATTGTACATGTTAACCAAATGCATTCAGGCATTCTCTGAGCTGCTTACATATGATTTTTCTAATTACTAAAAAAGTCTTTAGAAATCACCACATTGGTTGTCAGATTCCCCTTCCTATGTGCCTATTGGAGACTAAATGAGATGTGATTAAGATGAAATTTGTGCATATTGTTCTGAGAAAATAGTACCAAAGAAGTAGAATGTTTGGAAATGAAAATAATTGGAAGCTAATCACTGTTGAAAAACATTTTATGCATATATTTTTCGTATTAGCGCTATAATATAGAATATTTTATATCATGAATTCTTTAGTACGATCAAGTAAATATACATGGTTCTGAATAAGATGATTATCAACAGATACCTATAGATATTATTGTGCATTCTTCTTAAATGTCATCATTTAAAGGAATATCCTTTCAGCTGAACTTTATTTTGAATTTAGTTTTAGTAATTATAACAATAATGATTGAGATCATTTCTTGTAACTGAACAATTACTTATGATTTGAATTTATGAGAATCAGTTGACTTTTCAAATACCCCTTTCTATTCTTGAATAGAAGCTGAACTACTTTAGATTTATGTTATCGATACCGACTTAAGACGAAAAAATTAATGTCTTTAAAAGAAATCAAATACAAGACTGAACCACCGAACATTTGTAATTTCAACGTTTCGTATATTTTTTTTAATATTTAAATGGACATACTTGCAATCGGTGAATATGAGATACACCGTTAGTAATTTGATTACTGGTCCAACGTGTTTTAACGCTCACTTTGAAACTTGTACCTCTCAAATCGATTTGAAATTTCCCCTGATTAAAATGAATTTATGAAAAAAAATTAAGTATTTAATATTCAAAGACTAGTAGTAATTACAAATCAACGTTTATTGATAATGAATTTTCAATAACTGATCTCACAATTTACAATGTTCTGATAAGTATTTTTCAAATGTGACACACATTAAAAATGGTGTTGATGAACATTGATGTAAAATTGCTAAATTGGTCAATCTACAGCTTTCCTTTAGTTATTTATTGATACAAATTGGTCGTTTATTAATGTATATTGTCAATTTTTCTGTTTTACGCTAATTGTTGATCAGATTCGATCATTTCAAATGAAATACAGTCATTCTTCTATACGGCTAAACATGTAATGCTACATTTGATGGATGTTACTCAGTTGGAAACAATTGTCTGGATGGTCTGTTTCAACCGGTATTAATAGCTCCTAACTAAAAGTCAGGGGAAGAAACTCAACTTTACTCAACTGTGACTTATCAGTGACAATTAGATATGACAGTATTTTGTAATAGTTTTTTATAATGATTACAAATAAATTATCATCGAATAATGGCATTTGATTAATTTCCTCATAGTAAAATAATTTTCCAAACCTTAATACTGCCCCCAACAACAGTTGCTTTTCTAATCTAAAACTATGTTTAAAGTGTTGGGGAAATGGAATGCTCTGAATTCAAGGACTAGATGGGAATAGTAATACAAATTCCATGGATTAACTATATTATGTTTCTGAACTAATAGTTTGTATCAGTTCAGTAGAAACATTATATCAGTAAAATCATGAATTGATCAGTATTGGACCATCATTGAAAACCTGGAAGCACTTCAATCCCGTACTGGAACGAAACGGGTGTCTGTTGCTTCCAGATTCTAAACGGTGGTCCAAAAACTGATCGGTTCATGATTTCAGTGAAACTCAACAATCTTCACAACCCTATACTGATAAACCATTTTGAGTAGGCTTTACAACATGGATTGACCTCAGGAACGTGCTGCAAACTAGGGAGCACTAGATGATTCTGGAGCAACATATAAAATTGTCTGAAAATAGAAGTGTGGAATATTAGATTTATACTCAGTGATCTGAATGGTAATACGGTCACCAAGATACTTGAGGATCCTGTATTCCATCTCTAACGATGCTGTGTTGGGTACTACTGAGGAGTCTCAGATTAAAATAAAACATCATTCCAATGCTTTCTAGTTTTCAATGATCCCCAAGCAGTATTAAGCAAACGATAAAAATCACCTCAAAATTGAGCTACTCTCCTAAATTAATCAATAAAACATTAAATTATTCTATGAATAAATGACTACATACATTTGAAATTTACATAACACCGCCCAATTATTTGTTCACTTGGTTAAAGGGTGAGTTAGGAGATGATAACTGAAAAAGGATATCTTCAGTAAAATATGATCTGCTTAACTAATAGAACAGCGTATGTGATATTATAGTACACTAAACTGATGGCTATTGGGTAATGAAAATGTTATTTAATATATATCTAATACTATTAGTATTAGAGGATTTGTTCAGATTGTAGAATTTCCATAGTTCAAATCACGAATTGATATCGGCCATATCACCGTTAAAAATCTAGAGCCCTAGTTTGCCCCAGAGTGGGGTTCCTCAACAGTGTATATCTACAACCTCACCGCAAGGAATCGAATTGAGAACCTTCAGTTTCTCACGAGAATACTTGACCTCCAGACCTATGGGCCAGTATCCAACGGTGTTAATGTAAGTATTTCACAACCCTCATCTATTGCGCCGGGGTGCATAAATGTCTCAAGTTTGACGTGGTTTAACTTCACTGATCATGGCCTCTCAACGGAACTCTAGGAGTTGCATGTTGAAGCTATTCATTATTGAGCACATGTTAACTATTGGTATGGGAGTTCAGTGTTTGTACGCGAGGCCGAAGGTCCTGAATTCGATTCTCAGATGTGCGATCGTGGATGGGCACAGCTGAGGAGTTTGATACTTAGACGAGAAGGGGATCCAGTGCTATAAGGTTTTCAATAATAGTTTAGCTAAGATCAATTCATAATCTGAATTATGAGAATATATCTGATGTCTAAATAACCTTGGGCAGATCATTGAGTGAGCTCGCAGAGTGCAGAAAACTACTTTAAACTACTGCCCGGAATTCAATGATAAATTTTATCTAACATCATAAAACACACCATTTTGTAGTGCTCAGAATATTAAAAAAGGTTGAAATAAAATTCCTTTCTGTCGTTTTCAAGTCAAAAATGGTCCGAAGAATAATTGGCGAGCTGGTGAACTAGAAATACTAAAGTTGATGCGATTTACATGGATGACTTCTCTACATGGTTATCTTATCAGTCCGTTTAACTAATTGTTTAGCTAGTTTCCTGTAAATCTAATTAAAGCATGGAAACGATTTTACAGAGGCTTTAATATGAATATATTCGCCCTCAGATAAATGAGGTTGTGTAGCGATATCTCTATAATATTTAAATAGTAAACAGATGGTAAGGATTGGAAAACTAGACTTCTTTAAGACATTAAACTCTATCATCCACTGCTACTTCCGTGGTAAAATACTTTAGATTTCTAGACTTTCTGCTTACTGGCTAAGAAAGTGGCTTCAAAATCAAGTGGTTTTTTAAACATCACTGTTGGTTCGTTTCTGTCATGTGGTTATACTTAATGATTATTTTCCATAACCGTAAATACCCACCGTTATAGTCTTTGTTTCAAATAATTCAGAGTCGTTCTCAAAGTGTGTTTATAATCATGTAGTTTATCAAGAGTGAATTTATCACGATACTGTTCATAGCTAGTTAATAAATATTACAATTCTAACCTGAGGACAAACGGTTGACGAAAAACAATCTTTTGCAGTCCCGTACGGCATCATCGATGAACCGAGAGTATGTGAAAATCGTCCATCATTAACTAAAATGGTTAAGAAAATTTAATTAATCAAGTAGATCAGTTTTATTATTTGCAAACCCCGGAAAAAAAGAGATAGTTTAAGTGGTAAATGATGTTTTTACTGATTTAATGCTACATAATATGATTTTATGATATTATGAAAGAATTTCTAACTGTTAAAATGAAATAAAAGCTTAGAAAGTGAAAATATCATATACGTGATTATGTATGCACTTTGAGCATATAAAAACAACTGTTCCCTGCTCCTTGTTTATTTCTTTCAGATATCCTTCATTGAAGCATAATATTTCTGTTATTACCACCTTTGAAGAATTGTCTTTTATTTAACGGGCTTCAGATAATGCGTTTAAATTTTCCTCTTAAAAGTCCCTACAGCAAAATCCTGCAGAAATTCTTAAGATAGTGGTTATAAAAAACATACTTTCGATTATTTTTCTCAGCTATATTTGCATTAAATACATATTCACAGTTGAGGTCACGAATCAATCTAAGCTTGGCCACCACTTAAACCTAGAAACACTGAACGGCTTTTTCTTCCTAGTATGGGACTCGCTAGCAGTGGGGATCCATAATCCCGCCCACAAGTGTCGAACCCAGGACTTTTGATCTCGTGCGCAAACGCTTAACCTCTAGACTACTGAGCCGGCATTCACCAGTGTTAATGTCTAAATTCAATCAATCTGTGATCTTGCGCAACCCTTCATCTATTGCGTAAGGTGGATTACTGTCTCAAACTCAACATGGATTAGACTCCACTGGTCATGGCTTCTCAATAGAATTCCAGGAGTTACATCTTGAAGCTGGTCACTAGTGGTGATGTGATTGTTACTAGTTTGAGGATTTATGGAGATTGTAATATTTTCACGGTTGAAGTCACGAATCAGTCTAAGTTAGACCACCACTGAAAACATGGATCATGGATGCTCACTGTTGAGGCGTCCCCATGCTAGAACAGCAAACCTGTTCGGTGCTTCTAGGTTTTCAATGGTGACCTATGATGATCCTCACACTGATCATGTCCGTTTAATGAATAATAAATCATCGACCTGTAATTGACAGAAAAATTTTAATCTTGAAAAATTGAAATTTTGGAAGGGCTTTCTTTCTTAAAAGATAATAAACTTTGCTATCGTTGAATAGAATTTGCTTTTTTGTACAAAACACAAAACTTAGATGGCTCAAATTCATCAACCTTTGTAAGAGTGATGGGAAACAAATTGTTATAAAATTTTATATAGGACTATTTCAGCATAAGCTGTAATTTTTAGTAACCTGCAGAAAGGAAACTATTTTTGTGATAATTTCAACTATTGGAATTTTAAAAATGACCTCCATGTATTGCTCGGGAGTCTGTCCCGAACAGTTTTAGGAAAATCATCGAAAATCTAAATAGGTTCATGAAGCAACCAATCATTTTTAGGATATTAAATTTTAAGTTTATTTAAATGCGTATGGGAATGAGTCGTTGGTGTGGAATGTGTTGTGGCAAGAGAAAAGGTTCGATATCTTAAAAAGGATTGAATAGTATTTTATTACAAACTTTTTGTTTTATAGGAGCATCGTGTTGTCCTTTGTGCAATTCATCAAACTTATTTACTTGCTTACTTACGCCTGTTACCCCTTATGAAAGTGCAAAGGCCGCTAACCAGCATTCTCCATCTAACTCCGTCCTGTGCAATCCTTTCTAGTTGCTATTCATTTCATTCATGTCTGCTTCTAATTCTCGGCACAGTGTATTCTTTGGTCTTCCTCTTTTTCGTTTTCCTTTAGGATTACAAAATAGTGCTTTCTTCATTATGCCGTTTGATGATTTCCTTAATATTTGTCCTATCCACTTCCAGTATCTTTACCTAATTTCCTCTTCAGTTGAGAGTTGGTTTGTGCTGTTCCACAGTAGGCTGTTATTGATGGTATCCGGTCGACGGACATTAAGTGTCTTGCGTAGACAACTGTTTATAAATAATTGCACTTTTTAGTGGTGGTTGCGATAGTTATCCAAGTTTCAGCTCCGTACAGTAGGACTGTCTTGACGTTCGTATTGAAGATTCCCACTTTGATAATGGTTAACAGATGTTTTGAATTCCATGTATTCTTCAACTGTAGAAATGCTGTCCTTACTTTGCCAATTCTCGCCTTTACGTCTGCATCAGACACTCCTTGTTCATCGATGATGCTGTTCAAGGACGAGTAAGTTTTCACATCTTCCAGAGTTTCTCCATCAAGTGTGATTGAGTTGGTGTTCTCTGTGCTGTATTTGATAATCTTTTCTTTTTCTATTGTGTATGTTGTGGTCTACTGAAGCAGAGGCTGCTACTACACTGTTTGTCTTGACCTGGATTTGTTGTTGTGTATGTGATGTAAGTGTCAGGTCATGTGCAAATTCGAAATCGTCTAGTTGCATGTAAATAGTCCATTTTGTTCCGTGCTTCTCGTCAGCTGTACAGGTTTTCATAATCCAGTCAACCACCAGAAGAAAGAGAATGGGGGAGAGTAGACAGCCCTGTCTGGCGCCAGTCCCCACTTGGAATGTGTCTGTCAACTGTCTTCTATGAACCACTTTGCAGTGTAGTTCGCCGTATGAATTCCGGATGATGTCAACGATCTTCACCGGTACACTGTAGGGTCGAAGAAGGTTCAATAATGTTCTCCTATCCACACTGTCAAATGCTTTCTCATAACCAAGGAAGTTGATGTATAGTGACGAGTTTCACTCAATTGATTGTTCAACAATGAGCCGTAGTGTGGTGATTCGGTCTGTGCACGACCGATCCTTACGGAATCTGGCCTTTTGATCTCGAAGTTAGGCGTCTACTGAGTCTTTCATTAGGCTCAGCAACACTCTGTTGAAAACGTTTCCTGGCACTGACAGCAAACTGATGCCTCTGTAGTTCTCGCATTTGCTCGGATATTTCTTTGGTATCTTGATGTAGTGTCCTTCTTTCCAGTCCATCGGCACTTGTTCTTTCTCTCAAGTCTTCCTGAATAGAACATGTAGCATGTTTTCTATTGCTTCTGTGTTTGTTTTTATTCCTTTAGCTTGTATATTGTCAGATCCTGCTGCTTTCTCAATCTTGCTTTGTCTGATGGTCATCCTGGGTACTTCGATCGTTGGTTGAGTGACATCTATAGGAAGGTCAGTAAGTGCTGCTTCGATGTTCGGTGGATTCAATGACACTTGTACATTCAAGAGTTCTTCGAAGTATTCTACCCACCTGTTTGTCTGATCTTGAATTTCAGTCATTTACTTGCCTACTTTGTACTTGACCGGTCTCTCTGGTTTACTATATTTCCCTGTATCATATAGTTGTTTCATCTTTTCTTCTCTTGCAACATTATCCACTGAGGTTACTAGGTCTTCCCCGTATTTCTGTTTGTCGGCTATAATTTTCCTTCTCACTTGTTTGTTTGCTTCTGTGTATTTAGCCTGTGCCTTGACTTCCTCTGCTCTTGTTCGACTGATGTTAATTGCTGTCTTGTTTTTCTTCTTCCTTCATTGAATCTTGTTCGAGGTTTCGATTGAGATGCATTCCTTGTGATAATTCTTCTTGCGGTTGATTATCTCCTTGTACGACAAAGGTAGTGCTCCTTTGATCCCTTCTCAATTGCCCTCCATAATAGTTTCTTCATTGTTAAGTAGATCTTGTATCGCTTGGAACCTGTTGTTGAGAATTAACTTGAAACATTGAGTTTGTCAGTCTGTTGACGGAATGGTGTATTGAACCTTTGTAATGCTGTTTATCCAGCTGTCCAACATTTCTTTAGCTTCAGTTTCATCTTGGCAACCACCAGGTGGTGATCTGAAATTATGGCAGCTCTTCTGTTGGCTCTCTTGTCTTCCATCGACCTTCCGAATTTTTCAGTGATGCAAATATGATCGATCTGATTCTCTGTAATGGGATCCGGTGAGACCCATACAGCTTCGTGTTTGCGTTTGTTGGAGAATATTGTGACATCTATAACCTTTTTCTGAACGCACATAAATCACTCTCCGATTTCGTCCCCTTCTCCCAGTCCATGTCGTCCTATGATATCTTTATACTCTGTGTTGTTCATTTCGACTTTGGAGTTTGGGTCTCACATCAAGATAGTCGGATCTTTTCCTGGACACTTCTCTATGATCGATTAGAGCCTCTCCTAGAACTGATCTTTACAGTCGTCCTTGCTAACTTCTGTATGTGTTTTGAGTGATGCTTCGATGATCCTGGATCCATGAGATTCCCATCCTATAAGTGCATTTTGTGCTTATATGGACAGGATTAGGACAACTACCTGAGTGTTCGAAGCATTTTCTTCTTCGTGAACAGACTAGAGAAGCATCTCTCCCATATCTAACCTTTGCTGTCCAGCTTGGGTTCAATGGGTTTCGCTGATTCCAAGTACTGCCAAGTTGTATCTCCATTTCCGTTGATATTTGACTAGTCCTCCCGGTCTCCCACATTGCCCGGACATTCCATGTACCTATAAAAAGTGTTGCTCTGGTTGTTAGAAGAAGCATCAGCTTCGTGGCTTTAGAAGAATCTGGGATTTTATCACGAGGCTTCATGATTCTTTCTTCAACTCCCATGTCAGATTTTAAATGGCTTAATTTGTTTCTTCTGGTTAGCGTTTTTTAGCGAGGTTGTCTTCTACAGGATGGGGTTGTCGACCCCATGCCCAACCCTCCTCCTTTACATGAGCCTGGGATCGGCAGTTGCCCTGGAAGAGCTACACGTCGAGTTGGTCAAATATAGTAAGTCTTTTATCTATCTATCTATCTATCTATCTATCTACCTGTCGATATATCTATGCATTTCCAAACAACATTAAAATAAGAAAATAATGTATCAACTAACTTTTCACTTCTAAACTGTATATATCCAATCGGACTTTGTTATAAAATGTTTTTGATACTAAACTCGACACTGTTGGACAACTGGGACAGTTGACGTTATTAACTTCCATACTAGTTAGAAATGATTCAGGAATATCTTTTGATGAATCAAGATTTGAATTTGGTTGGTACATATTTTTAGATATATTGAACATTGAGGCATTCTGATTGACTGGAGGACACCAATTTAAATCAGGATACCTTTGTATGTAAACAAGAAATCAAGTTATGGATCAACCATTTATAATAAAACCATTATCTTCAATATATCTATATGAGACGAATGTCAGTTTTCATTACAAAATAAACAGAAATTAGTTATGTTTCGTACTTAAGATATGGCGTTCTATAACAAATAGCTTGCAGAATCACTTGGTTGTGATGTGACGAGACTTATTCGTGTTAGGCGCGCAGGAGAACTTTAGTTAACTAGTCGATAGTTTATAGACCACCTTCACTGACTGTTTTTTTATGATAAATACAGCTGAGTTTATTTCTTGACTTAAATATTTGTACGATGAGTATTAATATTTATGGTGGCAACATTCATCATTATAGACCAAATGTACACTGTTTTGAAAGAAATCTTCAATTTGCTTTAGGAATTGTTTAGGTATTCTAACTTTTTAATATTAGTTTAGCGTGAAAATAGGAGAAAATCTTTGTAATAGTTTGAGATATTTATATTTTCAAGAAGTGAGTTTCTGTGTATAATCCAAGTTGAGCCAAGTGTACAATGTTTAAGTGGAAAATAAAGTGTATAAGTATTTGTAAGCTGAATAATCATAATATCCAAAACACAATCTTTAATGTTTGTAAAATAAAAAGTTTACGATTCACAGCGAAATCGATAGAATGCAATCTCTAGTTCTTATGTGATAAGCATTATGAGTATGGATTGAAAGCTTTTTACATTAAATACGTTTAGCCTTTTATATTGTTCAATAATTTAATACGTGATATTAACCAGCTTTTTCTCCAGCATTCAACAAAAATCCAATATTTGCCATTTTTTGAGGACTTTTCCTCTCATTTAGTCTATGAGTGCTGCATACAATAGTGTAATTTTCATTGGATCTAATCATATTTGTCTTCTATGGAAGCACTACTGTAGTGTATTCAGAATCGTTCGATAAAAAGAGCAAATAGAGTTAAAGAAGTTAGAGCTTGAAACGAAATCTTCGGTGAAAATTATGCTCATATATACAGCATTCACTTATTAAATGAAAGCAAGAATGCTCAAAAGCGCTTGATACTAAATACAGATTGAACATCAAAAGACAAATGCATTATAAATTCAGACATATATCCTATTGTGGTGTGGATTACTTATATCCACATAAGTAGTGTATTGCGATGGTCGGGCATTGAATGTATTTCAGTAGGAGATCGATAAGGTAAGAACGGAAACGAAATGCGATTGGTATGAAAATGTATGAATGATAATAATCGGAGACTATGGACTGATATTTGCAGAAGGAACAGTCAAGATTTAGACAATTGATTAATAGTTTGTAAACTAACTGTTTACTACATGGTTGTCAGATTTTAGTGAGATAGTCTGTAATATTGTGCTCAAATACATTCGATTGCCCCCACTTGTCTTCTTGTCCGCTACACTATCTTTGATATAATTGCATAATTTGTTTATACACTCTAAATTAAAACTCAGTATAGCCTTTTTTTTATGATAGTAAAAATATCAATTTTCGGGATTTATATAAAGAGTAATTAACAAGATTGATAATTATGTATTTAATTTCATAGACTGGTGAGTAGCCTACCAAATCAGTATCTCACAATCATGTATTTTTCAAATTAATATTTAATCATATTTAATTATCATAAAGGGTTTATGGAGATTTTCGAGTGCTTATTGTTTAGTCTTTGTTTAACAGACATATGTCTTGGATGAGAATCATGTTTATTACTGTGTTGGGTATTATGTATACAAATAAATATATCATTTTACCAGGGGAAACAAGAATGTCTTTATTCTTTCATTTTATCATCCTTTTATTCAGGTTTCTGAACCAGTAATTCGACTTTACCGACAAATTATCACTAACACGCCATTCTCATCAACCGATTGATGAGCTGCAATCAACACGATTCTTACATTTATCTTGAATTATAACACAGATATCTACCGTTCCTTATCTTAATGCTAATGTTTAAAAGTGAAAACCATAAATAGTTTGTTCTAGAATGTGACTCTTCAGTAACGGTCATCCGCAACCCTACCACGGATTATAACCAGAGTCTTCATTACCAGACCATTGAGTTAAGGTTCAGCGACACACATTTTAAGCTTTAATCGATTCGTCATATAGAGAAGCGATTACCAAACGCCATCAATAATGACAGTAATGACTTCTTAATGGAACTTCAGGAATTCACCGAATATAAAATCACTAGGGGGTCGCGATGATTGTTATTTGAACTGGAATTAAAATTCAGTATTCCAAAGTAGTGGTTGATTATCCTATTACACATGATTTTCAATAGTATCTAACAATATGCATCGTAAAATATCCTAAACACAAGCGAAAATTTTAATCGAAATCAAGATAGGAGTGCAAAGTGTTCACATTTTTCCGTATAATTTATTTGATATGCTTTACAGTAATTTATTTTCAGTTTTGCTAATCAATAACATAAATGCAAAGCGAGAAGATTAACTAAAGTTATAAAAGAAAAATATTCGTACTTCCAATGTACAATATGGTTCCATTAGCTATCATGAATTTGTTTTAAAAATAAACTAATCAGTTTTCCGTAAATTACATCGGGATTATAATGATTGTACAGTTATGATTTGGTAGTCTGTTCTAACATGTGGATTATCGGCGTTTCTAAATATAACAATCTATATGTTTTCACATCAGTAAAAATTTGGTTGAGTGGACTATGTAGCTTTGTTTAGTATGATGGAGGTTTTGGCCACCGATTGATATTAACTAAGTAGCCATTGACAGTTCTTTTTCCAGAGTTCGGAACTCAGGAGTTGTCCAAATCTACAATCTAATCACCAGACAGAACAAGCTTGTTATGTTCAGGCTACTGAGTTGAAATTTAGAGATTTAGAATTTGGTCTTAAGAGCCCCAAAGACATGAATGTAGCTCTAGATAGAAGGGGGTGAATTATGGTTCTTCACTGGTCAGACATCCGATTTCAGGTCTAAAATGTTATTCAGTTCTGTCTAAATTTCATTACTTCATCAATTATTTCATTACTTCATCAATTATTGGTAGTAGTCCTCGAAGAGTATCATTTTATAAACGGAAGTTAACTGTGAAATATGCTTTAGGTTTTATTTATTGCATAAATATGTTGAATATCAGATTACTTTTATTCAAAGTTTTGCTTTTGGTTGAAAAAAACATCAAAATGTGATTAAAGCTCTTCAGTACGTATTAAAAATATTCACTTTGTATGATAGTTGGAAAATCAATGGATACATGAACCGAAAATCACAACAGCGGTCGGTCGGAAATCATTGGAAAGATTCTCAGCTCAGGTGGATTATTTGGGTGGTGCCGTGTACGGAATAGAAGCCTTGATAATGATGTTTAGAACGAATATGGAAGCTTTTCAATTACACCGCGTAGCTCAGAAAATACAACACCACCAAAAACCTACCAACTCATCGAAACAGATGAATCCAGGACGCTCGTTTCTTTCTGTTTGAAACTAGTCAGCTGAGTATTTGAACATTTCAGTGTTGATGTCCATACTGTGGTTCAAACTCAGTGCCTTTGTTTTCAAACGTTCAACGCCTTATCCATTTGGCTTCTGAGCCCGTTGGACAAACAATTAATTATTTAGACTCAGTAGCTAAGAGTATAATATGTTGAGGGATTGAAATGGAAGGTGATGGGTTTGATTCTCAGTGTTAACAGCAACACTGAGATACTTGTGCATCCAGCTGGCCAGTCTCAAATAGGACGGGATGAGTGCCCTAGTTCCTATAGCTTTCCTTTACGCAACTCTACTTAAAATGCTTTGAATCAATGGCACAATGATTCAAATAGCCCTTAGGAGTAAATAAATTATTCAACATATACATAAGAGAACTTGTGTGCAACACGAAATTGTCATTTTTTCCTAAAAGCAAAATATTTCATTATGGAGTTTATTTCTAAAATGTTTCATTTTAATTCTTGTATAGTCTAGACTTCGATAGAATTAAGTATTTGTCGCAACTTACTACTTTTATAACAACACTACAAAGAGTAAATTTTACATCAGTCCAATAACCTATTTCAACAAGATATTTGGAGAAAGAGTCATTCAAATTCTCTAATTAGGAATCGTCCATTTTTGAAACCATTCGAGTGCACACTCGCCCATATTTTTATGCGAGTCACGACTAATCCTCTACACGTAATGCATATCATCACACACATAATTGCTAAACAAAGTCCGATATAAGGCAGTATTTTACAAAACATCCCAATAAAACATTAAGGACAATTAATAAACACTCTTCGTCCTCTATTGTCAAACATATAGTTAAAAAAGATCAAAGGATTAATCTGAATCCATCAGCATTATTAAGAGTAGTTTGAGTTATCCCCTAGTTGATATTGAGAATTGAATTTTTATTAGCCTTAGTTAACATACTGCCTCATGTTAGAAGTGCCTCAATATATCAACTATATCACAAGATTTATAGAGTAGATTAATTTTGGATAAATCTGGAATACAAGATATATGTTTTGTTTTATCTGGGACTCCTCAGCTTGAAATACCTGAGTCCCAGTGTAGAGGTCCCCAATGGGACTCTAACAAAATATCTTTCGTCTCAAATTTCGAACTTAATCTCCCACTAATAAAGCTACAGTCATTAAAGAAATATTCCAAGAATTTTTCCCTTAACAAACACAAAGTAGAATTTTATACTTACGGCTGTAAGAATTCTGATGATGCAGCATAGTTAATCTGACGTAAAGTGATATATTCAGACGGGTTTGAAGATTCCATGTCTGCACAATAAATCTACAAAATATGGAGAAAAATATCGAATTTCAATAAATTTCAACAATAAACTATGAAATTGTGTTATTAAAATTCAGCCGTTGACGGCCTTCATTAGTTCAGTTGTTTTTAAATACATTTTCTATGTTGAAATTGAATATTTCAATTGTATGAAATAATAATCAGTCAGTCTGTATCGCGAATACACATTTATGCTTGTAAAATCACTAGTATGGTTTTAATTGTTTCATTGATTAACAAAACAAGTTCTCGGTTGTAAATTGGATTTATATATACGTGAATGAAATATGGCACTGTCCACACGCGCCTTTACGAAGGGGAAGTCTAGTCCTAACGTGATTTCCATTTCTGAAACTTCTGCTGTGTCTTTACGCAACAAAAGTAACATTTCTGATCTGAAGAATCTGTCCTGACCTTTATGTTTGGTAGATTATTTTTCTTTTTGAGTTTTACCCAACTTAATAGTCAACTATGGTTTTACCTCAGCTTACTATTCGGTTCTTCAGTTTTCCACGTCAGAATTAGTCTTAGTTTATCCTAAAACTTAGTACCACCCGATTTTATCCATTTTATCTTTTTTGAGTGTACGGTTTTTTTGTTTTACGGTTGTAGACTTTTGGATCTATAAAACAATTTACATCACTGTAGTCATGAAGAACTCATGCAAGTGACCCCGATGCGGTTTTGCTGTAACTTTTGGCAAAGGTTGGTTCCACGAAGCATTCACAAACCTTACAGTAATTGCTAACGACAGATGTCATAAGTCGGGTCGTAGGTGAGTATACGGCATATGGAACATGGATGTTGAGGATTGGCTGAGCACCATCATCATTACCTTGACAGGTCTGTGAAAGAGGTCGTTAGTAGACCTGAAAAAGATAATCCTAAAACGAGCAAACGAACAAAGGCGCGCGGTAAAGAAAGAAGAGGGACCTCGACAATGTTAGTATAGACGAAACATGCATCCATACCAGTGAGGATATGCTGAAGCTTAGCACCATTATAACATCGACAGCATTAGACTTCTTCAGCAAACTTGGGTCTTCCAGAACAGGGTCCTTGAATGCAATAGTAGTCCTCAAAAACTCTGTAGGCGATCGAACCCTCATCAAAAAGGACCGGGTGTCACCGTCTAAGAAGCTGAACATCCCAGGTATTGTGGTGAAATGAAGTTGTGATCTGGCCGTACAGTCTACTTTCAAGACTGTCCAACGATTCATCACGGAATCTAAAACCTCGCTTCAACTACCAAACAATAAGGATTCATCTGAAACGTTCTCGAAAACCTGGGAAGACGATCACGGTTCGCGATGATTCTCCCATAATCATAAAGACAGCCCTGATCTTCCCCTGAGTCAGCAGGACAAAAATGACAGAACGCTCTGAGAAAAGTCAAACAGGAAGCTCGAACTTCACGGCTCACTTGAGGAAAGGACTCCAAGCGTCGAAACCAACCAAGACTACTTCGCGTAGTGCTCACTAAGGCTGCCGATGTAGAGGATGTTCTACTGGCAAGTCATTTATTGAAATCAGATGAGAATGCAAGAATATTGCCTGATATACTGTATTCTGATAGCAATCTCATCAGCAACATTCCTAAGGGATCTCGCGAGACGTTTTTTCGCGGAAGATATATCAGTGCGCAAGGTGTGCCAGAAAATACGGACCCTGGCCTCATGGGCTCTGATATTCGGGAACGCAAATCCCTGTGGAACGTATCCAACGGTGAGTCACGAAATCAGTTCGAGGACTTAAATTCAATTCTTATGAAGAGCGCCTCCAAACACTGAACTTTTGCCCACTAGAGTAAAAGTGTCTTACAGGTGACCTTCTAATAAAACACAGCATCCTAAGTACTTCTGGGTATCCCCTTAAACACCTACTTGAGCTTAGTGTCTCAACACAAACCTTAGGGGACACAACTTCAACTCCTTAAGAGTAGTCAAATGCTGGAATTCGCTGCTGGCTGAGCTAATCCAAGCGACTTTCGAGAAGGCCTTTAAGAGAAAACTTGACATATTCTTAAGGACTAAGGATAGTATCGTACTAGAACTTGCCAATCTCTTTTCTTTTTCCTCTTTCCTCGTTAATATACCTAGGTTCCTGCCTGGAGGTAATGGTGATCTACTGCTACTAAGAATTGAAGCCCGTTAAGTCCAAAACTGTTTGAACTATTTGAATATAATATGAATTAAGGTAGTCCGCTCGGAATGTACGTATGGTAACAGAGATTGATCAACAGGAGTCATGAATATCAGGAACGAGAAATTACAAACGTTTGGATGAGTTATTGTTTATCTGGACCTAATATTTGATTGGATAACACAAAGGGGGTTTTGTGCTAAAACCACTAGTTTCAAGTCTCTGTGTAGAAACCATCACTAAGATCAATGTTGAAATCGTTATAACCTGACGTTAGTTTTTGATTCACTACGAAATATGGACTACTAAATATTTGTTTCTCCTTAGTCTGTAACTTTTCAACAACATGAAGCTCTGACAACATTAGGGTTTAGCTTAAGACCTTTAGATTTATCTGTAAGTTGATAACTATTGGTACATTGAGTTGGAATTCAATCAACTTGTGATATTTTGTAATAATCGTCTACCATTATTGATAAAATTTATCTCACAGTTGAAATTTATCGGTCATAATTTTTTACTTAAAGTTTGAAAAATTTTCCGCAGCTAATCATGGTTGTCACTGGGGATTTATTCTTTTTTTTAAGACTACCTTCTTAATTACCCATCACTGAACAAACTACATTTGTGATTCTTGTGAATTTTATCAATTTCAGATAAATTCCGTAGTGAAAATAAATTATGTATACTACATTAATCAACATATGTGAGATACACTTAGAAGAAAAGTATACTTTGTTACATGTCCTCGAAAAATATTTGAATTCAAGTTTATTGAGTGTTCGCTGAACTTTGACTACAACTGTATGCCAATAAATCAAATCCGTTATCCGTTTTAATCATTTTTAGTTGTCTCAATATCTTATATTTATATTTAGTACTGAGTAAATGTAAATAATTTCTGTTCACCAGCTGGTCGCTCAATTTTACTTTTAATAACTGTTCACATGTTAAATAGGAATAATATATTTATAAAATCTCAGCGAATGAATTTGTAGTAAATCCAACGTTTCGTCTGGCAATCTGGTCCAAGCTTTTTCAAGGAATTATTAGCTTTGTCATACACATTTGATTTTGTATAAGTTATTATCACTCAGATATATTTCAAAGCCCTCTGGATAGTCGATTGGATAATATTTCTCGTTTATAGAGTACCAGTTCCCACAAGGTTAAAGGTACACATTACTGATAAATGTTAACCAAAAGGAAACATAAATTCCGAATTTTCTATGGACTGCTTTCAATTACATTGGATTTCACATAATGCAAGAGAAGTCTAGTCATGTGGATTAATGGCTACTCTGAAACCTAAGGGACAGAATCTTAGAGGCACCAAAAAACTAGATAAATATGACGTTGGTCACTATTTAGTGATCAGTCAATTGTAAACTAACCATATAAATATATATATATATAAATATATAAATATATATATATATACATATATATATATAAATGAAAACAATTCTGTGTTATACCATTATTATACAGAATTTGAGATTTGATTATAATATTAAAAGACTAATATTAGTCTTTTAATATGATGGGGATCTTTAAATGATTATAATATGTTTATTAATAAATTTTTAGTCTTAGTCTTAGTCATGTGTACGATATACATACAGGATGATAAATTAAAGAAATATTAATCAAACTAAACCTATAGAAACTTATCGTGTCAAACATTCAATTAACAAAATGAATAAAGACACCAAAATTATGTAAGAATCTATACATATTACAAACAAACATTGACAATAAAGAAAGGATTCAACCTACATAAACTAAGGATTGTTCAATTAATAATTGATATGTACCATCATCAGCTGAAGGATAACGATATTTTAACTCACGACAACTTTTAGGGATATCTGTATTAATATGAGAAAAAATGAGTACAAAACAGTTTCTTCCTTAAGATTTCTAAATATTAAATGAGTAAACTCATAAAATTGTAGTAAGTTATTCACCACATTCGTTAGTAGTGATAGATAAATCGTTTTTATGAACTTGTAAATTTTTATTAAGGTAATCCGCGCAAGATGAACTAAATGAATTGATATGAATTAAAAGTAATTGTGTTAGATTTCGTACAATGATTAATTCCCATTAAAGACTGAATAAGTTGAGTGCTTTGAACAGTGATGAAAATCCTTCTTATTAAAATTGAATATTGGTAAGAAATGGGCTACAGGATGCATGTGTCATCCTAATTTGGGACTCTTTAAGAAGGGATACCTCTATTTAGGTGCTGAAGTTATGCATATGTCAGTTAATACTGATCAACGAGAAAACTCAAACCCTTACAAATAATGAAAGTGGTCTGTTTAAAGCCATTTTATGACCAAATACACAAATTAAATTTACGTGCATCCAATATGATATGAAGATTGTAACTTTTTTGTCTGGAAAATCAATCGCTGCTTTGTGATTGATTGCCTGAAGTGTGATTGCATAATTCATAGGTCATTAATATAATTTTACTAGAATGGTAATTTTGTAATGATCGAACAATTCTTAAACAGTTTTTATTTAACTGACACACTATGAAAATTAAAGAAAGTTGGTCTACGTTTTCGTCTAAGGATCTATAGCAACTCTTCTACAATCAATTTCGATTATTGTTAATTTTTGTTAAGCTCTTTTATTAACTTACTTAACAGACAATTTTATTCGAGTAGTAATAACTCATCTATTACTTTGTACTATTATGATCACTATCTTGTCTGAATAAACGTGTACTTTTGATCACATGACAGCCTACACACATATTATCTCTCTAGCATGTATATAAGTACTTAAATTATATTAACAACCTTTGCCTTGCTGTGTCATTATTCAATTTGACCATAAATTCGTCTCTATATTTGTTCGCATACACCTATTCGCCCCTCCGCTTCAAACTCTCTCGGTGTGCTTAAAGCTTTGTGATCTGTGCAATCAGCTGATAAACCATAGTCACCGCTTCTTATTGCCTTCTGATACCAAACACCGTTGGGATTTATATAATAACGGTTATCAAGGTGATTGATTAACGAAGCTGAGCCATTACAAACCCTCAGTTCTAAGGCTGAAGATTCTGGGCTCTCCCTATGGCAGGATTAAGGATGGGCGTTATTGTGAAGTTTCACACTAGGACAAAATAACTATCCAGATACTCTCTGGTTTTAATTGCTATCTAACTAGAATCAGTTCGTGTTATCAATTATCAATATCAAATGTAAATATTCAAATTATCTATACACATACCTGAACATAAATTTGGACATACACCACGATTACTGGGTTTCAGATTCGCTGGACATAAAGTCTCTGAATATTCATTGCCTAAATCATCTACACATTTTACTTGGCGATATTTCATTCTTGATACACAAGTATCTGGACACTGAGATTAAAAAATGAAATAAAATAAAAAGAGGAAAATATGATTAGCTTTAAAAAAGTTTTAAGTTGGACGAACTTGGTAAACTTTAATTATTTTAGCTTTGGTAAAATTATAGATAGTGACGAGCTTTAAAAGACCGCGACGAATTCCAGCTGGTTTCTAGCCAACGAGAAACACAGCTTTTATAGATGGATAGTTTGCCAAAAAGAAAACGATAATATTGAACAGAGTAAACCGATTCCACATAATTAGTAATTCTATTAATGTTTTCTGCAGGTTACTCTGCCTCCAAACCAAAACAATAATGGTAATGTAAACTCAACTTTATGGATATGGTTTGTCTATATTCTCGAACCTAGATAAGTACTCGGACAGATTTGTGAGTCTTTATATTGTTCCTTATTAAGGTTAGATATTTAGGGAAAAAATTAAGAACTTGTGGTGTAGGTTTTCATCACGTACTGACATCAGCTGTAGTGTAAAAATGCTCATTAGCCATATGGATGAACGGATTTCTCCCAAAAATTAGAGAAGCGGTATATGATTCGTTGTCACAGAAAAAGTAGTGATATCAGGTTAGGGTTTGCTTCAGGATTAAGGGTTTAGGATTTAATGATGGTTTTGACTTTCCTATTATATACAATCTACAAAGACAAAACTAACCATTTAATACGTCTGACACTAATATTTTTACTCTGTGGTTACAAAACGTAATGTTTTTCTATTATTCTGAACATTTTGAGGAGCTCATAAAAATATTTCTACCACTCGTTGAACATGATACTTGAATTGAGCTTAAAAGCTTAAAAGTTGCATTCTCGATTCTGATTTGCTCGTCCGTTTATTATACTTTTACTGATTTTATTATTCCCTAAATGACTTGGAATTATAACTACAAGTATTTAAAACTGCTTCGTATCTATAAGAAAATTCTATTTCCAAGTTAACATCATATTTGCATATGTGATACTTTTAACGTTTCGTGACATTCAATAACTATATCCTTGTTCAAGTGCTATAAACATTGTGGCAATCAATTATCATATTGACATAGACATATGAACTGTGAGGACTAGAGCAGTATCAGAATTGCATTCAGATACCCAGTTAGCAATTCAAACAGACGAACAATGCAATCAATTATAAGTAACTAAAAGATGAATATATATAGAAATTTAGTGAGCTTTATTTAGTTAAGTGAAAATATTGTGTAGTTTGAAAGAAACTACTAATTAGTACCATTTTCTTATGACCCAATACCTTCATTTAGACCAAGTCAATATAATACAATTAAGTAATAAATAGAAGAATTGATTTTCTGACTTACTTGGCTCCAAGATCCTGTACGCCATTCAAATCGTTTGCATTTAAACGATTCACAAATGGTCCAGTTCAATGGTTTTTCTAAATGGTTACAAGCCGTATCATGAACTGGACCACGTCTTGGACTGAGACATTTGATTATTCTTTCACGTTTGGCCAATTCGCATCCTGTTATATTGCACTGAAAGACAGAAAAATTGATTTGAAGATTATATGAGATCAACACTGAACTTCTAAAAAGTCAGACTAATTGTTTGTGATTTTGAGTTGTAAAACTAAAGGTTTTCACACTTTAACTTCAGCAAGTACATTTCAAGTGTTTACTAAATTAGAAGACTTTCTGTTCTGATGATTCGTTATCTATGCTTCAGACGGATGGATTATTTCTACGTAAATCATATTATCTCACCTATTTTTTAAGGGTTAATAGGATAGTTTTAAATAACACAAGCAGAGTGATCAACCACTTTATCGCACCATAAGTCGGTTTCAGCTAGTGCTGCATTTATTCATAAAAGTCTATCATAAAACCATAATTAAAAGTGATGGTTAACTTGTAAATTATGTTTCAACGATATTTTCTAATCGAATGATAAAGAATCCGGTTATCAATTTATTCTAATCAGAATGGTGTTAAATTATCAAAATTCAAGAACAGAACTTTCTAAGTTTGATAGTTTTAATAAGGATCAACCATTCGTTAAACAATTTCAGATTTATTTTACTTATCAATATACCATGTTAGATAAAAACAAGCAATAATTCAAACACATCGTACTCAAAAATGAAAAAAAATTATTCATCACGTCAGTATAACAGTGAAGAGTGACCGTTATTTATGATCAATATTACTGAAAAATTCTGAATGTATTTTTCATTGATGCAAAAATTAGTTTTAGATCAAATTTCAGAGCGATTCAAGTAAATATCCTTCTATAGAATGTCTTATTTTAATATTACCATCTAATAGTCTACTAATAAGTAACCAGTGCTCTGTTATATTCAGTTACTGTATTCAACTACAATCACTCGTGTTACTGTATAAAATCTTCATGGTGAACAAGTTTCATCGATAAACTATATTAATAACAAACATGTATTCACCAATAATTATTTCAGAGATAAATATTACCGATGATAGTAAATAATGACTGATCAGCATTGTAAGAACTTACGTTAGAAATTTAGACCAATGAATTGAGATCCTGTTGTGCTGAGATAATATATTATCTTCGACAACGAAATATTCTGTGTTTTATCATTGATGTAGTCGTGGTTGATAGCTGTCGCGTAGTATCAAAACAGGACTAAACAACTGTCAGTTGGTTCTTCATTTCCAATGGTTGTCTTACTTAAGTTAGTTTATTATATTTACTACCTTCAACTGGAGTAATCTCAAACCACAAATCTTAATTATATGAAAAGTGTTATTAGATGTCATTTGACAAATGATCATTATCATGAAATTAAATAGAATAAATATTTCTTATACGAGACTGCTTCTTATGTATACGACTATGATAACCGATTCTTAAAAATCTCATTACTTATAATATACACTTACAAGTCGATTGTTTCGTGAAATTTGTCTATCCTAAGCTTAGTGATTTATTTTAATTTTTAATATGAAAAACATATCTTGATGATCATCGCTCTTTGCTGAAGAAGTTGCTTTCTCTGTTGAGATAAGATGATGGTTGGAGGTGGTCAACAGGAAACCCTGGACCCCGGTTTCGTGCTATTTGGCACTCGTCAGCAAGGTGTACCTGTAATCTTGAGCCAACTGGTGCTCCCTGACGGATTCGATTCCGTGTCACCCAGCTTCACAGTCAGAGACGTTACCACTGAGCTATTCAGACCACGACCGACCTTCTGCAGGACTGAGATGTAATCACGATTGATTGATCACTTGGTGGTGATCAATGTCATGCGTGTCAAGTCCGTCTTAGTGCTTTCTCTAGTTGTCTAAACTCTGTCGGTTTATTAATGAAAAAGAACAAACCAGTTTTTTTGAGCAATTCAAATTTCAATATTTTATTTCACGGGGTTATTTGAAGAACGAAGTGCTAAGTATATTGTGATTCGCTATTTTGGTAGGATCCGTTGTACTACATTTACTAAGTAGTGTAATCAGTACTTAATCACTGAGTTCTCATAAACTAACAATAAGAAATATGAATACTTATTCAAAAAAATGTTATACAATATGCTGACAAATAGTATTTGTTTGATTTATACCAGTAAAATGTGTTAGTCCAGTGTCAATAAAGAGTTTATGCTTTCTTGGTTTTGAATCAACACATTTGACAATAGGCATGAAACCAATAAACTTTTCATATGTTTATCAAGTCGTAAAAAAATAAGAATTATGGCCAAAATTATTACAGAGAATAGCTTCAGATGATTTTTATTATTTAGAATTTTTAAATATTCTTATCCATCTTACATTTTTAATATGATAACTGGCGTATATGAGGGAATCCGATAATCAAAACATTTTCTTGATCAAACGTTGAATGTTAGTTCTATAGTTTAGTCAATCTCGAACGCTGAACTAAATAATATGTGTACATATGGTGTTTGAGTAAAGGGTTCAAAACTCAAACATGTTTAAATTTTACTCAACTGATGGTCTTGTTAGTTTATGGTTCAAATTAACTATTGGTCTCAGTTAGACGGCCATTGGAAAGGAGAGATCACTGAAAAGTTGGTTCATTTTAGCATAGAACTCCACAGCATAATAAGGGATTGGAACTGGGAATTTCGGGTCTCATGAAGAACGCGAAACTGTTAGAACCACTGGCTTGGCGTTCAGTAGTTCAATAGCATATTTAATGAACCGATATCATTGGTGAAAAGTGTTACACACGTGATGTGTTTGAACTCTCAGAGTCGGGATTTTTCACTAAAACTCAAGGTACATTTTTGAAGTAAGTCACCAGTATATCGGCTATTATATTTGAATGTTAGTCTATTTTAAGTGCCTGAAATATTGCTATTAGATCAGTAAAGGGTTGAATAAAAACAGTTTATCTAGCGTCACCTACACATTGAAATAAAGAAATAAATCAGAATAAGGTACCAAATAAAAACGAGAGTTAGTAAAAAGTAATCAAATAGTTTCAGATTTCTGTTCAACTGAACGTATTTTTAAGTCCGACATACCTCAGATGATGCAACGGGCCACCAGAATACTTCTAATCCTGTACATGGACGCGTTCCACACGAAATTTTATCGATAGGACGTGGACCTAGACATTTGCGCTTTGTTGTGATACTCTTTTTTATAGTCTGTATGGTATATTGAAGTGAATTTCCATGAGATGACTCTATGTTGTGATAAAATGTCTGGTTATCATTTATTGTCTCAACATTAATTACAGTTCCATTTGAAGATCGGCAAGCAACTTGACGTGACCGTATTCCCATGCCACAGTTTACTGAACACTGAAATAAAGGTGTTTATATACTACTGGCACAAATGTTGATGAAGGATTATAACAAAAATTCTAATTCTAAAACAGTTGGATTCATAAGTTGATCTAAGATAGACCATACTGATAATTAATGAAACGCTACAAAGACTGTGATATAAAATTTTCAAATAACGAATCTTCATATCTGTGCAGACACAAACTACGGCCTATAAATATGATTCATTTTGTATGACAAAATCATAACTGTCAAATGATTACATTTGTTCTATAAGTTATTGTTTAAAAAAAATGTATTCTAAAAGATTACTGTTTGACCTTATAGGGAATCGAATCCAAGGCCTTGGTTTTCATCTGTTGCTTAATTGATGTCGTTTTGTGATATAAACTATAAAACTTAACAATCGCTATCAATCTTTTACACTAGATATATTTTCATTGACTTCTGTTGACTTAAAATTAATAATCATTATTTATAATAAATAGTAATTTTTATTTTTACACTGAATTGACTTGATGAAAAATTTACGAAAACAATATTAAGATAGAATGTATGAGGAATAACTTTATTCTCACTAGCTTGTGAATAACTTGGTTTCACCAATGAAACTAAACCATGCTACCGACCCAGCGTAAAAAAAATAAGGTTTTTAATATTTTGTATCAGCTAATGAATATCTATCAGCAATGCTCACAGTTTACTGTAAAACACTTAGGAAAATAAAACTTGTACAGTGTTTTTATACAAATATTATCGTGTTCACAGTTGGTTTCTAATTTTAAGGCTAACAAAGCAGTGACACAGGAACTAGTTCATTCTCATTACAGTTCTATCTTTCTCTTCATACTTTATGATTGTAGATAGTTTACAGAATGACTTCATAAAGCCACTTCGCTGTTTTGTGCATACATGAAAAATGGGTCATTAAAATAGTTTTATTTAGGAGGAAGAATTCTTGAGCACATGGAAAACTGTTAAGATGTCCATACTCCATAAGAATGTCTACTACTCAATGAATTACTTATATTTTAAGGCAATTAATCCCTTTTATAAATTTCGATAGAACAATTAGAATACGGAGTTGATCTGAAAAATGTAATGTATTTGCGCTATACATTTCGAAAAATCTGGTCACACATATACTTGTCAAGGCATTTTATATGAAAATAATAAAGGTAAATTAAATGAAAGTTCAAGTAAAAAAGTAACAAAGGGGAGAGAAATATTTTACATCGTATAGAAAAAATAAGAAATTGTCTCGTTATCCTCGGCCATAGAATGACTTAAGGATTGCCAGGATAAACTCAGGTTTACGACAAATTGTTTTTGTACACATAAGGGGGGGGGTTAAATATATAAATAGCCAAGGATTCAATAATACTGAGAATACGTGCTTGACAATTTCTATACAATGTTTTAGAAGTTGTATCAATATCAATTTTGTCCCCCGTTAAAATTAACTATAATTAAACGAAAGTCAGATAACTCTGTATTCATTGACGCTTTGAACATAATTTATGACTCTCAAATATATTTGAATTTATATAATATCATCCTTTTTTTCGATTACACAAATGAATAATTCTTAGCAATTCAGTGTACTGTAAATACTCTCTTTACTGAAAAGTTCACTATAAGACTGATAAACACTTTCTGTATCATGATCCTAATCGACAGTATAGTACACTTCAATAATACAGTCAATGTTCGGTAATCAGTGTGTTTATTTATCAAACTGTGAAGTGACGATTTATATATAAAGGTTAAATATTGTACTTGGATATCTAAACACAAAAAGATCTACTGTGGTTTTAGAATTACAATCTGATAGTTTTAAATTCACTGCATAAACTAATTCATCTCAGCTGAGTTATATAACTAAGTGAATCAGAATACACAATTGACAGCGAGTAATTTTCAACGTAATTGAATGATTGTTAGTAAATAGTTTTTCCAAACAAATAAACTCACTTTTGACCATTCACTTTTATACCAATAAGGACAACTTAGATTTATTAAACATGGTCTTTCTGATATTGGTTTGGCACCGGCATTTCGACAACGTTCTTGATCAACATCCATTATATTTACTGAACGTGATCGACGAATTAAAGAAGAATCAAGATGATTTATCGATAAACGTAATGAACTATCATCTTCCGATTTTTGTAAATGATTATTTATTTGTTGTGAAGAGGTCAGTTCAATTATACATCTAATTTTTCGATGTTGTATCCCGTACTCACACTCACCTATACACTGGAATAAAAAACATGATAAAATGCGAGTTATTCATTATTGACAAAAGCCTCCTAAAAATCAACGACAGGATGAAATAAAATCTTATTAATAATTATGTAAACCTCATCCCCACTGAACAGGTAAGTAGCTATTCAGACTCAGTGGCTCAGTGGATAATGCGCTGGTGTTTGAAGCAAAAGGCAATGGGTTCCAGTCCTGATGCGAGCTTAAAAGCTAAGATCTAAGTAAATCTAGCAGTCGAATTCGACATAAAACAATATATCCCTGCTCAATATCCTACTAGTTACAATCCACCAATTCTTAAAAACATTTTTATTGCGATCGCAAAAAAATAAAGGCTAGACAACTATTGCGAAACTGGATGGAACTCCTCACCAAAGCATATCCGTGAATCCACAACCAAGAATCAAACCCGGGGTCCTTCGTCTCACAGCAAACACCCAGTCTCTAAACTACTGAACCGAAACCTGGTGGTGTAAAAGTCTAGCTTCAGTCGATCCATGATAATGGGCGACTTCCTTCTAACATGAATCAACTCATGATTTCAATGGGATTCAACTGTCTCAACAATCACATGCTGAAAATATTTTTTGTTTAAATCTGAGTGTACATAATAAAAAACAATTGTTGAATATAATTATATTGAAGTCAAGTTGGTTTTAGTTTCTTGAATATTTATCGAGCAAAAGTATATTCCTTTATTTGTATACGATCCACTTTAGTTTTCATAAATCAGAGGATTAATATAGAGGGAACAAATGAAATTGAGTATCCTGGTCAAAATGCTTTATTGATCCTACTTTAGGAATTGGAGGGATGTAAGATTTACTGTCGTTTGGTATTGTACCAAGGATATACATATTGAGTATAATCGGATTACTAAATGAATTACGTTTAGGTGAAACTTAGGGTTTGTTGAAAGGTAAATCATTTAATTAATAAAGTTTCAATGGAGCACTGACTGAAATGTTTGAGAGAAATGAAAACTATTTCTAATCCTAATCTATTCGACGTACTATTTTGTCTAGAATAAGAACAGACTAAGAAATTAAAATATTTAATCAGTTCACAAATGTTGACGTTATGAACTTTTTACAAATGAAAGTGTCGGATTCATAATCGAAGAATTTAGTAATCATAGCCCTTGAATATCAAAGCTGTTGGTAGTTCATTCCTCACTTTTCTGCATCGAAACTATGAATGCTTAAGTGATCATCACTTATTGATTCTGTCTTTATTTATATTCTTAAAAAGCTTTTATGGCTAAAAATAAATCTAGAATTAACACCTTGTCCTATTAACAGATTAACTAATTTTTTAAACTGGCTATACCGTTGTGGTGTGTGCTACTTACATCTACATAAGTAGTACAGTACGCTAGTCATGAATAAAATGTCTGTCAGCAGAACGTCAAGAAGATTGAGGAGGAACGAACGGGAACAAAAAACAATTGGTATGGAAATGCAGAAACAATGAAGTCTGAGACGGATTGACTAACATTTGCAAAAGAAACAGTCAAATTTGAGACAGTTGGTTAACATTTTGCAAATGAAGTATTTATTGTATGGTTCGCAAATTTTATTATGAAGTTCTGTAATTTTGTGTCCAAGCACATTCAATTGTCTCTACTTCTGTTCTCGTTAACTAGACCGTGTAATATCACTAAGGGTTTGTTAATCAGATAGTTCACATTCACTTTAGTCCATTCGATGTAACTTAAAGATTAGAATTGTTTCATTGTGTAAAGATGAAATTTTCATATACTGGTAGACCTATTCTTTCTTTATGTTTCAAAGGTTTATTGCTCTTAACACTAAGGATAACTGAAGAATATGTAGAAGCTAATTATTCCCTCTCTTCTCTAAATTAAAACAGTGGTATTTTAGAGAACGTCCATCCAACTAATGATTGTAATGTAAACTTACTTCTTGCCAATCTTCAGCCTGCCACATAGGACACGGAGCTTCAAGACACGTTTCTTGTTCCGTTGGCATAGGCA
The DNA here is from genome assembly GCF_000237925.1 of Schistosoma mansoni. Lineage (NCBI taxonomy): Eukaryota > Metazoa > Platyhelminthes > Trematoda > Strigeidida > Schistosomatidae > Schistosoma > Schistosoma mansoni. Next base: position 612,224 of record NW_017386026.1, on the reverse strand, counting down.
ATAATGCATTATGACATATTTGTGAATCAACTACTTCAATATTGAATCGACTCGTTGTAAATATGGAAGTATATGATATTGAATGACGTTTATGTAGATTTGCATTTTGCGTTTCGACTACACACATAACTTTTCTTTGTCTAACACCTAGTCCACAAGAACTGGAGCACTGAAATGTAACAGAAAGTAAGCACCAATAAAAGTAGATGAATATTATATTTCAACTTATTGTCAGAACAATTGTTCATTGAAGTGAAAGTTCTTTAAACATGTCAGATAATCTAAAATTGTCAACAGACGAGCTGAGAAATGAGCTTCATTCAGCAATTATTAATGAAGTAACTCAATTGTCCTAAAGCAACTTATACACTGATGTTAAAGGCAGTTGATAAAATGTCATGGGCTGAGATTTTATGCAACTCGGGGCTTGTTTTCACTCTTGGGGGAACCTCTCGTGGGATTCGAACCCATGTGATAGGGAATCAGAGATGTTACGAGTGAGATATTAAGTCTCGTTTATGCGTTTTACGCTATTTGAAATGGGTTCATCCAAGTCGTCACCGTGATACAATTTACAGACGATCTATGAAGGTCCGAATGTTTTTGATATAAACATGCAATTATTTAAAGAATATGAGCTATCGTGTAAGATACATTTAATCAATGGTGTCAACTAGTAGACTGTTTTCTGTTTCATTCCAAAATCTAAATGCGCTTAGTTGTAATTGTTATATAGAATACTTCTTGGTGTTAGAGAAATGGTTCACCATTCCTTCGACTAATAAAGGTATCAGAAATAGCACTCAATTGTTATTTTCATCTTCACTTGTAAGGACGATATAACTTTTAAAATTAGAAAGTTTAAACAAAAGACAAATAGACGGTAGGATAATGTTTACGATCATAGTAATTTTTTGGATGTTCAGAATATACGTTGTACATTCTACACGTCATACATATTGAAGTATTGAAAAGTCAAACCATATAACTAAACAACCGATTAAACCAGGGTGTATGATTCACCATAAAACAACTTGCAAATTTTTATGCAGAAAGTATTATGGGTAAATTATTAGAAGGTCTATAGCAGCGTTTAGAATAAATGTATTTTAACCATTTTTATAAATTCACAAGAATTTGTTCTCGCAGTAGACCTGACCGAATAATCTACATGGTAACTATTTTAGTCTTTTCATACTAGGCTTTCTTAAAGATCTATTCATTTCAATATTCTAGCTTGTATTTAAAATATTTTGACAAGCAAATCTATAATCATATAATTTAAAATATATTACAAAAATTCGGTACAATTTACAAAAAAAAGAATTTTTTCACTTTATACTACTTAAAATGTTATCCGATGCCTGTTAAACAAGAAGTCCAATGTGATTAAAAGTTACTGTGACACTTTTTCTTTTTGACAATTATTGATTTTTGCTGTAAAATTTCCTCAGATATTTTAACTATTGTGAAGAGTATTATAAAATTTATTAAATTCATTCTTTATCTTATCAGAAGTTGATTTGGGTATCTATTTTAACATGGTGAAGAATTGATTATTAGGAGAATAATATATAGACATTTCAGAAGATAAGCAATTCAATAGAACCTCTAGTTTATGTTTATACAATAACCATTAATTTGACGGTGAAATTGAGATAAAAAGTGAATTATTACCTAGTACTTGACAACAGTTTACATAACTGCATAGCCGGTTTACTTATTAAAACAGTAAATCTACTACAGTAGTATGGTACATTTTGATGAATGTTGTGACTGATAGATTTTAGCATCGATAAATTGAATTTTAATTTTAATATTTTGCTTAATTTTACTGAACTCATTTTCTCTGTATTTTCTTCACAAATACTGCTCTAGTGTACTGTGATTTCTCAGTTAAGTATATATATATATATACAGTAGTTTTATTTGCTTATTTCTACATCTTTAAAAATTCGTACCAACTTTTTGGATGTTCTTAATTTTTGTCAGTTAACTGTAGTTTAATCAACTTGAATGGATCAAGATAGTCCACCTGAATATTCCTTTCTAATTTAAAACTCTATGAAAAAGAAACAAATTAAAGTCAGCATAAAATGATTTAGAATATCATTCAGGTTAGACAAAACAACAAATATATACTAACTGCACTCCATGATGTTGTTCTCCAAGCTGGTACACGCAAATCACATGGGGCTTCAATGCAAGTTAACATAACGGGTTCGTTTATATTGTCGACTTTTAAAGGTATCATCTCTTGATCATTATCTATCCGTCTTTCAACAGTTTCCACAAATATAGTACCGTTTGTTTTATCAGTGAATAAACGTGGCATATACTGAAGATTTTGCATACACTTATCATTGTCAACAATATGTATTCCTTGTAAAACAATATTCTTTTCATTAGAGCTTGTATCCAAATCATCTTTTAATATAATACATTCACATGATATTCGAGTTTGTTTCACTCCTCTTCCGCAATTTACAGAACACTGAAAAAGCAGACGTAAAAAGAATCAAAATACGTGTTATATTCAAAAAAGTAGGTATAACATAAAGATTGAGGGGAATCTTAAGGACATTTATCGACTGAAATCTTGTGAAACTAATAATTTCATGATAACATAGTCTATAGATTGATTAATCGATATCAGAAGTGTATTATATTAAAGTGATTTTGACATACATTAAGTAGTTAAATGTAGTCGACAGAAAATTTACGGCCTTGATTTTATGATAGTTGGTACACGTTATCAGGGCGTACTCTTAATCTTGAGTGGACTGACTAGGATTATGAGACTGGAGACTGTATCACCCTCCACAGACTAAAGCGTTTTATATGAGATATTGGGGGTACGACTAATCTCTTGTAGGACTAATATATATATATATATAACGCAAGGTGTTCATCTCTTCTTCAACTATATATAGTGCGTATTCGATAACTAAGAGTCCTGGTATTTCTTCTGTTTAAATTCCTTTTTAAAGATCCATCGGCTCTTTTAGTTAAAAGAACATCCAAACAGGCTATTCTACCATTACTTTCTTCTTCAGATGTCAACTCAATGGCTGGATATACTTTATTAAACTATCTAAGAACCTTTTGCTGTGATGCATTATCTTTACAGAGGATGAACGTATCACCCCTATATCAACAGTAAAATGAGAATTTTCGAATAATCTTATTGTGTCATCCATTTTCTAGTTTGGCTATAAAAATGTCAGCTAGTATGGGGCTCAATGATGAATCCATTGCAACACCATCCGTTTGTTTATAGATTTCTCCGTTGAACTTGAAATCTAAATTCATGGTGCATTTCAGTAGTAACTCTTTTATAACATTGATATGAACTATAGTTTCAATTTCATTTTCACGCAGTTGTTCACATATACATTCCATGGTCTCTACGAGCGGGACATTTGTGAATAATGAAGTAACATCTTAAGTTTTCACTTAACAAGTTAACATTCCATTCGAGTCATATCAACATTAGCAATTTTATTCTTTTCTGTTTGACAATCCTAAATCCACGTGCTTTAACTTTAAACAATGCAATTTTCCCTTAACCTGGCCATTAATTTGGATATATAATTGTAGAACCTGAAGAGAATTTATCGAAAAGAATATTCTTTGTTTGAATATTACTCTTTGAATATCAGTGATACACAAACTACCAAGTTTTGAAGGTTTGATGAACTTATCTCATCCCACCCAGATTGTATATCAATTTAAAGTCTTCTTGAGAGTAAAGTTTTTAAGGCCTAAAGCTATAGCAATAAATAGATAGTATATTCGTAATATTTAACTCTTTTTACTAACGTAGGTATTCCTAATTTGCCGACACATTCTGTAAATTCCCTTTTCTACTATGCTAGTGTAAAGTGTGATGTTTTATGGTGAGAAACATTTGTTTCAGATCCTACGCTGATTATAATCAACTGGTTAACTTACGAGGAATATTCCCTAAGTTAGCTAACATACATCGGTTAGCATGGAATTAGTATTTGAATGTAAGTTAATTCATTCTGAAAATTATAAATCAGTAAAATACGTAGTTATTTTCCGTTTATTATGATTTATAATATACCAAACTGTATCAATAGTTTACAATTAAATTCTAATAACCTTTTTTTATGAAGGTACCATTTTACTGTTTTTTATTTTTATTTTGACAGGATCAGACATATTGTGAAAAGTAGATTTTTAAAAAATGATCTAACATGATATATACTTGTGTCACTATAATGAGATCTTATTAATTAGTCTTATTCAAGTAAATAAATTATAACATTAACATAGATTTATGAATTCATCGTAAGATGATAAAAATATTGCTGATGTGCTAACGCCTTGGTTTATAATAGCTTAGTTCCTCTTTTATAAGTCGTCATTACCGTCCCGTATATTTTTAAATTATTAGCAATTAGTATCCAGGAGATTGTGATAACAAGTAATTAGAAAGATAACAATAGTAACAATGTCACGGTGTAAGCATCAACGCTGAAGTACAGGTGCAGGTACATCCTGCCTACGAATCTCGAATGGGAAAAAAAACGCACGTTCTGGATTCTACTGTTATCTACTATATAACTTTAACAAAAAATTTCTACGTAGTTTGAAAATTTGTGACAGCTTTGACTGACTGAACATCAAATTATCCCATATCTATTTTATGTATTTCTCCAAGTAAATTGATGATTTTGCTCGTTTCTAGTACTTTAAAATAACCACAAGTTATTAATATATTGATAATTCTATCATAATACTTATGTTATAGCCTGTAATTTATCTAGGTTTTGTACATGTAATTAGACAAGATCTTATAAACTACAGAAACTGAGATCATAGTTTATTTTTTGAAGTTTGCATTTTTAGAATTCGGAAAAGGTCAATTACTGTTCTATGTAGTCATATCCATTAAGCTCGCTTATTGTTGATCGTCATCTTTATTTATTCCTATTTCATTCCTAAATCATTTAAACTGTATAATAGTTGAAAAATAGCTAAATTTGCTTGATTTACCGCTGACATTTGTCCATTTCCCCATCTGTAACATTTTGGTTGAGTACAGGCTTCTCTACCATATGGTTCTTCCATTAGCTCGCCAAGCATACTAGCTTTACGACAAAAATTTAAATTTAATTGTATTCTTCTCATAAAATAACCCGACGTCAATTGATCAGTCACTATATATTTGTTTAGTGAATTATGATAATTATCATTATTCTCAATAATACATGAAACATTCCGATAACGAACACCAATAATTTTATTGATTAAATCTTTGCGATCCGTAATATTGTCAACTAGACGACAATTGGACTTCATCTGTTCATCCAACGGTTCACATTCGGACCATCTAGTTGTAGACCAATTAATATCATTTCGACATTTAGATAAAGAAAAGCAATCATTATATTGTTCAATATATAAATTGTGCTCAAATGATACTTGGAAATTGTTATTTTGTTGATAAAGTAGAATGATTTCTTGAGCTGAATGAATGGTGATAGATTGTTTTGGAGCTTTTGAATGGTGAATCATTGATTCACCGTAATTCATACATTCATTGAGAGGCCAATTTTGCCCAATTTCATCTTGACAGTAAAGAATCCGTTTACGTGTTCCATCACCACAAGAGTTGTTACACTAAAACAAATAAAAATTTATTCGGGATAATTGATACTTTAATAAAGTGTTTACTCGTATTTTTGAGCCATAAGGTTTTTGGAAACATTATATAATAATAAGTTGATTTAGAAACTTTATAAAGCCGCACTATAGTTAGTCAGTTAGACACAAAGTAGAACATGATACACGTGTATATTGGTTTGAGCTGTCTTACTTCATTAGCACAAAGGGATGAAATTATTACGAACCATCATCGCCATTTATGTAACCATTCAGTGATACTTCCTCGCTAAATATCATATAGTTAATAAGAAACCAGCATGAGCTTATGAAGAAGCAACTGAGCAACAACCCTCATACCATAAATTGGCTATGGAACAAAGAATTTTTATAAACAGTAACTAGTAATGACAGGTAGAATAGTTTTATTATATTTGTGTATTAAGAGCGATTAGATTGATATTTTCATCGAAGGGTTTGTCTTGTGGGCAAGATTGTAGACAGTTTTATTAAAAAAATCTAATAAATAAACGATATAAAGATCAACTTGAAAATTTAAACTGATGAAATTGTAAACTAAGCTTACTTCTGTCCAATTCGATAAAATCCAATAAACAGGATGACATGAACCTTTACATGTAACATAAGCTGGTTGGGATGGAGCTTTACCCAAGCCTGCTTTATGGCACACAAGTTCTCCTAGTTGAGCAACTCTCCAAATTCCTTTTGATTTATCTTTTTGTTCAGCAGGTACAATATATTCTTCACATACATACTCGACAGCTTCATGACCTTCATTACATCGTGCTGAACAGCTACTAGTATAAAATTTATAAATACCGTTTGATGTTTTTCCCGTTTGCATTGGTTTAGCTGACCATCGTACACCACAATAGTCGGAACAACGTCTGAAAACTGATGGTGGCTTCGGCATAGAGGCGCATAGATAATCAGCTACTGGTCGCAATAGATCAAACTGTGAAAATTGACTTCTCTCACTATCTTTTGGGACTAATGGATAACATTCTGCAGGTGTTGTGACATTTCCTGTGGAAACGAAAAAGAATTGTGTGTGTTTGTGTGGATTTGTGCATATAATAATTTTCTAGGTAAAATCTTTGGGTGCTTAGTTTCCGTATAGCACACAAAAATATAACTGAACGGCCGGACTCAACAATTCTTAGAAAATTAATTTAAAAGTCAGTGTAATAGCCATGAGATTAAATAGGCAAATGGCATTCACTTAACTATAACATAAATTAAAATGGGAATATCGTGGTGTGTACTACTTATATCTGTCGACACAAGTAGTATGTAACAATAATCGGAAGTGGAAGCCCTAGCGGCAGAAGGCTAAGAAGATCAAGTTGAGAAAAATAGAAAGGGAAATGGAAAGAAACTGAGAATAGGAAGAAGGATACAGAATATGAAGGACAAATGATGGAAATTTGCAAATGAAATATTCAATGTTTGGTTCTGATATTTAATCAAGACATTCCGTAATTTTGTAATAAAATAAATCGGTTGTTCTCACCTGTATTCTTGTTCATTACAATATTGTCGTTGATGAGAATGAGCACTATTTATTGAGTGGGCTTCGTTGTCATATAATCCCTCACTAGCCACTGCTCCCTAACTTTCGCGGTTTAACTAAGTAGTAGTTTCACTGTTCATCATATGAATTAGAAAGTCGAAGGTAGTATGTAGTTGATAACTTTCTGTATTTCTGCTACGTGTTTTTGTTTGTTTATTGATATCATTCACTAAAGTAACGGATCTCAAATGATAAGTGATTATAACCTCGTCATATATTATGTCTTCTGGTCGAAAACCTATCTGATAGCGCACACTTACCAAATTGTTAGAAATTGAACCTCCAAGTTTATTCGTTAATCTGTAGAGTAATGTGTTTTTATGTTATCCAATCTTTCTCACTTTATATTTCAATAAGTCAGTCTTACAGAAAATTAGTCATCTAATACCATTCCAAAGTAATTCCCTATTCGCAACAATTCTAGACTTGATCAGTAACTAATTTTCACCCAAGTCCCAGGAATCCTTCTAGAAGACAGTTCATAATGAGTACTCGGCTAATTAATTATTGAGGTGGTTTACTTCATGAATTGAAATCAGCTAGAAAATCGTTAGAAATCATAGAAAATTAAACAGCTATGTTGACCTAGTATAGGTCCCCACGGATGATGTCAGTGACAAGTACAATCTTAGAAATCAAATTATTGTCTATAAATTTCTTAAATAAATCAAATATTTGTGGCGTTTCTCCTTTAAAGATGATCATTTGTCTTATAACCATAACATCTTTGTTGGCTTACTAAATGACCTGAAGCATAGCCTAGTTCATAACTTCATATATATTCCCAGGCCGATTCTTGAAGTATATTGAAATTTATTCGCGCTCACGAAATCTCGAAGACAAATACAAGTTGTAATAGATTTTTATTGGTAGTGAATTAACTCACTAGATCACACGTTAGCAATCAAACTATACACAGGAAGGGAACGTCTATTTTATGCTTTGAATATTAATATAAATGTGTACGTCAGCAGTTACTTATTGATTGACTGAGCATACAGTAAATAACAGAATAAATGAAAATGAATAAGACATCTAAGCAATCATACACAAACAGGCATATGTATATAAACATATACATAATTAGTTAAATGACTTCATCACATTAGGAGATTAACGAAAATACATTGACTTTTGTTTGATTAAGTTTTATCTGTGAAAACTGCCTATTATATCTTAATATACATTATTATAGTCGTCTTAGTGGGAAATGAGATATATATGCGTAATGCATTACTTAGTTATGTAGATATATGGACTAGATCAATAAAGAGAAAATAAGTCAGTAAGGGATTCAAGAGTAATTTGATTAACGTTTTCTAGTTTTAAATGACAAAAATTCTTGAATTATGATCATAAAATAGAAATTCACTTAGTATTACTTGTTTGAATCTTCCCATTGATGTTTAGGACTGCTACTGGTCAGTCTCTTATTGACATATATGCATACTGTGCGTATTGCCTCGATATAGCCTTATTTCGCAAGCATTATAAGCAAAGATGGGTAGTGGCTAGCAGTGGAATCCAGGACGCGCGTTTCGTCCTATTTGGGACTCGTCAGCTGGATGTACCTGCATCTCAGAGTTGATGTTCACTCTGGGACTTGAACACAGTACCTTTCACTTCAAACGTCATCGCGTTATCCACTCAGTCCCAGAGTGAACATCAACTCTTAGATGCAGGTACATCCAGCTGACGAGTCCCAAATAGGACTAAACGCGCGTCCTGGACTCCTCAGTGCGGGATCGTGGATGCGCACTGCTGAGGAGTCCCATAGTAGGACGAAACGGCCGTCCAATGCTTCCAGGTTTTCGATGGTGGTCTAGCTTCAATTGACTCATGATTTCAACAGTGAGAATACTAAATTCTTTACAAAACCCCCTCTGATTTACTAAATCTTCCCTAATCAGAACTTTAAAAAAATATTGACATCGGTTACCTGCACATGTAGTACAACCTGTGGGTAGTTCACTGATTCTCCAGACGAAATATATTTGTGGTTTCTCATTCTTAATTTTACGATTGTCTAATTCATTTGGATTATTCTGTACAGGATGAATTAATTCATCAACTGTTTTATATGATGAAAGAATATTTTGGGATCTTCCAGTACGACGATTAATTCTATCTTCAGCTAATCGTGCTTCGCTTTCCGCAATGAAATATAATGAATTATTTTTTTGTGATTTATCAATAAAGTAACTGTATTCCACTCTTGGTAAAGATTGAGTTGTATGCGAGTTTTCGACACGAATCTAATAAAATATAATAATTATAATCAGAAAATTAATTATGATAATGTTGTAATATTTCTGAAGAAATGAACTCGTTAATTGTATCCATTTAATGTTGTCTTATTAGCTAACACAAGGATATTTATATGGCTTTGACAGGCTATTGAAATCATAATACTGTGTTTGGTTAAAATGAAAAATCCCTGATGTGAAATGAACAAAATTTCAGGGAATTCCCATCCGTCTAACGGTGAAAGTATGCTTGGAGACCAACCAATCAGTACTAAGAAAAAGACTATCAGGCTTTTGCGCGAAAATCGAAAGTGAATGACGTTTTATTATATCGCGTTAAACGAACATTAGAAATAACACCGAAAAATTATTTGTTTCTGTAATAGAAAACGATAGCGTAAACCATATCAAGTGTAAAATGTAAATAGCATGTAAAGAAATCTTGTTCTTAAATCCTAACCCTACACAGAAATAATCAAAGTACCTTTTGAAACCTTTTAGTGTTCTTATATAAGTTTCAGTAGACATACGTTTCATATCTATATGCATGGATTTATTTGACTTTGTTGTTTTAATCCAGACATAGGGAAAGTTGTAGAAGACTTCAATAAATTGAATAATTACGTAAAATCTTTTTACCTATTGTAGTTTTATCCACGCAGAAGATGATGTTTGATATGTGATCAAAGAAGAAACAAGTCATGACTTTGCGTTCATCTTGGGTTTAACCTGTTCTTTCTACTTTTTGTATGCATCTACCCTTTAAAATTCCTTATCAGCTCAAGTTATTTTCCTATTGTTTTCATGAATTACGCGTATCTTGTAGACATTTTACAATTTATATCGTTATCATTTGGGTCGTATGATTTAGTATGAAAATTTATATTATTATGTTATTGTGACAGTTCGCTGTGTATATTTCCCTGCGGAACTGAGATTTTATACATTTATTGGAAAATGCTGGCTAAATGCAAGGTCTTTTAATTGCTTAATCCATAACATAAACATATACAGGATTCGATTCTCTCCATCTATCAACTTAAATCACTTGTAGTGTGGATGAGATATCCACCAGCCGACCAAAGGACATGCATATTGCATAGTCCTTTGTTAGGTATTACTTTCTAAGTAGGTAACATAGTCTTTGAGAGTAGGTTACTGATCATAGGTGTCTTCAAAACACTTCTCGAAACTCGTGCAGTGATCTAGTAGGAAATATTGAGGTTAGATTCAAGGGACTGGATACTGGTGTCCACTTAGTAAATGAGGTAGTGAATAGGAACTGGAAACAACCGGAAAGAATTGACCAGGACAGAGTTCAATGGAAAATGCTGGTGGGCAGTCTATGCTCCTCCACGAGAGGTAACGGGCGTAATTAAGTAAGTAGTGAATCATTGTCGGTTGAGATTTCTGGGACGAATGTTAAGTATATCTTACAACTGCCTACCTTGACGGACATTGTTAGCTGGTGTAAGGTTGAGCCAGATGAAAGTTAGAGGCGTCCAAATCAAAACATAGAGTTAGTTCGTGGAACCACTGACGGGTGGTCTGACATTTGTTGGTGGGTGCGGGCCATCTGGCAGGGGTCAGCTTGATAGCAATGACCAGTGGTTCAAGACGTTGAGTGACATGACTCAGATCGGTAGGAATGGTATAGATGCAACCGTATTCTATATCTTGAATTTCAGTATTCCTTCACACATAAATTTTCATCCTGTCTTTACCACTACATTCTGAATAGTTATTCTCTCATCATTATAACTACTACATTGTTTCGATTCTTTAGGTATTCATGTCATTGTGTTAATATGTTATAACTATTTAGCTCATTACTAATTTGTGTTTAACTCTAATGTTCATTAAGATTAACTCACTGACTGTGCATGAATGTATAATTTGATTATATTTTCATAGAAAAGATTACATTCACTGAATTTCATGTGATTGATGCTCTATTCGAACCGCTAAAAATTTTTAACTAGTGAATAGCTAGTTTTAAGTGCGTAAAAAACCATTATGTCATTTAGTTATCGTGCTAAAATTTTATTTTAATTGATATAAGAAATGTTTTAGGGACTACCATTAAGGTTATGAAAGTCAGATTGATTATTCCTTATTTTTAGTATGGTGGAATTTGTGGGGACTACAGAATTTTCGTAGTTTGAATCGTGTAGTGATGTTAGCTAGACCACCATTGGAAAACCTGGAAACTCTGGAGATACTTAATAATCACGAGCTTATTAGTGGGCACTTTCAAGATACAACTCTTGGAGTTCTAATGAAAAGCCATGACCAATGGAATTCAACTATGTTAGATATCCTCACATCCTAACACAGAAAAGTGAAAGTGGTCGCGGAGTTTAGTAAGTTGATTGATGTTATTATTGTGAATCATTGCATACACTCTCAGTGGTCTACAGTTTAGGCTTTCGTGCTCGAAACCAAAGATCCTGAGTTCAATTCTTGGATGCGAGGTCGTCGATGCCAACCACTGAGGAGCTCTTTAGTGGGACAGAACGGCTATTTAGTACTTTCAGGTTTTCGGCAGTGGTCATGGTCTAATCTAAGATGTTTTGCTTTATGTTTGCAAACACAAGGCTAGTTATTTTTCTCATCTGAAATGACATTTAAACAATCTTTCTTCTATTCTCTATACTCCATTGACAGTTGGCATTTTATAGTTAATATGTTATATTTTTCCAGACTTTAACATCGTTTTGTAATGTTTACTTGTAAAATATATGATATTTAGATATGTCGACCCTATGGACATAATTTTATTTTGTACAAGTCTAGTTATATAGGTTAACTATCTCTTTTTTTGGGAACCAATTATCCAAAACTGAATCGATTTTAATCGTTGATTTCGACAGCTTAACAAGTTAGATAAAAAATTTCAATTATGCTGAACAATAAGCATCTTTTGTTTTCAGCTTGACTCAAAGACTATGCAACCATTGAAAACTATGTTGCACAGTTTTATTCAAGTATGGGACTATTCAAAAGTGTTCACTTATGACCCTATTAGGAATCGAAATCATGACCTTCAGATTTTACTGTTAGATCAGTTTGTGATGAAAGCAACTTACAAATTGTTAATCAGCCAATTATTAGAAATGATTAAATGGTATTAAACATAACAACTAATTTTATGTCTAGAGTTGGATTTTCGAATACAAACTTGAGGTTTATTTAAGTGAATTTCTGTGATATTGATTGTGTAGTGAACTATATCTGACAAAATAAAGTGGACTGAATAAGACACCATTTATTCTTCCACATTTTATATTAATGTAATATCCCATGTTAAATAGACTTAGAGATTCTCACTGTTTATCTCTATTCAGTGCTCATTTCCACCACTTTTATTTTTGTGTAAGCAATATGAGTAAATCATCGATTTATAAACATAGTTTCATACTTTTTCACCTTTATTCATGTGTACACATTGAAGATAATTAAAACTGATTCTTGAACCCTAACTTAAACTGGTGTTTTATTCATCTGTTGTGTATAATAGGTTGCAATAATTTATCATTTCGCATTTCGGTTTATCGTTATCAATACTTTGTCAATTCAATTCACATCAGCTAATTGGTGTTAATTTTGCATTCAAATATAATCTTTTTTTAATCTTGAGGCTATGATAATAATGAGGTCATTGACAAGCAACAGTTCTCCACTCAGTTCGTACTTTTAATACCTAAATGAGGATATTTGAATCATTTATATTTACTTGTTTCTTTCAACTAACTATTTTCTTGAAAAACTCATCAAATCTTATCTATAAACATTATCAACTTAATAAAAGGCTGATACAATCTTTTAAGAACATTCAGTAAGTATGGTTTTGAAAGCTCTATGAAGATTAGTTGGAGCTGCATTTTGTAAGGGATGGGTATCAACTGAGATGCTGTTTTTGGATTAGAAAGTATTGAACATGTTTTTTCCTAGTTTAATTCCCTTCAAAAGTCCACACCCACGTCTTTAATACTTGTCGAACTCTTGATCTTCAGGTATTGCTGGAAAGTCGTTATCCTTTGACTAGTGAATCAGAACCCAATGGTCCATTTCACTGAACAAATTTCTCATTTATCTTATGTGAATGGAGGATAGAGGAAACAGTTAAGTAGTGTTTATGTAGTATTGAATGTACCTTGAAACTGTAGCCTGCACATTATTCATTTGATATATAAAAATGAAAAATTCAAGCTAAGAAACTTAATCGTGTTTATGAACTATTAAATAATTTACATAAAATGCTAAATACTAATTACTTCGTCATAAAAAAACCTTAGAATGAAGAAATATAACTTTTGTATATTTCGGAATAAAAGTCACCTCTTAGTTCATTAGCTCTATGATTTCAACATTTACTGGTTGAACTATTAATATACTATTGTACCGATCGATTAATTTTATGGTCTCAATGAAAAAAATTTTCGAACTACTAAACAGCTGTGAAAAATGACGTTACTGTTATACGGTGTATATCTAACAAGTTGTAAGTTAACATATCCTTATATTATTAAAATCACAAACTGATCCAAGTTAAACAACTATTAAGAACCTGGAAACTTTGGGTGGTTGATTCAAACTAGTATGGGACTCGTCAGCATTGAGAATCTAAGAACTTCGGTAACGCACGAGAATTCTCAATCTTTTCAGTTTATTTATTTAACACATGAGGTTTGAACGGGTTTGTTTGATTTTCCTACCGGTATAATGATATGTGCGAAAAGTTGAAATTTGTCATGTTATAGACTTGCGTTTTGTCGTGTAAATCAAAATATCAATGCAAAAGCCAACGCAATTCGAAATACTCTCAGACAGAACTTATTTGTAAATTAGAAAGGTCATTTACAATTAATCAGAATGTTTCGTTGTTAAGTGTCGAGTTATAATCAATATGATGATAATAAAATAAATCTTGCCAATAAAATGTATAGTAGGAGACTTCCGACGGGTGAATGGGGATATCAGTAATAATAATAATGATAATAATAATGTCGTGCGGATATATTATGTAATAGAAGTGGTGCTGTGAAGGTAACTACGGTAAAAAATTCATATAGATTGGGAGAGACGAATGTGTAAATTTAGGAAAAAGCAGGGATGATAAAAACACAAAAGGAATGTTTAACATATAAAATCGTTTAACGTACTAACAAGTCTTAGTTTGTACTTTATAACACCATACAATAATTAGGGACTTATAACTGTAGAGCCTGGTGATGAAGTTAATGAAAACAATATTCGCTCACATATTTTTCGTTTTTAAGTATTAATTTATTCATAGTGTTCTCTAATTAGCTAGGAAATGGTAGTACGTTTGTGGAGGATAGTTTTGTAGTTTGTCCCCATATAATACTATTACCAAATTATAAACTAATTGGTTGATATGGGTCGAATTTTTAGGAAATAATGTGTCGCCCAACAGAATTCTGGCTCTTGTTCTTTTATTATGGAAAAATGGGTGAAATTCAAAATAGATTTGCATTCTTTATGTTCGCCTTGATTTATAAGAGGTACATAAAAACGAACATATACTTTACTTACAACAATATTCACATCTTTATTGAGCCTTCCAGTAATTGAAACAATTTCTTCCCGACTACGACTTCCACTGTAGTAAAGCTCGGCTCCAGCGAATGGTTCATGTGTTTCACCTCTACGTATTTGAGTTTTTAATTCCTCAAATATCACTTGATTGGAGAGAAACAATGGAATTCGTTTATGCAAGGAGAAAGATTAAATTGATCGAGAAGGTATAACTCATTTTCATTTCAGTATTTGAATGAATACACAACGACTGATCCTTTCTTACATTTCAGATAGCTGCTTATTCAGTTCAACATGAATTATTGATTACTATCGGGAAAGTTTCGTAAACTTAAATGAGATGCTATATAAGATATTACTTGTAGGTAAATACAACTGATTCTGTGTTGAATAGGTTAATCAATAATACTTGTTGGTAGAAATGGTGAGTGGTTAAATGTTCAAATTGACCTTTCATTGGTATATTCTGGTGATACCTTTAGTTCTCATGGCTTTGAAAAGCGATCATTGATTGCTAAAGTGTTGATCTTTTCCATTAAAGGTGCTAATTACCCGAAAAGTAACATTGGACCTCTTCGATCTAAGATTTTGACCAACGATTAGATCTTATACATAAGATTAATGGTAATTCAATAATCAACAAGTGTACAGAAAAAGCATCTGCAATCTAATCCCTGGATAACGAACCTGAACAAATACTATCTCAGGAACCATCTGTAAATCACTAAATTAAAATCTAACACTAATGAATTTCATACATTACTTAACATAGTTGATAAAATATTGATATAACTTCAAAAATAATGGAACAAAATGATATATTTTTTTATGAATAGTTAAATTTTTAAACTTACACAACATAAAATCGTCATACGAATCTGAGGAGTAGGGAGTATTACGATCAGAAACTTTTCTGACAAATGCATTTGTAACTCCTTTCGGAATACGCACAGCTGTCATTAAACCTAGACGAAACAATACGATTTTTTGTTAAAAAATCAAGGTTTATTTTTTATTTTAAATAAATAAAGCTTCTTCATCTAATTTAATTTGTTAATTTATAAATTAAACATACCACGTGGATAAGTACCAGGTGGAGTTAATGTATTTCCATTGAAAACGCCTTTTATTTCCTCACAGGTACTATTATCTCCACCGCATACACGACAACGATCAAAACGTAATCGAGAGCCCAAAATACCATCACAACCAGTTTCCTGTAAGAAAATATAATATAATAATACTTAAATATATATCTACAGTCTTATGTTCACATAGATGGGAAAGATGAAAACGTAGAAGGTTTTCTGTTAAGATTTCGCTTTGTCGATTTTCTCATGTAAACTTTAATATTCATGATCGACTAAATCTAAAGGGTTAAGTAGTAGACTCAGAGTCACTTATGTCTACACACTGAAGAACTCAGTGTAACAAACAAAAAGTGAACCGTTTAGATCATTGATCGACCTTAACTAAACAAATATTACAGACCAGGGATGATTACGCAGCTGCTTTATCTTAGTATTAGACTCTTCAGCCGTGTGTGTTGATGAACACCGTACTAATGATAGGATTCAATACTTTCAGACCTGGTGCCCACTAACCATGTGGCTGCTAAGCTCATATCAAATGATTTACATTTCTTACTGTAATTAATTAATAATATTACTCAATCGCTACTCAGTCATTCATTATTTTCTTACGTCTTATGTAGATTCTAGAGGTTGAGTGCTCAAGAGCGATGACTTAGGTCCTGGGCCGTGAATGTATATTTCTGAGGAGTCGTATATTAGGACGAAACATCTGTCCAGTGCTTCATGGTTTGCAATGATTATCGGACTAGGATAATTTTGTGATGTTAACTATTTGTGAATGATTATCATTTTTTCTTACACCATGATCAAAATATTTCTGTGAAAATGATACAAAGCGCTTACACCTGTTTTTTATAATTAATGGAAGTGTTTCTAGATTGTAGGTAACTAAATAGAGTTTCACTTTTAAGACATGCTACACGATCACTTAAATACAATTTTCACACTGAAAACACTGTATGCTTTATCACTTTTGTTTAGTAATGAAAAATAAATAAAACTACATTTGTAGGTATCCATATCAAGGTTGGGATATAACGAAAATATACTTATTATTAAAAACTATATTTAGTTACGAAAAATATCCTGCTACAAATGAGATCGGAAATGTATTTTTATGCTTAATTATCAACTTACCCAACATTTGCCTTGTATGCATATATCATCTCTTAGTGCATAACATGGTGTTCCATCTGGTAAACTGAAACCATGGGATACAGAATGGGAATTATACAAACAGACCAAATTGCATGATGTAGGCTCACCAACTACAATGAAGCAAATAAAAGTTGTTAAAGAGAAAAGAAAAAACTTTATACGTCACAGATAATCTAAAAAAGTTTATTATAAATATTATTTTCAGGACCTAGTTTATAATTTGATTGTTTATGAATGGTCTGAACCAAATTCTCTGTTCTAATGAAGATAATAATGAAAATTGGTTAAATTTTTTAACCGGTTAGAGGAGGTCGTTAGGAAACCTTGGACATGGATTTCATGCAAGGTATACCACTAAAAACACGGAAAGGGTGGCTGATTGTCATGTCTTAGTATGTGACTCTTCAGCAGTACATATCCAAAACCTCACCAGGGAACAAACCCAGGACCTTTAAGAGTACTGAGTTCGCTTCGAGTAGTTTGTATTCTTAACTTTATTCAATTCATGATATTGCTAAACTGTCTTCCGATTGCGATGCGTTAAATGATTAGTAAATTTTGATTTTTACCACTTTAATTTGTACACTTTATTTTGCCAAGGATGATTTGGTTGGCATGTGCGTCTTTAGTACATTTTTGATAAATCATTTGGTAATTCATTTTTTGAGTATGATTAGATGTTTTATTACTGTTATTATTGTTAAAACAACTGAAAATCGACAATTAAAACATCTTATTAGTAAAGAACACCAGTTATTTGATTCCGTGGGAGTAGAAATGTTCTAAACGAAATCACTCCTATGTCTCATTGTTTACCGTTTACATCGTAAAATCTTACAAGCAAACGACATTTCCAGTAATGTTAAAAGAAATAATATGAAAGCTGTGCATGATATTGTTATGTTATAAACATTAAGGAAATGAAAATAGCTATTCAAATTTGAACTGTTGGTAAACACTTCTAACGAGGAATTGATTAGTTAATGAATCAAAGGTGAAAATTTAATGTAGTTCATTTTAATAACGTATAATGTTGGTAATATAAAGTCTAAACAACTCTTTTGTTGGTTATATTCATCAAGGATTGATTCCAGTCGGAGTACATTTTAAAACTGAGTAGTGTTGGGTCCTTGTATAAGACTTCTAAGAGTTGATAACAAGCCTTGAAGGTTCTAAACTTTATCCCTAGTGGGGCCACATGTTTCTAGTGGTATTTGATTGTACACTATGATGAAACATCTGTGTAGTGCCGCCTGGGTTTTAACAGTGACCTAAATGAGATCAGGCTACGGTGAACACAACTCATATACTAGGTTAATCTCCTAAAAACCTCTTCAGCTAAACTATGATGATTATTGTTTTATTTTTCTGTTCACTACTAGTTAATGGAATCCCATATTTATGTCTAGTTGTTATTATTATGAGGTAAAAGAAAAAAAAGTAATTTCAAAATAATTGAGTTAGTATTAAAATATCCTTATTACTAAAGCCTTGAATTATTTCTTTGGTGAAATTTTATACTGAAGTTTTACCAATCGTTTCCGGTATATACGCACTACATTAGTGGTCGTCTGTATATGGTAGATCAGTGGATGCAAAGTTTGTGTTTAAAGAGAAATGTACTACGGTTTAAGTCCCAATGTAAGCACCAACCCTAGGATTCAGTTACATTCAACTAAAATAATGAGCGAAATATTAGTCCTGAATTCTAGTGCTAACAGTTACAATTCATCCACCTTATTGTATTTATCCGTTTTAACAAAAATATTAACTTACGTTTTGGAAAATAAGCTCTTAATTGACCTTTATATTGTCCATCTATTTTATCGCATAACGTTTGGCGAATATTCAGTTGCTTCTCACACGGCTTAATATATTAGCAGTATATATAAAATAAAAGATAACAGGGTAATTGTTATATTGCTGATAACAAATCCTATCTATTAGAAAACATAAAAAGTAAACTAAATTCTATAAACGGAAAAAAAATTATAACGAATATTTATACAGTAGTAAAGATGTTTTAATAATGTTGAGAAATTATTGTTTAGTTGAATGTTTTGTGTAGATTAATTCAATGTCTACACAATTTTCACCTCATACGAACACGATCAAGAAAACCACTGAAAACCAAAGAGCTTGAAAAACAATTTTGAACAGTGTACATACAACATTCCACATACAATCAAAATCATGACCGTCGTGTTTTGTAATGAACATTTATCTTGGGAAATTAATAATTTTCATGTTGAACTTATCAATTTGGTATGTGAAAGAAACCAGTGAAGATAGTATAGAACAGATAGAATTTAGCTAGGAGTTAAAACTGGAACAAGCGTTTCGTCCTATTTGGGATTTGTCAGAATGTACCTGCTTCTCAGTACTTATGTTCACTCGAAGATTCGAATCAAATACTTTTCGTTTTAAATGCCTTACGAATTATCCACTAACCTACTGAGTCCATGTATCCATCTAATTGTGCAACGAGTATGAATTCAATTTGATTTAGAAAAGCATTGGAGTTTTCTTGTTGTTGATACTCTTTTGATCTGTCGAATCCAAGAGTATACATCAACTTTAAAATATAAGTACATCCAGTTGACAATTCCCAAAGAGAACGAAACACTCATGATAAATTTCCTCCCCTACGAGCCATGATATATCTCTTTTATAAAAGTTGCGACAAAATGGTCATGATAAGTTGGGTCGCACAAAATGTACATGTGCCAACAACGACTGATAGAAATTGATTCAAGGAGACGAACAACAGGAAAACTCAAAACAGTTACAAAATAAATTGTTTTTTTCTTTATTTGCCACCAAAGAAATTTCCATTTTGTTGCCTATATTAAATCAAGTTAGGCTATTAAAAGACAAATAGTTTGGGTATTTAGTTCAATTATTGAAGGACTTGATTCTAAATTCGTTACCTTCAATTCTAAAACCCATATTTAGAATACATACAACATTTTACATAGGTTCTGAATTGTTCAGACTTTACCACAGATTTCGAGAATCACTACGTTGATCCAATATCAATTGTGCTGTGTGGTGGTACAGTTAGCTGATTCTCATCAGACCAAAGAGTTTTATTGAAATCACTCATGATAGGCAATACCGCTTTATAAAACCTCCGGAAAAACCCCAAGTCATGCTATTAAATCTGATTGGTTCAGAGCCCTTTGAAAGCCTAATCTCTCAAGAGACTATTTAACATTGAAAACATTTGATTTGACAGACTTTCTTAGTATTTTAAATTTGGATTGAATATTCCCACTTTGTTTTATTTGATTTACTTCTTAGACTACATAATTTCCTCTATTGAATGTTTTTACCATTATCAAAAATAAAATCTGACAAAAACAACATGTTTCAAAAAGGGTGATTTTTTGAGTTTTTTATAATATCTTAAAACACTATATCCTTTTTATGAAAAATTTTTATAATTTTTCAATCTTTTGTTTCAGTTGTTGTGACTGGTAATATAGTTTATCAATGTTTAGTTATTTTATTATGATTTCAATATGGTAAACTACTTAAATATCATATGATGAACTTTTAGAGCAAAGTGTGATTCATAGTTTACATCACGAAATGACTCCAGTTAAGAAAAAAACTACTTAACATAAGTAAGATCTGGTCTGATATTTTGCTCTGGTTTTCAACTCTTCAGTGGTATGTGTCCACGATCCCTACAGAGATAGAATGTGAGACTTTCTGGATTCATGGCGAGTGCTTAGTCCCTAGACCACTGACCCGGCACCCACCGGTGTTATTGCACATAATTTTTATGGGCTTATAGAGACTTGCTCAAGAAATCTTTGTCATTAATATTACAAATGCACTGGTGAATAACTGTTTCATAGCTGACAAGGTCACAGCTTCTCACTGGAACTCCTAGAATCGAATCTCAAAGTTATTTATTAATGAGCACATGATTACTCTTAGTGTAATGCTTTTGCGGAGACTTTTAATTTTCATAGTTTACATGACTAACTGACCTGAGTTAAACAACTGTTGAAAATCAAGGAGCGCTAGTTTTTAACAATTGTCTGAGTAATATCACTTTGTGATGTAAACTACGAAAATCGATAACCTTTTCAAACCCATTGCACTAAAAATATTATGAATTCTGCAAAAAATTTAAAATCTGTATATCACATGTATGAAGTCAATGAATTAACACAAATCCTACCTCATTTCCACATGATCTCATTCGAGTTCGTGTTCCGTGACAAAAATTACCACCATTTTGAGGTCTGGAATAGGATGTATAGAAGAATGTATGGTAAAAAATGTCAAGTTGATGAATTAAAGTTTCTTAGTGATTAGGTATCGATCTATTCAGTGAATTATACCGAAAGTTCATTTTCTTGTTGGAGTTCATTGATACGCCTTTTACTGATGACTGTTAAAATGATAACAGTATTGAAGAAAATTTACCTAAATAGTTATGCGTATTAGTCCCAACTAATTACATTCCTAAATTCCAAACCTGACATGATGGAGTTTTCACTGAGTCCACTAAGAGGATTTCACTTGCAACTATATTGTAGATAAGAAAATGTTTTAACAAATATTGTTTAATTATTTTTCTTGAATTAAAGCTTATTATTTTCCTTAGAAAATAATTATAAACTCAACAGTTTCGCCTTGTAAAATACTGGTTGCCAAGGTAATTATTTCATCTTACATAATGTATCATCTTAAGCAAACGTAAAACACATCAACTACAATCAGTGAATTCACATTTCGACCAATGAATTTGTTGATTAATAAAACATAGAGTCGTGATAATTGTAAATCATACAGGCATCACTTCTTTTTCAACAATCTAAAGTTGTATAATCTTTAGAATGGGCTTGAATTATTCAGCTGTTAATATTCAGGATTGAATTCTGATCAGTTTTCATGAAATATGTGAATCATGTGTGGATAGCCTAGATATGGTCATTTTATGACAAGTATTTTAGAAAAGATGGATGGTAGCTAGTATCCACAAAAAGGCTATATCAAGGCAATTCATATAAGCCGGCAAAGGTCAATCAAAATCATTCCTGAATATCAACAACAGGGTAATTCAAATCGCCCATTATAATGAAATAAACATTGTACCTGTTGGACAGTTAGCGATTGTCTACACTCAGTAGATCAACGAATAACACGTTAACATTTCATGAGAAAAGTACTAGATTCTAGTCTCAGAATAAATGTCAATACCGAAAAGTATGTTTGTCCAACTGACGAATCCTGGACCGTATGAAGCGTGTATTCCACTGCAACATGAAGCCTGTTTTATCTGGATTTGATTTAATGACAGGTTAAAATCAGTTCAAGAACTAGAGGGATGCCAAGGAGCAGATCTATCTGAATTAGAGGTTTGTTAACACTTATTAAAATAAGTGTATTCATGCATAAGCAAATATTTAGTTATCTGTAAGTAAAAGCCTACACCATCGCAAGTCTTATAACTATCGATAAGTAGATTTCATGTATTCGTCAATGTAAAGTTTCAGGCTAGACAAGAAAGTGATTTTCGGAAGTAAACTTCGATCTTCAGTTATCCTTAATCAGTGATAGTTACCATCCATTTATGGAAACAATTCATTACTTCATTTCAAAGAGTTTGCTACTTGAACATATGATGCAGACATCTTAGCTGCTTCTTATAACCCCAGACTACTTTTTAACGTGAAATCGGACAACAGAGGAAAGGAGCAAAATATGAGTTAATGTTTTACCCCAAGGTTAATTTTTATACAGGAACTGGAGTATATTTATTGGTGTTCAGGTGACTTGATAACCTGGAAACTCCTGAAAGCATACTAAATATAATAGCAATATTAGTAATTGTACAATGAAACTTGAGCCATTTCTAGATGTTTCTGAGAATCTTTTATTCACTCGTGATTGGATAAAATACTTTCATAATTTTTATGGGCTTATAGAGACTTGCTCAAGAAATCTTTGTTAAACCATAACATATTGGAATGCAAATATTTAATTATTTCCTTAACGATGTCTGTGTAAACATTATTCATAGACATGAGAATAAATATCGTATCGGATCTGGAAATTTTTCAGTCATACTAATTATAACTATAAAGTAAATTCTGACACAAATTAGCAAAATATTACTGTCTTACTCAGGATTATTGCATTCGCGTTCGGAAAATTGTACTCCACCGCCACAACTACGTGAACACTTTGACCATGATCCCCATTCACCCCAATTTCCATGTAATGGAGTTGGATTTTCATTAGTTGATACACATCTTCCCTGAATACACCACTAAAATGGAAAAAAAATGTTGATGTTATTCCCGAGGAATTGGTGAATTCTACGTCCGACAAGAACTTAAGAGTTTAGATGAAATAATTTCAAAATTGAAATACCTTCTATTATAAAGTTACTTTAAAAATATCATTAGAAAAACGGCATAATATTTGGCAGCTTCTCCGTGTTTTATACAGTGGTACTTGGCTGAGATCATTCAAAAATGACCATCATTTTGCAGTTTTATGGTTTTGTGAAGAAAAAAATGATACGTTCCTTTTAATTATAGTAATTTGTACTTAGTTCAAGTTCTCAGCATGTTACATCTCGCAACTTCAGATAAAGATATGTGAATTTAAGTCCTGATTTTCAATACTTTTAACGATAAGAAATATCAACCAGTCTCAACCATCAAAATAAGATATTATCTAGTTATTGATGGGGATTTTTTCTCTTAAAAAACAAGTTAGTGATCAACTACTAAATACTGAATGTATTCGTTAAATATATATACGTTGACTATTTTAAGATTAAACTTTGATAGAAATTACATCAAACCAAATTCATTATAAAGTCTGAAGGATATAATAATTATAGGGCTTATAATTGACCTTTATAATAAAAACAACAATTAACCTTTGATTACTTGGGTAACATAAGTGAATACTGATCTTATTCATTGTTCACTAAACTTAAAATTTTCGAGTACCTAAAGTTTCCATAACCTCAAGGATCGGTCTTCAACAACTACTGTACAATTTTTCAAGAACTATGTTGGTGTCAATTCGATGGCCTGTATTGATTGTGTGTAAACGACACAGGGCTTTCTATTTCCCATTTTTATCAACGCATTTTATACTAATTGAATCTTAAGCTATCTAGGCATATGTTTCATAAGCTTTAATTGTATTGCTGAATTACTTCCACCTATGTACCGATGCTTGTCCACACAGTTAATTGGATTGGTACTTCCTGGTTATAAATGAAAGGACTATTAAAAGCATTCGGCTGAGCATAAACTCCATGTTGTTAAGTCATCCAAGTGTATCGTAGTCAGTGATTAAGGTTATGTTTTCATTTATTTAGTCGCGTAATTATGAATATTTTGGAATGTGTTTTATTAGAGAATTGATTCAATCTATGACCTTTGCAATCTTCTGATTTTTCAACAATCGACACCTTCGTAGCATAATCGAGTGGTTGTTTCGTAGCAAAAAAATTTATGTTTTTCATATAAGCAAGCCAAAACTATAGCGAGCGAGACACACCCTTCATCATGGATTGCAATAGCGTAAATAATATCTCCCTCTTCATCCTGGTAGGTTTTCAGGTGTAAGGTCAAAATTGAGAACAAGAGTGAGGGTTATCCTCAGTCAAACATCCTATGGTATTCTATTACAGAAAAAAACACCTTCAAAATAATTTGTTCTTCACCGATAAATGAATCATTCACTAAATATTTAAACGTTAATATTTTGAACGGAATAAAACTATTCGTTTGTGTGTGTTTATATGGAGAAGGCAATGAACTACCAAGTATTCATTGGATTCTACATGTCATATCCAATTTACGTAGATTAACTTTCTGAAGAGAACCCAAGATTAAGAATCAACACTAAGCTATTTGGTAAAATCTGTTAGAAGTTGATATATATATAGTGTCTGTATACACAGCAGGGAATTATTCCTTTGATATCGAAATTGAAAACATGTTTGTGTATTGTACGTTCATTATAGTAGTATGCTAAAATCAATTTTTTTAAAATTAAACTAACTGCTTATATGTTTGCCCTTTCAAACCTATGTCATGGTCTGTGGTAATACCAGATAGTAAATCATATTAACTGAAGACCACCATTGATGCAAGTGACAATGTATTTGTATTTATTAAACTTCCTCTTTTTCATTTTAAATTTATAAATATTAAAAACAGTTCTATTAAATTATCATAGAGTTCTTTGATTATTAACTTGAATGACTTATTAAAATTCTTGATGCAATTTAGACAAATGTTTAAGGATTTCATTTTGTGAGGGTTATCAACAATAGATTGAGTAGCGAACCAGAAGTATGTTCAAGACCTCGAATAAATTCTTATAATCTACATCGTGGTCTTGGGTAAATGATTTGTGAAAACCAATATGTACTGGATGGGGACTGACAACGAATCCCAATGTATAATAAATTAACTCTACAATGCTTCCCGGTTTTCAACAGCTACTTACTTTAGATTAGTCTTTGATGTTAATTATAAAAAGTTCTACAATACCCACAAACCCTTCATATAGTATAAATAAATAAAATATTTGTAATATTCCAATGAGTAGAAAAATTAGATTTTTTGACGTTTCGTGACTCAGCGTAAGTCACTTCTTCAGACAGTAAATAACCAAATTCACATTAATCCAAGTTTAAATAGTACAACTGAACAACACGATTATTGGGTGAGATCACTCAAAAAAAAGAAGAGTAGCTGAAGCGTTCCATATAATGCTTAATCCTAGTGCTCTCAATAGAAAGGAAGGCCTGACCATACATCCTACTTGGACTATCTATCCTAGTCACCTAGTCTGATATCATTTACAATTCACACAATTACCTTACAAATTAAACTCTATCCCTTGTCATTATAAAGGTTACACATTTTTCATCATTAACAGTGTACACATACATACAAAATTACACACATGTCGCTTACGAATCACCTTAACCTCGAACCCAGGACCTACCAGACTCGTGCCAGAGCACTTAACCGGAGAACACTGAGCCTGCATCACACAGTTGTACTATTTAAACTTGGATTAATGTGAATTTGGTTATTTACTGTCTGAAGAAGTGGCTTACGCTGAGTCACGAAACGTCAGAAAATCTAATTTTTCTACTCAGTGGGATATTACAAATATATTAATTTATTTATAGCAATCTACCCAATGCTCACTTTATTCAAAATTATCAAATCAAATCTTGGTAATGATATCTACCTCCATATAGTAATTAATTTAATCATGATCCATCTGTTTTAGGCTGACCGTAACAAAAAAACATTTGCACATCTCAGTAATGTCTATTGTGAAAAATAGTCTACCATATGCAGTCACCCCTCAAATGCTTTATGCAATCATTTGAATCATTTGAAGCATTGGATTCAAAAAAAGCTTGGCCCCCTTTTTCCTATTTTGGCGGCATCACATTAAGTCAGTTGATAATCATTCTTTTGATAAAGTAACTCAATATACTTTTATTCTATTTGGTTATTTTCTTCCTTACTATGTGATATATGATTTATGTATTAAGTAATCGCTATTGCCTCGCATCACTTATTATTCCTATAGTTTTATTTAACTCGCAACCAATTTCAAGTTGACAAATGTTATCAAATATATGAATATATAAGTATTGTTTGCTGGTAGTGTTGAATTTTATAGCTAATGTCACGGACTAATCTGAATTAGACAACCATTAAAGAATAGGAAGCACTAGATCATTGTTACATTTTAATGGATAACTTTTCAGAAGTGCACATTCACAACTACAACAGGATCTAAAATGTCAACCACTTGATACCCACTCAGTAGTTTGAAGTTAAAGCGTCTACCATAATGCTCGAATGTTTTGTGTTCGATCATCAATGGGGTCGTGAACGAGCATTATTAAGGTTTCCCATACTAGAGAAAACTGTTATTCAACACATTTTGGCTTCCAATATTTGTCTAAGATCAATTCCTAATGTAAGTTGGATAGTCGTTACCGAAGACAGTCACTAATTTTTACAGAAGTTTGATTTACTATATGAACAAAAAAAGTAGGTCATATGAATTAATATTGTGAATAACATTCATAAATAATGGTGTAACTAGTTAGTATATAATTTTTGTTTCTAAGTGAATTATAAATCTTGTTTCTTGGTTTGTGGGGTAGTTCATAAAATAATTTTATTATGGTTGACATATCATAAAATATATTTTGGCTTAATTATAGATAATTATATTTTCCCAAAAATCTTGTAATTGAATCAAAATAATTAATAAAACTAAACGCATTAAATCATAAACCAATTTATTCAATGATGGAAACTTCTTCAATGAATTCATTTTCAAAGCCATACAATTGTACATATATGTAGTAGATTATAGTCTAACAAATAAATTGTATGTCTTTATGAATTTAATTAGATGGTAGTTGAAATCTGGTTACATCATTTTAAATAAAGGTGGAAATTTACAGAAAATAAGAAATAGATAATCAATAAGGTGAAAAGTGGAACCGTTAGTATCGTTAAGTTGAAGTAAAAATATGTGGATGGTATTGAACCTATTGGTATCTTTGATTGAATTCTGTACGTTCTTTTTAATAATGAATCCGAGGTTTAACATTTTGAGTCTACTACATATTGTAGAATCGATGATGTAAATAACGTGTTCGATTTTACTGAACTACACAAGTAGATACTTCAGAATGCGATGGAAATGTGGCCTCGCCGAACAATATAAGTACCAAGCCTTCCATTAGCAACTGTGCTATACTGATATTTGTGGTGCGAGATACCAGAATTCAGATGAAACCAGAAGTAGTAGAAGCTCTATTGAAGTTTTAATTACCGCATATAATATAGTTTGTAATAATTCTTTAAACTAATTATGTTACAGCCTGACGTAAAATACTGAAAATTGTAACATATTCCAGCATACATCTATTTTATATCTCAACATTCTGGAATAAACACATTAAGATTATATGCTCATAAACCACGTGTCTCATTACTCTTGTTTCTTGATATATTATTCTCACTATACCAATCAAAAGCTATATTAGTGATAAAATCCGTAAAAACATCAATGTAAAAGATTGATTTGAATTTGTTGAAACGATAGCATGTACGGACATAGCAGTCAAACATGCGCTGTTTCTTATTTACTTATATTCTACCGACGGAAAATATTAACGGCAAACGCAAATAACCAGTATAAATGAAAATAGATACATCGATGACAGTGAATAAAAAGAAGAGGTACTCGCTTAAATAGACATTGAACATGTACTTCATGTTTTTCAATGAATTTTTCTAAACGGATACATAAAAGGATATACGCTTGGTTCGATCCTGAAAGACATGCGATTGGCTTAACTAAAATGGGCCGTCACATGATAAATTAATTTTATGCAACAAACTGTCAGTTAAGTTAAGCATTTAATCACTTCTGCTAACACACATCCCTTGTTTTCATTAGTACCCCTGTTGGGGTCAGTTTATGAAAAATATCTCCTTCAATTTAAGATGATCTTTATAGAAGATTTTCAATGATACCACTGATTAGAATTCATCACATTCAGGTATGATTTTATTTGTTTCTTATTATATGGTCCTTTCACTAGCTGATATAAAGAATAGATAATCACACATTTATGATGTTCTAAAATCACTGAATCAGATTTCTGTAATGAAAAATCGTTAACTGAGCTGTTAATAATCAAGTTTAAGTTACACAGCGTCCCTATACGATGTAATATATACTAGGTTTGAATTTAGTCGGTTTATTCATGTCTACCAGTTGTCAGTGCTCACTTTGTGTTAGCTTATGACATAAAATATACAAAGATTAAAATTAAATTTAATATATACTGGTAAAGATAATGTTAATGGGTGATGAATAATTTTAACACATCTGGGATGGTTTTACTGGATAAGTTGATTAGTGATCTTCTTTACACAGTTTTCAGCATGTCTCATTCATAAAAATTATCTTTAGCGATTGGTGTAGCCATTTCATACGAAACATAAATCAGTCAAAACTCGTTTCAGTTTTCCTTGGTTATGGCGACTTTTGAATGATACCATGTTATTAGTGATGCAAGGTATATTGAACAAAATTGTATTATAAAAGCCTTTGATCCCTTGTATGGTCATGGGCGCTTATTGTTAAGTAGTTTCATTCCATAGTGAAGCGATTATCGAATGACTACTGGTTTACAGTTGATTCAATTCAAAGGCTTAATGTATCCCAAAATTTACCAATAGATGGTTGAGAGACCATTATGTCATGCCAGCTTTTTACCAACTTACAGCCAACGTGTATATATTTATTTATGACAGAAAGCCCAGGAAAACTTGTTAGAAATATATGATCAACATATGCACAAGTGTTTTCACCATTTCGGCAGTATCACAAGAACTTCAGTGTCGTCTGACGTGTCGTACTTGATAGGTAGTAAAGAATATTTTCATAGTTTAGTTCATTTACAATGAAAAAATCACGTTATTCCTTATGAACCGCAAAATTCAAAAAATAACACTTACTTTACTGCTCCCGCATGGTGTTCCCTCAGCCCAAGCCGTTTCCATTGGTAAACATGATCTATGTTCACTATCTTGACAATATAGCTGGCGACAAGGTGGAAGCTAAATATTAAGATAAAAGTTACTATTAGTACGTAGTCAAGTAAGTTATAATTTCCGTACATTGATCGAATCTGTACAAGCCAGGGAAAAATTGAAAACGTGTTTTTTCAAGGGTTTACAAAAAGTTTAAAACATTGCAGAATGGAATAACGTCTAACAAGCTGTTTAAATCACAAATAAAGTCAAATATTTATGTTCACTGTCATTGAAATTCATGGATTATTTTGTTTGTCTCTTTAGTTCACCATATGAAATCCTAGTTATTTAAGATGGCTTTTGTAATTGAATTCAATATAGGTGCACAA
Source organism: Schistosoma mansoni (assembly GCF_000237925.1). Lineage (NCBI taxonomy): Eukaryota > Metazoa > Platyhelminthes > Trematoda > Strigeidida > Schistosomatidae > Schistosoma > Schistosoma mansoni. The sequence goes on along the minus strand of NW_017386026.1, from coordinate 581,957 downwards.
CTGAAATATCGGCTAGATGCATTCATATTAATTACACTAGTGAGCAGTTCCTCATTAAATCTTGACTAATTAGCTTAAAACTGTCGTCTTCGTCATGAAACTTCAAAAATTCTGTTTCTTATCCTTAGTAAAGTAGTAAGTGGACTTTATTACTAAAGAGTTTCAAAGTAGAATATATATATATATATATATATCCATTATTGGATAGACATATAATCTATTTTTTCTCATAATTGATGATGAAAAGTTTCTTCTCGAAATACAGTACGTTAACTATTGTCAACTTCCATAAAACCAATTTACAGGGTTTTTGTCTGATAGCTTTTAGCCATTTAACGTTAAAATGATACGTTTTCAGTCTCAGTTAACTGAGTGTACTGAATACGTTCAAGAAAACTTAATCTCCGTCTGTTTTAGGAGTAAATTCACGAATAGGACCTTTAAGGCATTTAGCAGCAATAGTTTTGTTGATTTTTCCAAATGGTTGTTAGTAAACCGTTACTAGCAGCTCATAATAGTTTTCATTATTGACGTATTATATTACATACTAAAGTAAACCTGTTTACTCTTTTAGACCATGGGGAGAAGGCCGAGGTTTTTTTTAACCAGTGGAAAATAATTGTCGGAATTTCAGGTTTTTTGAATACTAATACGACAGTTGGCTAAGATTGTAAAGCAGTCAAAATGACAGTTAAAAGTGACACAACTCAGCTAGCGCACACATTCGGGTACCCATTAATTTGTTATGAAATAAAGTAAGTAACCAACAAATGTAGACCTAATATCAGTGAATGTAGAAAATGTATATTACATACGACATTAAAATCGATCATCTTATGTTCTTCAAAATGAAACGTAAATACTGTACAAATGTGGAACATTTATTTTCAGGTATTATTTTACTACTTACTTTGGTATTCAGTTTATAAATTTCAGAATACACTACTTATTAATTGTAAATGTAGTTTATTTTTCAAATGATTATCCTTTTGAATTTGATTATTATACACTTAAGAAACTATTTTTACAATATCTCATCAGCAGACAAACAAAATAAAATAAAAAGGGAAATGTTAATTGGAAGATTGATTTAAAATAATTAAGCACAAAACACTTTTATAAAATGTCTCAATTCATATCATTTGAACTTGATAACCATGTGAACTAACCAAATACAACGTCAGATCTGAAGGATTTCATCTGCTTTTTTTAGAATTCCAGACATATTATAATGAGACTACTGAAATTTAGTTTTACATCACTATATATATATATATATATACAATTTTGTGATGATAATGGAATTTAACTTGCTATAATTTCCAATACTACTTGATAAGTCCAAACAATGCAAGATGACAAAATTGGATGTTTCTCAATAGCTTACAAACAGGTTAAAGTTTGAATTGAGCTATTTAACATTAGAACACTTAGTACTTCCTTCTATCAGTATTTTACCATAGCAGTTCTGAAAAATATTTGACGTTTAAAGCTTGTATATTTTTTTTATAATTGTTTAAATTTGGCACATTTTAAATTTTTTCTAAAGTATCTTCACACACGTTGAGAAAGTTATTGGTTATTTGGTCTCAGAAGCAAAGTAGATAACGTGTTGTCGCTTTAAAAGTGAATTATACTGTGTCTGAGTGAAGACCAGAATACCGACACTGGGTGCATGTATATCCAGGTGTGATAAGTTCAAAACGAGCTGATACTAATCCTAGCCATAATTGCAAAACTTCTAATATCACAGTTGTTCGTTTTATCGAAGGGATTTTATGGCGTTCGGTTTAAGTTATAGGTAGCATTCGCCCTAGATTTATCTCATTTGAAGTGCTTTTCAAAGCAAACAGCATTGGATCGGTGTTTTGTTGTAGTATGAGATTTGTCAACAATTGGTACTCACGAACTAAGTGCAGATTGAACTTTGGCTCTCTCTACCATTGTGTAAATGTTTGAAGTTGTGGGTTGGCTTCCAACAGTACAATTTTAAGTTCAGTCAGTTTGCTATATAGCGTTGCAAACACACATTGTTACTGGTGACGACTATGTCATTCTCGACGTACCTGGATTTCATCCATTACAACTTCGTAAGAGAACTTGAGGAACATCCCTTAGTAAGTCACTACTTATTCAATCTGTCCAAACAATCTACAATTATAAGGGGTCGCGGATGCTTGCTGCTGATAACTTCCATAATGGGGGGAAACAGTTGTCCTAAGCATTTAACTGAAACCCAAATGACACCAATCTATGATGAATACTGCCTACAAAGTTAAGTGGTCTTCGCAAAACCCCTTCAAATAAGCTCCAGTAGTTAGCTCACCAATGGCTTACTTCAAGATGTCCTCAGAGTTCGATTGTGAAGTTGTTAATGGTGAAGTTTAAACACGATTAGACTGAGAAATTGGTTACCATTTGCATTCGACGGTCTTTGAGCTAATATAGAAAGTTGTTGCTTTCGATTGATTAATCTGCAATGGTCATATATTATATAATTATGGAGAAGGTTCTGTATTGATCAAATGGTTCATCTTTTACATAAATATTAGAATGTAATAAATATTAGATGTCAGTTAATTATTTAAGCGGATTTATGTTTGCATGAGAAAGTTATTTATTCTCTGAAGAATCTACTTAAACTAAGTCATGCAAAGTCTGAAATCAAATGTTTTACTTATAAACGTGTTAAAAAAATATAAATATACGAGTTCCGGAGTGAACATCAACTCTGACATGCAAGTACATACACCTGACGAGTCCCAAATATGACAAAACGCACGTTCTGGATTCCACTGCTACCCACCATATCTGCTTATCATGCTTATGACTTAAGGTAATATCGAGGCGGTTCACAAAAGATGAATATACGCCAATAAGAGATTGGTAATTTGCAGATGTAAACACAAATGGTAAAATTTGAACAACCAATATAAAATATATATATGTACATATATACATATATTTGTTATCACCAACCATTTACAAGATGCTAAATTTAGTTAAAATTATTAGGTAAAACCCTTGACGTGCTATTTACATGGTGTATAGAATAACGTTAGAGTATCTTACCAAGACAAGGATATAGAAACTTGGAAAGTTCCAGACTGCTGAATAAAGTTCATATTGATTTTTTAATAGATTATGAATTGATTTCAGCCTATGATATCACGATTTTATAAAAACAAATTATATAAAATAAAAATATCACATTTTAAACTTACCATCTGACCACAGAATTGTGTTCCATTAATTTTTAACACAAATTCACATTGTTTATTAAGTGAGAATATTTGCCCAGGACGATTATCCATAGAATGATGAGCTAACTTTTCAGCTGAATAAAATGTTGTTTCAGAGTTTAAATATCTTAAACAATTAGCACCATTTGATCTAATCAGTTTAAAATTAAAAATGACAACAGATTTTGTTACCAAAAGTGAAAAGTAATTGTCATAATTGAAAGGATGCTGAGAAAATAGTAGATTTTGGAGCTAACTTATTGTTTACATTTTTGTTGGATAGTTATTTGGCACTTGAGTTATTATATGCTTACATTTGCCTGTTTGTAACCGTTCTTCTGGTTTATAAACATGTGTTCTATAATTTCCGTTATTTAAGTTATTTTTTCACCATTGAGAATATTTCGCTTAGCTCTCTTTCCCAGTAATTTCCTATTTCTGTCAATATTTATTGTGTGAGTTTAAATCATAAGAGGTTATTAGAAGCGAAATGGAGATCTGCTTTCTGTGATCAGTTATCAGACGGAAGAGTTGGGTATAGATAAAAAGGGGTCCTCTTGACCCAATCAATGTTTGATTATCCCAGCCACATCTCATGAGAAATCATTGTCAGCTTCTTCTATCTGTATTGATTACTAATCAACCTTATCGACTGTACTAGTGCTTGTACAATACTAACTACATTAAACAGTAATGAAATTATTAAATAAATATACTTAGTTTACATTTGATTGTTCACATGTGATTCACACGTAAGATATGTGACATTGTTTATTCTAATGAAACAGACATTTTCTTTCATAAAAAAAAGATGAACAAATTACAAAACACATGGTCCAATCTATGTAGAACAATCAAATAAATTTTACATTAAATGTAGAAATCACTCTAACACGCTTGATAAATACTAATGTATTGTAAAAAATAGATTTTATAAAACTGATTAGTTGTAGATAGCTTACATTAATGATGGGAATATGGTAATAAGATCACTTCATCATTAATAGCAAGTTAAATCTGAATTCTATTTTAGTTTTTAAAAACGCAATACAACATAGGAAATAGTCACTTAAACAAAAATCATCACCTATGTTTTGGTCTCATAGGCTAAATGCAAAAGATATAAGTAAGGGTTTGTAATTTCCAGTTGTTAATTTTAAGGCCTACAATTGCTCATCACCTGATGTCATATAGGCAACCTGAGTGGATTGTCTCGAAGCAAAATAGATTGATTAATTTCAGTCTTGAGTATTAACAATGGGAAATTTACAACCTGCTGGTAGTAACTTAGTACTTGTTGACTAAATTATGGATATCTGGTATCAATAGCTAAATGGTAAACGTATCGCAGTGTGAAAATCAAAAGTGAAATAAAGTTTTATTCAGCATATGAGTTCCATAGAAGAAAAAATCTGACTTTTCGAATTTCACTGCTAATTACACACCTTGCTGTGAATTTTACTTGCTGGTTATCTTATCCAGTTTGACACTTCGACCGATTTTCTCTGAATTACTACCAGTTTGTTATTTGAAGAAACGAATCATTCGAGTAAATATTAATTCCTATAATTATTTCGATCAATATAGTAAGTCAAAAGTGTGAAAAATGTGCTCAGATAATATTTCATTCTACAATTGGGGATATAACTACATCTCATGTGAGTAATAATCATTGTCACATTATCAAAACTCATTAAGTATGGCATGATAGTATTTATTCGACAATATTGGTCGTCTGAGTTACATTTTCAGTATATTACCTCCTCAAAGTTTAGAATCTTATTTTTATTTGAACTGTTATTAGGATCGTCCAGTTCTTTTTATATAATATTTTATTCCACAACTCTTATCGTAAGTTCCTAACCACTTTGTCGATCGTTGAAATGTGTAATTTGCCATTAGATAATGTCAAGTTATATCACGGTTTTATTATAATGATCTTCTAAGACAATGTTATCAATATATGACATACCATTCACAATCACTGAATCTGGCTTGTATGTGTCATAAACTATTTAAAATGTCGTATATATAAATCAAATTCATTACGATAACATATCCGAAGTTTTAATGTTCAGTTGAAAAAAGAGAAAATTGTCCGCTCTTGATTTTGGAAGAGAATATATTTCATCATAAATAGATACGTTAGTTAGACTGTTACAGAAGTGAACAATATTGTATGTTGACCTTTATCCAAACGTAGATGTTCAAAACATTTACTTCAGTTTACACGAAAAGTGAAAACAACGAGAATGTAGATGAATATTAAAAAATGAACTTTTAAAAATCTTATTTGTAACTTACTCTATAAATAAATGTATAGCTTGTCGACTACATGCAGACCATCTTAAAGGAAACTGATCAAAATATAATGTACCAGACATGATGGTGTCTCGTCGAACAAATTCGTATTGGTGAACATCTGAATTACGATAGTCTTCTCTATAGTCCCATTCATCGCCAGATTGATAATAAGGATATGTACCTAATTTTAAGTCGTGAGCGCTACTTCTTGTTGGTGGATCAGCCATATGATGATCCTGTTCTTCCAATCCACAACTAGAGTTTAATTGAAAATCATGTTTGGCTCCTAGCCTAGAAAGTCGAGTATAAATGAAACCAATCAGAAAGCATTTGTAATTTGAAAACTATTGAAAAAGAGCTGTTTTTCGTAACTCGCTAGTTTAATGAATGAAGCATTGGAGTTTGGTCTTGCCTCATTCTTCACCTATTTAGATGGATTTATTAAAATTACATTGTTTTTTGAACAGCCTTTATACTGATGAACTTTAAATACAAATAAGTTTTAATGTCGTGAGTAAATGGTTTGATGCATTAGTTCAAAGGGCTCTTAAATTTAGTGCCCATAGGTTATTTTTTTATCACGTTTATTATTACCGAAAATTTTAAGTATTCCTTCGACAGTTTTTGACAAGACAGTAATGATGTCTTTGGCTAGTAGTCTTATTTAATAGTGTTTCATTTAGTTTGATGAATGGGTTAAATAGCAGCTTGGTATCTATCAGATTTTAATCTGATAAATCCAGAAAACTTGATGTTTTAAATGTTTTATTACCAATAGTATAATACATTTACACATAGCTTATATAAGTATACATTACGTATATTTTAGCTACGATAATGATTAGCATACCTTATTTCTGAATAGATGCGATGTGGCTGGCAGTGAAGTATAGGCCGTGTATTTCATCCTATTAAGGACTCGTTAACTGGATGTACCTGCATCCCGAGGTTGATGTTCACTCAGGAACACGAGCCCAATACCGTAAGCTTCAATCCTAGCACGTTATCCACTTATCTACTGAATCTAGATAGTCACTCGTTTGTGTGACGTGTATGAGTTTGAGTTCATTTTGAAATGGACTGGATTTTCCGGTTGACTGAATGTTGGTGCTAAATAAGACTTATCAACTTTCAGATGAAAATATCACTAACATGATAATCCAGTCCATTTTAAATTAAACTAAGTATACACTGAACCAACATAGTTTAAATAAATTATGAATAGTAATTAGCATTGACAAGCATAAAAGTTATTTGTTAGTGGACAGATATCCAGAAAAACATACATTCGAGCAACATCAAACTCTACCTTGGTTTTAGTACTACGGAGCATATAATTGTTATCCGATAAAAGTTATGTTTTACAAGTTTCATGGAAGATGAGATGTTAAGTATTCTTGGCCCAGAAAACGACTTGGATTTATGTGTGCGCATGTATTATCAATTACAATTGTATTCTCATTTTAACCTGTGATTATCCTATTTTACTCTATAATCAAGTCATTAACACATTAAACTGAAGCTGTACATTCTTTATGATCCTTGGTTTACCGTAATAATGATTGCGTTAAACAGTTATGAGTGATTGAGATCAATGATCAGATTTAATCATATAAATTTGATTGATTTTAATCTAAGAGTAAAAAGCTTTTGTTCCAGTTATGCTGTTTGATGCTATGCAGCTGTTCGCTTTGACTGTTTATGAACAGTTCTGTGAATTCCCTAACCGATGAAAATATCACTGAAAATTGTCAGTAACTCACTCATTTTGGTAGTTATAATACAGCGATTGTTAGTTATCTTTAAAATACTTTTATTTGCTTTTTTGGATAAGAAAAAAATATATACACAATATTTTCATTTTAAGGCTTCAACACTTTTCTTCGTTTAAATTAAATAAAGAGAAATTTCGACAATGGATTATATGAACGGTTTTGGTTAGAGTATGATCAGCGCTTGGAATTATAGTCATAATTGTTATGATCTAAATGTATATTAGGTATATAGTTTGTAATTTTTATCGGTTGTGATGTAGTAATTATACAACATTTGTGGGTAGTTCCTAAATTAGTCCCTAATTTGGAAGTCCATTCTAGATTTGGATCTACTATGAACTAGTCGTACGTTAGATATGCAGATGTATTTAAGATTAAGGTCACTGAAAGCTGACAAAGTTGTAGTCAAGTGAACTCTTAAAATACTTTTTTTCATCTATCCAAAAATGTAGGTGGATATCAGTTTTGATTAGTCGATCATGACCATTCGGAAATAGTTTGGCAAGCAGTAGCCATATGTTTAGTATTCGTTGTTGTTATTCAAATAATCAGACCGTAATTTCTTAACTTGTGTTATTGAGATTAATCACTAATGCAGACGTCTTATTTATCATATTTTTCAGCAGTTATATTGGTCGTTTTTCCTCTCAAAAGTACATGACGGGAGGTATTTAACATCTTAAATACCCCGAATTATTTCACTTTGATCAGTTCAAGAAACAACTGTTTTCTTATAAAAAGTTAATAATGGGTATCAAATTATCACTATACAGAGTAATAATGATAATAGTTTGACTTACTGATGTCCCAGTTCGTGTGCTATTATATGTCCTGTTCCAAATCCACGATCAAGAACAGCTAAACATGAACTTTCTCGGTTACACATTGATCGATAATGTGCGACTCCTGCATCAATATGTATGAAGCGATAATGATTAAAATTAAAAACAACAATCGTACACATTTTTAGGCAATTTATTTAAATCAGAAAAGTGTTTTAAGTATGATAAACAACCATTTGATGATAGGAGATATTCAATAAGAACTCCGTACATGCAAATATGCACGTTTGGAGATATATATGTGTATGAACTGCTGCTTTTTAAAGCAACAGTAAATATTTTTAAACAGTGTTGAAGTAGATTTAGTTGAGGATTTGTTTAGAGAACTGCTATAAGATATTTCCGAACTCAAACAGAACTCCAGATCATTACTAAGGAATTCACAATTGAACTGTCACTAAACTGTGACCATTGCCAAGTTTGTCTTACTTTTTAATGCTCATTGGATTCTATCGATCATGTTGCAATCGCCACTAGTTTAAGTGACTCAGGATCACGTGTAATATGTTGAAATATTGGATAGTTAAAGGTGACCAAGAGAAAACTTTTAACCTAGTTTTCATGTTAGTCATCTCAAAGTGTATCTGAAATATTGAGGGGATCGATATTTATTGTCACGTTCAAACCTGAATCACTCTACTTAACAGACAGAGGTACTACTCATGAGCTATTGGGAGTGCGATTTACCCCCGGGTGGGGAATTCTTATATAGCTTTGATTGATTTTACTATGAAAATCGGAACTGTTTATGACAATATTAAGGCTGATAAAAGTGACAGTTACTCGTACAGACCTTCTTCTGAGTTTTTCAAATGTCTCAACTATCCTCCGTCTTTCTGATCGATTTCGGTCTTTTGTTACATTTCAAGGGATATTTTTTCACGAGCTATTGCTGCTCAAAAATTTTCTTTTTACGTTAAAAAGTAAACTTAACTGCTACTTTGTTCTAAATTAAGTTTTATAAATAAAAATTATCAAACTTCTAAAAAGTCGAATTCAAAACCTTTTGAATTAAATGTCGGAAACCTTATAAACAGAGTTGTTGAAAATCAGATCATAATGGATCGGATAACCAATTGTCATTATAAAATTCATGCACAGCTTAACTTACCGAGCGCAGTAGATTTGAAATGTCTAAAATAGAAATCGTAGATTGTTTGGTAAAATTATTTTCTTGTGGTAGAGGTAATGAATGGGTTTTTGGAAAATGAAAATGACGTATTTTCTATTCTACAGAGACATTAATATGCTTCACCTGAGTCAATATGATCAATCGTACCTCAGATTGTAGTCAGCACAAAACATTACTATGTAACTGGTAAAATACGTCGCTGGAGATACATATTTCATATTCATATGACATTTAGGCTTTGTGAGTATTCATTCTACTTAAAGATAATTTACGTTACTAAATAACGTCATCTGAAAACTGAATGACGAAAACTACATTGAGAATCAGCTATTTGATATGGTATTAAAGTCAAGACCATCGGGTATCTCGGAAGGTAGTTTAACTGAATGAGTGATTTGATTTGGTGAGATAATGACTAAACGTCACCTGAGATACGGTTATCACGTTTTTCATCGTTAAAAATTGCAACTCAAGGTAGGTTTCCTAGCAATATTAAATGATGCTTATATTACATAAATTACCGTCAATACTAAATTCTGGTAATATAATTCTTCATACTGACAGGTAATCAATTAGGTTTACTTTTATAGTTAAGATCATGAGTCAATTGAAGCTAGACCACCATCGAAAACCTGGAAGCACTGGACGGCCGTTTCGTCCTATTATGGGACTCCTCAGCAGTGCGCATCCACGATACCGCACTCGTGAGATTCGAACCCAGGACCTATCAGTCTCGAGCCAGAGCCCTTAACCGATAGACCACTGAGCTGGCATCCAACGGTGTTAATGTCTAACCTCAACCAATCCACGAAATTGCGCGACCAACTTCCAATGTACTGAGGTAGATACCTGTCTCTACCTGACATGGATTAGCTCCACTGGCCACGACTTCTCACTAGAACTCCAGGAATTACCTCAAGGAGCCAGTCACTAGTGAGCATATGATCATTATCACAAGGAGGTGTTTGTGGAGATTTTAGTAATTTTATAGTTAAGATCATGAGTCAACTATGAAACTAATATTCTTAACATAACTGATAATCAAATATAACCTAATACAGTGAGATATTCTGAAAATTAGTCAACAAATGGGAAGTATTTGGTGAAGAGGATAAAAATAATTTGTTCATTATTTCCTTGGAATAATCCTCTATAATGTTCCACAAACAAATGACGAATACAGTTTTTGTGTTTGATAGGTTTGATTTGATAGATTTCAGTAATTAGGAATTGCAATTTAGAATCATATTTAGAATTTTACACTGGTGAATCATATATTATACTGGTAATTTTAGTTAGTTAATTAGCTTTGTCATGATTATTTCTCAACTTCACTTTATTTATAATCGGAGACGAAAAAGTAGGTAAAGACGATCCTATATGTAGATTCATAAACTTTCAATCAGCATACACATTTTATGTAGCTTGAGATTAGAGCAGCAGACTGAAATAGACTGATTATCCATGAAGATAAGAGAAAAGAGAAGTCAGAAACTTGAAAAGTTATTATTCCACCATCTGAAATTAAGGTTGATTAACTATTAATTTCTTTCTAAGCTACATCTAAAAAGCATTCTAGTTATATATCTATCGTGATACAAAGGATTAAGTGCTAATTTTGTATAAGAAATATTGTGACATTTTAGATGTAAATAGGTGAACCTGACCATTAGACTAAAGGATAAATACTTAGATGGTTTTTGAATACCAACATTTTATACTCAAAACTGAAATCGTCTTTGAGATAAAGGAGTCATGAGTATCTAAATGTTTGTAGATAAAGAATAATAGGAATAATTCGATAAAAGCATATTGTAAATATTCACCGCAGCCATTTATTAGTAATACATAATAACAATGTCCTTTAAGTGTATTAAAATATCATTACACTAGATTCTTATCATCGTAATATTATTGTCTAAATAAGTATGAAATGAAAGCGTGCATTCATGTTCTTAAAAGCATTTGAGATAAAAGGAGTAATTTTCTAAAATCTCACCCAACATTCAATAAAATCGCTGAATCCCAAGTGTACGTTGGCGTTCTTAGTCGATTTACCCATTTGCAAAATCTGGCCATAACTTGTTCTTGTTTACTGTTCGACCAATCTTCAAGATTATGTCTACGCTAAAAAAAATAATAATTTGTGCGAAGCAATAAACTACTAGCAAAATTAATGTCAAGGAATAATATTAAGTAACAAGTTCTACTTTACGAGACTTTCATTCATAAGAACTGATCAGCCAAAAGTTGACTGTATTATGACATTGACTAGTATTGGATTATCTTTTTTTTTGAAGTGAATTTGACTTTAAATGTGAACGAATTAGACATGTTGAATTATTAAATGAAGTAATATATCATTTTATGAGACAAAATGCATTTTCGCCATAAAAACATCTCTAAATAAGAAAGATTCACACTCTAACCATGTAATAAACGCCCGTCAATTAATGACTTAGCCCAAGATCCAATAAAATAAATTACTGTTGGACGCTATGGCCTAGAAATTTAACCGCTTTAACAATAACACAGTGATACTTGACAGACATTGAGTGTATTCGTATTTGAAATTGAAAATATTCCTGATGAGTTTTAACAGTGTATTCCATAGGTATAGTTCAAAATTTTAGGGAGTCCTAGATAGCAAGCCAGTACTTCAAAGCTTTTTAACTATTTCCTCTCTGATGTTATTTCGAGATGAAAGTTCATTTTCGGTTATTTAAAGGATCGACAAACCACTGTCCACAGCTCTATTAACAAGGTCAAAATATTGTAAATACTCAGAACTACCTCTTTGAATGGTGACATTGAGAAACACTCTGGTAACAGATGGGTTTATAACTACAAACAGAGTTCGTTTAAAGATTTCCTTTTTTTAAAAGATTTATATGAGCAGTATGTTTTAAAGTGATTTATGACTACTGTATCCTTTAAAACAATATAAAATCATACGAAACGTGATAGATCTGTGTTATTTAAGTTAAAAACGGAAAATGTTAAAAAAATAAATACTGACCGTAAAATTTTCCAGTGAGTCCTCAGACAGTGGCAATAGTTTGTAGCTTAGGCGGATGACTTATTTGGTATCAAGATCACTTAGATGGATGATCTGACTCAATAGCCTTCATTGTGTTTCTAGACAATATCACTAAACCCAAATCATGTCAGACGTTTTTAAGTGAACTCAGTGAAATATTCATGATTATATCATCCAGCTCAGAGAACGTCACGTTATTAAAAATTTATAATGAACTCAAATAAATCAAATCGAGGACGAATATTGGTGGTTTTGCCATAGTTTAAGGTCAGCGAATATGAGTTAACAGTCATTACCATTATCTTGAACGACAAATTTTACTTGTCAGTAGTTTTACTAATTAGTAAAAACATGTTAGACTTACTGCATAAACAGGATCCAAAAGTATAATATCCACAACATTTAGCTGTATTGAATTTTTCAAACTTGGATGCCGAAGAAGTGTTGAAACCTGAATAAGAGAGAACAAAAGTCTTATTAAATTTTGTAATGCTTAACCTGACTCGATGTAAAGATTAAAATATGCAACTTTTCAAGATATATTTTTTTGGCGAAAAGGGTAACTACTTTAATTCTCTCGAACATTCGATGTTACCATGGAATAATGATGAATGGTTTCTAACTTTGTAATGTAACTGGAAACTGACAATCAAATTTCTGTTTTAAAATTATTATGAACGCCGGGTTGATTTCAAACAGGAATTTTTTTCATCGGAACATATGCTGGATATATTTTTGCAATATATAGACAAATTTTAAATATTCGTATTAGATAACTAATTAAAGAGTGCGATATATAATTAATGTGTGGCTGAATTATTCAGCTGTCTGTTTTTAATTAAACGTCGATAGGTTTGATCAAATTAATCCTTCTTCATAAAATGAACCGATAAAAATATGATAAATATGAAGTTTATCATTATTTTGATTAGTTAACGTTTCTTTAGACCTTTGGTATTTAACTAATTTAAGAAGTAGGTCAAACCTGCTATTTTGTAAGGGTCGAGATGACGATGATTAGTATTCCGAAATATTTCGAAATTTCAGGGGGAAGTTATAACTTATGATCCAAAGATAGTTTAAAATAAAACAGTAACTCACTGAGAGAACTGAAAGTGGATTGTGCTATACACAAATCAACTGTTATTCTAGAAATGAACAAAACTAACACGTTGTCTAACCTAAAGTGGATGAAATAGAGTTCAAATCCCTAACCCTTTGATTAAGCAATCGAGAATTTTTAAACAATTTCATCATTGAGTGATTTTACTTATTATTATTTCTTCAATAGTTTGATTAAATCGATTTTGATTAATAAGAAAAAAATCTTCCATGGTTGGTTTTGTTGACTTTTGTTTACACAATCTTGGTCTTTCAGCAATGTTTTCACCTAAGTACATGGATTTTTAATTAAAGATAATAAAATATTCCTCAACTGTCATGAAATAAGATCAAATAGCTTATATATATTTTTTCCTCTTAATATATAATATCTATTTTGCATAAACTAAGATGCACAGGTTACGTTCGCCTACGTGTACAGTAATGAAAGTACGTACATAATGAGCGTATATATGTTGTTGCAAGTAGACATATGTGCTGTATAGATGAATGTATGCAGTGAACATAGACCAGTGTGTGTGTGTATGTGTGTGAAAATCATTTGCTTCACTATCATTGTCCTGGAAAAATAAAATAATGATGATAATAGTACGATTTAATACTTAAATTAGTCAGAATAAACTGTGACGTTGAAAGTGTGTATACATTAAAGATCAGAGAATTTATGTTGTCAGAACTCTTCAAAACATTTAGATATATAATGACTGTTTTAGGTTACAGAACAAGGTATTGATATAAGTGATTAGCTTTCTATTTCTTTGTTAATGAGTATATTATATCACCGTTAGAACTTGGCGTGGTTGTAATAATAATAATAGTACTAGTAAGGAAAATGGTGATCATAGTGTTTAAGCATACTACTTTACTTTGAAAATGTTTTTTCTAAATTTTGGTATAAGTAAACAAGTATATTTTATGTTTATTTAAGACAAATATACAATTTGAAACTAACCATAAATATTTATTGGATTTTTATTGAAAAAGTTTCTTAAAGTCTGATCTCAAAATATAATTGAAAAGAAGAAAATTTGGCAAAAGTTTAATATAGAGATGAGAGGAAAATAATCATGACAAATTCTTAGCCGGTTCTTAGACAATCAAAAAGCATTTGATTTATGAAAATGAAAACAACATTCTTGCAAAGCGTGAATAGATTTTAAATAATTAATAAATCTATTGGAGTCTTTCACGTGTTGTCCCGTTAGTGAATTGAAAAGATTGCCACGTGTTGATCCATCTACTACGGTTAGGTTATATTATTGGCCATAGTAAAGGTCATTGGTCTGAAGAAAATTAAGCGAACTTGTGCTTAGTTGAGTATATCTTGTCATTTGCCTGAAGGACATATAAGAGGATCGATACAATCGTAGAAAAATTATTTTAAATCAATATTAGATATATTCTAGAGAAAAAAAAGAATTATTCACTCTTACCGTTGTCATGGTAGAAAGAAGATATTCATCAATAAATAGACCAAATTTTTGTTTCATGGTTTCAGTAACAACAACAAGTAACTCGACTGTATGTGGTTCGACATACTGAAAACTTAATATTGGATTATTATTTTGTTGATTGTCCTTATTCGCTTCATTATTTGCTGATAATTCATTTGCTAATGCGTGTGGAACATGATGAATCGACGTGACCGACCTGTAGATAGTTGTTGGTGCTGATACAGTTGATGATGATGAATGATCTATGACAAAAATGCTCTTTTGATCCATACGAACTGACTGACGATGTCCATATACATTCATTATATAATTTGAGATATTGTTATAACTACTAGCAGTACGATTTCTAATCGTTTGCTTACGGTTAGTTTTCTGTATTCTGGAATGTTTATCATGATTGTCTCTAAATTGTTTTAACTGATGTTTACTAAGATGTGATGTGAGCATCATATGACTTGCAGTATCAGCGCGTTCCGCTTGATGATATGCTATAAACAAAATATAGATAAAATCTATATAAAATATCAAATCATTTCAATGATCATTTTGTAAAATATCACGTATAATCATTTAATAAAAATGTTTAGAATCTATAGCCTTGTTCGTGGTATATCAATATATACCAATACACACTGAAACAGACATTTGTTTAGAAAACCTATGTTCATAAAATGCTTGTATATAAATATAGGTTTAATATTGTGGATTGGACTTTGATCAACCTCTATCGACATAGGTACCTCCTGAACAAGTTGTTCGTACATTGCCTTCAGTTACGTGTTTTAGTGAAGTTGAATTATGAATAGTAGTTGCGTTCGCGAAACAAGTTTTATCTTATTTTGGGTTCACTAGGTTTACGTACCTACGTTCCTGTGTTGATATTTCTAGTAGGGCTCATTATCAATACTTTCCATGTCCGAAAGCTAATATGTTATTCACTGATCTATTGAGTCTAGAAATCCATTGGCATATAAAACGGGTAGGAGTTTTAAGTTTTCTCTTTTATGATAAAACTTGTGTTAGTTATTGAAACATAGTATTTTCTGAATGGATAATTATTAGAATATTGGTTGATTTAACTAATATTTTTTATGTACATTGTCCCCGGATGCATTCAGTTTGATATTGATGAAGCTATGAAAGTAAGCTTGTACAGTGAGAAAAAAATATGTCAGTAAAATTAGTTAAAACATGCTTAATTGTTACAAACTGAGTATTTTCAGTCAAAAGTATGATGTAGTGATTTTCTGTACATTAGATGACTAAGAAACATACATAATTGTCAGACAGAATACAAATCAACAGACGTTGAAAAAAAAGATTTTCAAAAAAAGAAGGCAGTAATTTAACTTTTCAGAATTAAAATGACTAAGATCCAGGGGAACATTCTTCTTTATTGAAATTAGATCAGATTATCCAGGGACAATATAATTGTTATTATTTATTAACTATAGTAGTTTTTGTACTTAAAAATTATGTACTTGAAATTATATTTAATGATTATTTTTTTTCAGTATAACATTTTCTACTAGAAATAAAAAAATGTAATTCAGAATTTTTTGCAACTTTGATATAAAAGTATATTGAATTTGAAATTTTTTTCTTGAAAAAAGTAAGTTTGTAATCAGAAGGGGTTTTTGTGGAGATTTCAGTAGTTTTCATAGTTGAAATCATGAGCCAATTGAAGTTAGATCACCATGAAAAACCTGGGAGCACTGGACGGCCGTTCTTTCCTATTGTGGGACTCCTCACTAGTGCGCATCAACGATCCCGCACTCGCGAGATTCAAACCCAGGACCTACCAGTCTCGCGCCAGAGCACTTAACCGATGGACCAGGATTTCCTGGAGGTCTAACTTCAATTGACCCATGATTTCAACTATGAAAACTACTGAAATCTCCACAAAAACCCCTTCTGATTATAATCATGTGCTCACTAGTGACTGACTTCAAGATACATGTCCTGGAGTTCTAGTGGGGAACAGTGACCAGTGGAATTCAACCATGTCTGTTGTGAGTTAACAACTCACTGAGGGCAATTGGTGATTGGTTGCTCAAACTTCGTGGATCGGTTGAAGTTGGACATTAACACCGTTGGATACTGGCTCAGTCATCTATCGGTTAAGTGCTCTGGCGCGAGACTGATAGGTCCTGGGTTCGAATCTCGCTCTCAAGGCGGGATAGTGGATGCACACTTCTGGGAGTCCCATAATAGGACGGGTTGGCCGTCCAGTGCTCCAAGGTTTTCCATGGTGGTCTAACTTCAATTGACTCATGATTTCAACTATGAAAAAAAGTAAGTTTGTTCATAAAAAAGAAAATTTTTTTTAAAAAAGGGATTTGTTTCTAAGTGTAATTATAACATACACGAATAAAAAAATATTAAATGAATTCAGTTGATTAAAATTTCTACTTACTATGAATATGCAGAGTTTGTTGTTCTTGATTATTTTCTATAGAAATATTTATAGATTTATCAGGTGACTAGAAATTAAAATTAATAAAACAAAAATATGAGTTATTTGAAAAAACAAAATTAATTAATTATTTATATAAAATTTAATTGAATATTATTTATTAAATGATATCAGAATAAAAACTATGTTATTCGACCAATTGACCTCAAATATCTCAGTTAGTCGCTGCCCCAATAGCTCAATAATAATTGTCAGGCTAATCAGTACTGGACCAAATTCACAAGGGAACATCAGTTTCCTCAAAATTATAAGTACATCTTGTTTACGATTGTAAAGTAGTGCAAAGCTTAAGGTGAGTAGGATATCCTACCAGCTGCATCCAACTGTTTAATATCTAAAAATAATTCACTAAGACTGATGACTAGACTACAACTAGACGAATAGAATTCGACTATAAGGACTCGATAAATGTGACGTTAGTTATTTATTGATCAGTCAGTTAAGCATCGGTCTCGACAAATTATCTATCCAAATCGCAATAGTGTAAACACCAGTGACTTAATTCGGGATGGATTCCTGGTGTTCTAGTGAAAAGTTTTGGTCTGTGAATTTTAGCTATGTATGTAGAGACATCGACTAATTATGGGAATAGACTGCTATAATGTTGTTTCGTAAACCTAATAAAGTTTGAAATATCATTGGAAATCTACTTACTTTAAAACTTAACTAGTACTCATTACTGCAAACTCTCAAGCTAGGATACAAGTGTCTCTGGTGATAATTCAACTAACGTTAAACTGTTATAAAAGTTATCTCCAGTGCACCTAATGATGGGATTTTTGATATATATATATATATATATATATAATTCTCATATTGTCATATATGATATAAAGCATTCCGTAGATCATCAAAATTCAACAGCACGTCAATCAGATATTGAGAGCTCACAAGGACAATTCTATACGTGGTAAAGACATATCTTCCTTATAATGAGTAAAACGTTGTTGTTTATGGACAATTTTTGGGATATAGTTATTGAAATATGTTTGTTGAAGTACACCTGATTGAAAAATGTTCAATTTCTTACTTTGGTCCACATATCCGACAGTCAGGCAAATCTCATATGCATAGGAAACTTTACACAGAGCAAAAATATTTTCTTTATTAGAGAGATGGAGAGTGGTCTACTTCAACTTCACATTGGAGTTTCAAACATTGTGAAATATGAGGTAAAATACATTCAAGAAAGTTTTCCAGAGGTTTCAGGTTTATAAATTCCAAGTGTCTTTTTGTGTATCAAACACTATCACTAGTCAATTAGCTAGGAAAGACTAATCAGCATAAATATAATCGAAGAAAATTTACTTAAGAGATAGTTCACCATAACTTTACTGACTTGAGGGTAGGTGTATAATGAATCTCTGTTAAAAATAAATTGTTCTACTGGATAATCAAAACATTATGGACAAGGATGGATGTGTATTCTCGAAAGTCGTTCGCTACTGATTTTTAAACATACAAACTGCCATATGACTTATTTTCCACCAGCCAAGTCTCGAACGAGAATCAAGAAAAGAATAATAAAATTACCACAATTAATTAGAATTTAAAACTTTTTGATTTTTTTAAATGATGAGTTTAACAAGGTAAATGTGAGGTATAGAGACGAGCCCATTAGTATCGAAACGGTGATTTCGTAGCAGCAGATTTGGACTGGTAATGCTCACATTTGACAGGCATCTGCGTAATTTTGATGAACACTTATAGGCTATAAGCTTTTTCAATTCAAAAGTATATAATGTGACCGTGAATAATAAATGAATATGGATGTTTTAAGATATCACTAATATCTGTGAAAGTGATTCACTGAAACAGGTCCCCCTTTAATTGGTTAGA
The DNA here is from genome assembly GCF_000237925.1 of Schistosoma mansoni. Taxonomy (NCBI): domain Eukaryota; kingdom Metazoa; phylum Platyhelminthes; class Trematoda; order Strigeidida; family Schistosomatidae; genus Schistosoma; species Schistosoma mansoni. The sequence continues at coordinate 562,731 of NW_017386026.1, read as the reverse complement.
GGATAAACTTTAGATAAACAATTACATTAGCAGTATGTCGGCTTATGAATCATTCTGTGTCGCGTAAATCGGCTCACTGGATGTAATCAAAATGATTGCAGTCTAGTGTTAACATTATTACCAAGAAAGTTGCTCCAATATGCTGGTTTGTTTGCAAGTTTTTCCAAGTCGTATGGCGGAAATTATAGAAATATATAGGATCTCCATCAGAAAACGCAAATACAATGACAGAAGTAACGTACAAGAGGAACGGGATAGATCACTCTGCAAAACTCACGTTCGAAAAGTAAAAAAAATCATCATCTGATTGGTTGACATTAGACTGAAATTTGCCGTAGTTATTTTAATTTATTCAAGCTTCCTCCCTTAGATTAAATAATATGGTCAATGAATCAAAAACATTAAGTGCCAACCGATCATTTAAGTATTAATTTACCAGTAAGTTTATTATGGTATTGAAATAAAACACAATAATACTGATTTTTCGCATTCGACACCCTTTTGTATTAAAATTTTGTATACTTACAACGGTAAACACTGCAAAATGAGGTGAATTTAATTCATTCAATGAGCTCTAAAACCTCTTCACAAACCTACTGGTTTGTATTAATAAATAAGATGTTTATCAAATATATCTTTTTGTATAACATATGAAATCATTTGGCTCTTAAGTGAAAAAACAATCATACACATTTTGTCATATTTATGCAGGTTCACTTTAAAAATGAAAGAAACAAGGGAGAGAGAAGTTATGACGTAATCAAATACAAGAAACGTGCAAATTTTTAAGCTTATAGTAGACAAAATTGATGAACGGGATAGGAATTACTAAACAACAATCGTAAAGTATACACAGAATATATCAGTCAAGAAAATTTTGTTTTCTGACTATGTCATTTAATAAATCTACAAAACTGTTTGCATATGAAAAGCAGGGAAAGTTATTATTTCACCAACATTGGTTACAAAAATTTTATCAAATGTATTTATGAGTGCCGAATATAAGTTGGTGGATGAGTAAATCACTGGGTAGTGGACAATGTGATGTATTCCAGGTCCTTCTAAGTGCAGATTGAATCCTATCGACCAAGTTGCAATGTGGCCACTAGTCTAGGTTAAAACAAGCCAAAGGTTTTACGCAATAATTAAATTAGGAAAAACCTAACCATTACGTTCATTATGAACATTTCAGCTGTGATTGTCTTTATAAATTGCCCTTTGTTAATTAAAGAAGGCGTTAACGGTTTTAAAAACTATTGCAAACGCTATATCCAGATATCCACATACAAACCGTATATATATATATGGTTGCGAAAATTCGTACCTGGAAAATTATTTTAAAACGAAACTACACACATTTCATAGAGGGGAGAAACAGAATTTTCAGAAAAACAAACTTTCAGTTAATTCATAAACGATTGACTGAAGATGATTCATGAAACCTTGACAAGATATACATGTATACATATAAATTTATGAAATGTTCATCATTAACGAAGTGAAAGCTTAGCAAGTCAATTAAGAAATAGATATAGAAAATTTAACGAGTCTAAATAGAATTGCACGTTTAACATGAACACGAGAAACAACAACAGCAAAGTATGAATTAGTTATCAAAATTAGATTCAAACAAAAACATGAAGCAGGAAGGAACAGTTAGTGAAAAAGAAATAGATAAACAACTGTATGTACTTAAAACGCCAAAGAAAACCGAGCAGTAATAAAAATTTACCCATGTTTTTTACAGGATGAAAGTAGAACTAAACGACTGCTCGTGTAAATATGCATAAACAAATACAATAATTCGCTGACAGCATAATATTGAATATTTATTACTCTGACTCATTGCATTTCTGTTTACTTCATAGTCACGCATATCTATATATCTATATCTATATCTATATCTACATATCTATCTATCTATCTATATATATATATATAGTCAATGTCTAAAGTAAAGCTTTTTTTGGACAAAGGTTAACTGTAAAACACCAGATTCTGGATATCGGCAAAACAGTTTTGCCTTAATATTGGGCGACTGAATATATCTAAATCTTTGTATTAAGCTTGACGTTGTAGCTTTTAGTAATGATAGTAAAAAATTTCTGGTAGATTGTTATGGCTCAGAGAAAATAAGAGTTTATTGATTCCATTTTGAATAATTTGAATAATCTTGGTATTGATATTTTAACTGCAATCTGTTCAATTATGGTTGGGATATGTGTATACTGTTCGGATTATCTTGATATAAAGATTATGATACAAGTCCAAATATAGTAATTGAAGTGTGTCTATCAGTGAAATCCAGGATGGCGTTTCGTTTCATTTTAGGCTCGTCAGCTGTATGTACCTGCATTTACTTGCATAGATCACATACGTATTACTAAGTAAATTTTTCCATAAAACAAAAACTTCGGAGAGAGAGAATTTAGCGAATCTTTCGTCATCATTTTGCCTTTTATTACAGGCAAAATGAAAATTATATATATATATATATATAGACTCAAAATTCAAAATTATAAGGGATTTTTACTTTATCCCTTTTCATAGAAAGTATTCCAGTCTTAGATTAAATTTAGATATCCTTCAGACTCATCACTGGCCGTAACTTTCAAAATTACAAAAATGACCGATATCAAATACCTTTTTGTTAGTGTTCTTCAATGACAATATGTAGTTGGACTTAGTCAGCATGATGTTTTGTACCTATCATTTGTGGTAACCAGTACTCATCACTATGACGGAATCTATAATGTTGAAAGGACTAACGCTTCCTACGGTGAGTAAACGCGCATGTTATCATTACAAGTTTTATAGTCGATTTGATAAAAGGGAAATGGCCTAAATGTTCTGTTAACCGACAAACTTATATCATTCTCGAGGACAACTCATTTAATAAATTGGAGGACTTTACTTAATTTTACAGTCAGATTACTTGAAGTGCTGTTCAAACATATAGTCTCCAAATTCTGATCTCAATAAACGGAATGAACATATTTTTTTTTAAAAGATAACGGATCCTATTTGTAACTTGTATATTATAATGAAATGAAATACGCTAGATAAGTACATATGTTTATATGTTCATTTATCGTATGAAAAAGTTCAATACCATGGTAAACAGGATAGGAGCAAATTAAGGTATGTACTTAGATGCTAGATGGAAATCCACACTTTATGTGGTATAATACATTTACTAAAATGAAATTTATTTGTAGACCTGTCAGCTACGGAAAAAGGTTTTTAGAGGAACTATGTATAATATCTTGTGACACACTGACGTTGAATAATGATCAATTTAGGAATTTACTAACCCATCTTTTTATAAACTTAAACAAACGAGTAAAATTCATACATTTTGCAATGTCAAAAGAAATGACATGAGGAAAGATGGCTGAAAAGAAATTAGATTTATGACTTTATGTCTTACTAATGTTTTATGTGGTTTTATTGATTTACTCATCTTTGTCTGAATATTAAGATACTTTAATACATTCATCCCTTTCCTCTATTAAGACAACTCCTTTAAAACAAATAGTGATAAGCTATACATAATATATTATTTTTCAAGTCTGGAAAATTGGTAGCTTATATAGGTACCACTTTTATACAAGTTGTGAGAAGCTTCAGGTGCTACACCCTAGTGGAAATAAAAAAAAACATTAGAAGACTTTTGATTCTACTCTTTTTATTATAATAAAAAAGATACGTATTTCAAACTGAAGTAACCTAAGAACGTCAAGTTCACATTTATTAAACAAATTATTGCTAGATGAAATTAAACTGCTTCATAAGATGAAAATTCCAGTCTGTTAGATCTGAATTCTTACTATCACATTTAAAACGAATATTTCACACAACAGTAATATAAAGTGATTTCATGAATAAATCTTCTATTCCCACTCAAGCATTAAAGTACGAAATTAAACGAACTTCAATGAGAAGTGATGACCTCTCTGAATTTGGTGATTGCATAAATAATCTATTATAATATGATGTGTAAACAATTACTTCAATTAGTTCACACTAAATTCTGATTATTTCTAATTTCTCAGTTTCAATTCAGAATACATGTACATATATATTTATGCAAAAACAACTTACTATTTTATTATAGTACTTGTCTGGATGCTCAAATGGTTGACAAACTTGATACATCAATGATTTCAAAGTTTTCATTTGTTGATTGTGTGTTATTATTCTTTGTTTAAATTGACTATCAATTTCAGTGTCATAGTGTGGGGAAAATTGTTCATTCTTTATGAAATAGTCTGAAATTCAAAATAAATATAAATACATGAACCTATGAAAATAATATTTATCATTTGTTTATATATTTTTGTATTTTATCAGAAGGGGGGTTGTGGAGATTTTTTAGTAATTTTTATAATTACTAATTGCTAAAAAATATTTTTGCATATGTTGATTCATTAATAGTTGATAATTATTGAAAAACTGATATTTGGCAATATGTTATGAAATATAATATAGACAAAAAAAATTAAATTCTTGATTTTTCTTCAATTCGTATCGTGAACTGACTTCAGACAGACAACTAATAGAGATTAAGATACACAAGATAGATACATTCTCCTGGTATGAAGTTCCTCACCAGTGCTTGAATTCTATACAAAAATCTTTGGACTGAGTTTTTAAAACTGTTAGGGGCATTTTTCATTTTCAAACTTCACTGACTAATTAGTGATGTTAATGGAAAAATCCTGAAGGTAGAATAGTTATTAAGTATTATCTAATTTTTATTGAATTTTATTTACTACTCCTAAAATCCCGTGGTAAGTAGTATCTATTTTTATATCGAAATTTTGTTTTTTCTGTTAATATCATTAATATCATTATTTATGTCTTCATTTGAACTGAGATCATCTTAGTTTGAAAGTGAACTATAAATCAATTTACTAAATACATGATTCTTTTTGTAAGCCTCATTCTTTGGGATTCATAGTCCACGCATAATGTCTACTAGTCCACGTGATCGTAACAGTCTTTTTTTCAACGTGAATACTATTACATGACTTCCCCAATAATACCTCATAGAAAAAAATTCATTTTTTCAATTTATATGCAAAAGATAGAAGAAATATATTATCGTTTTTTCAAAAAGAAAACCAGTTACTTGATACTTAGATATTTAAGAAAACTTCCTTTCTTTTAGACTAAAATACACCTACTTAATTTATTCTTTCATGAAATTTCCGAACTTTAAAAACAGTTCAGTTTGTTATTTATTTCTTCAGATGTTTTTTTTTCTATGAAATTATCCAAACAAAAAGAAAACATCCTGTCACTGAACCGATATAAAAATATCAATGGAATAAAGAATAACAGTAATAATAATAATAATAAACTGTCAAAAATATACTACTTGTAAACAAAAACTAAATAGACATAACAAGTCAAAAGTTTATAATATTTAAATAATTTGATGAAATATTCATAATATGCTTTGAAACCCTCCTGTTCCAAAAGCAATTTATTCAAAAGTTAATTAGTGGCTAACAGAAAGATTCAGAATGGATATATCCAGTTTACAACAGAGAAACTGTTCAATCACAACCTCTATCATTATCAACAACTGGAAATTCAGGAATTCCTACATTAAATAATCTTACAATAGAGGTTTTGATACATTTCTCTGAATTTACTGAACATAGTTTAAATAATTAATTTTTCTACAAAATAATGAGTTCAGTGGTTTGAATGTCATTAGTTTGATTTTCAGACATCTCAATGTAATTTCGATTTCTCAGAAATTCCATGTGCTATATTGATACTGAGCAGCATCTTCAATCTCCAATCTGGGGGCACCTTGTAGCCACCTGTTTATATAATGCTAGACTTTTCCAAATCATGAGGTTTTATAAGAAGAATACAATCTGTCAGTAAGCTATTTACTTAAAGTATCAAGAGGAACTATTTTGATAAGTGCTTTATACCATCATTCAAGTACATCTTAGTGTAATATTAGCTGATTGCAGAAGAATTCACTTATCAGATATATTTTTCTGTGAAAAAAATTTACAAGCGAAACAGGTCGAAAATAATTGCAGAAGATGAATGGTAGCTGAACACCGTTAATAAATTCCTTTGTACATTAATATTTTTAAATATTCATAGGTTAGCAAAAGATAAAAGAGAAATTGGCTAGAACATTGTTTATTTTCTACTGAGAATTCGTAACTATTAGGAAACATTTGGCATCAAAATAGCCTTCATTTATAAGATACACCTTAAAATGTCTACTACATATCTAGTGTTTACGTAAAGTATAATGTTAAAAATAACTTCTCCCTAATAAATAACATGTAATTCATATCCTTGTTCATAACTTAGTACTCACGACTTATCTAGCACATGCTTTTATTGTATGTATGTATATACCATTTAGCCACTTAATATATATTTGGAGCACTTTTTATAAGTAGTAATCATTGTCACTGTATTGATCCTTTTCATTTGTATTCAAGTCAGAGAATGGTTAATTTGATGGAACATTAGAATCGAGGTTGATTAGATTGATTTTGACACTATTGAATTGGATTATTTCATAATATGCTTCTTGTACGATAATACTTTTTGTATCCGCCATTTCCATACATTGTTTGGATTTATATTCAGCTTGCTAGTATTTTATGCTGTATTTCATATTCAATTCACGATAAAACTGTGGTCACGATATATGCTAACAAACTGACATAATTTCACTCTTGTATTCATATGAATCAAGTAATTCAGATAAATTGTATTAACTGGAAAAGGCGTTCTCGACGAGGCATCATGTTTATCTATTGAAGAACTGTGTTGATTTGTGTCGACAGTAAAGTATTATTCACCCTAATAATTAACATTTCAAACTAAATGATAATTAAAAAATGCTTTCAACTAAAGTTGGTAAAACTGAGAACTGTAGACGTTAAATGATCAGCAAGCAAATGAAACATAAATGTGTGAATTCTAAGTAATTAACCTAATTAAAGGGAATGATTGAAAGTTTCATAATAATTCAATATGTTTATAAATAGCATGGAATTACCAACAGGATAAAACAAGATTGTATGATTTAAGTATTGACAATCAAATTAACACAAAACTCATAATCAAATAAAAATTGACAAATTAAGCCTGTGATTTATGGGTGAGAATTGTCAAAATAGATAAAGAATTGTCTGGTATTTATGGTATAATAAAATTATCTGTTAAGATGAAAAAAAACCTATATATAAACTATGGGAGCAGGATACAATTTGAATGAGAATATCATATTTTGAAAATGAACGTGATCTTATAATTTTCTTGGGCGGGTCATTATTTGAAAGAAACTCATTTTACCTTGCGAATTCTATCGGTAGACGTTTTTCATAGTAGTTTAATGGAAAGTAATTTTGTTTAGAATGCTACTAACAAAAGTTAATTTATCGTTAAGGTTCTCTTTTAATAGGTAGTACATCCAGATCGGGTAACGAATCTGAAATTGTTATTTCCATTGTTTATTAGAACAGAAATGATTTAATGATATGTCATATTCACCAAGCAAGTTAGTAACGATGTGGCATCTAATGTGCAACGTACTTGGTTCGGGTTTCAGTGTGATAATTAAAACTGCGATAACGGTACATTCATCCGACGAGAATTAAATAAAGCGATAAATGAATCGTGACTATAACTGCTGACCCCAACCCATATATTCTACGTATACAACTTATTTTTGTGCTTAAAAAATGTATTTCAATGTTACTAGACTCCAATAGTATGATGTCATTTACCTACATAATTTCATACAAATCGGTAGCTATTGAAACGCAAGCTGTATCTTACGTTAACATAGCAAGCAAACATACAAGAAAAATTTATTATCAAAACCTATAAATTTTCCTCCTCCCTAAATCCTATTTTTACATCTTTTCTCCTGACCTCATCTGCTATAATTACCTGCTTTCAATATCCTGCTTACGGTACAATTATATATATGCACATACTTTTTTGACCAAAAAGATTTGTAGTACCTTGAAGATTATTTTTACTTCCATTCCAATTTGGTATATTTTCCAGTTAATAAATTTTAATTATACCTATCTGTTCCGCTTACATCTTCAATATAAAAAAAACAACACCATTCAAAGTACAATTTGATTCTCTGTGGAATTGATTTTTATCTTATCATATTCAATAAAATTACAGTATCTGTATAATTAAATTGTATAAATGTATTTACAGGTGTTTTTGTGAAGATAGCAAGCGGGAAATTGTTGCGTATATGTATATATATGTGAATATATGTACATCAGATTAATAAAGTGCAAACTTTTCGGTAGACAGAAAATTGAATTTTACTATAATTAAATTATAATCGAAGCCTTAAATAAACCCAATTTTTCTCCAGTGTTATCCTTTGACATCTCAACTGTGATCCATCAACAAAGAGCTAAACAATAGATTGATACGTTCTATTTTATATAATATCAATTCAAAATTTCGTTGGATTTCTTTTAAAATTCCTCTAATTATAGACAAGTATAACGTTGTCCATCCGTTTTCCAATGTTAAATTAATTTGCAGTATCAAAAAGTTTTATAAGTTTTCGCTTTTCAGTAAGTGCGGTATATATGAGTGTAATTTTTACTGGAGATTTCAGTTTGAGTATCTGAAGTTAGTCACATCCGTCTGTTGGTAACAAGCGAGTGTGAAGTATCCTAAAATGCCTGATAATAAGCAAATGAAAATCACAATGTCTGTATCAATTACCCGCTAAATGAACAAACAATCCCTAAAAATGGTGTACACAGGACATGTGTCGAATACTGAAGAGCAGATGCGTAGCCGCACACTTATGTACTATGTATACGTTTTCACTCTATTCATATTTCCTACTGATTTTAAATTTAAAAATTCTGTTTAGAATCTTGTACTGGAAATTTTCACATTTATCTTATTACACGATGATAATGACTAATCTTTTTTTATTTTATCAAGTATTTGTAATTTACCTTACTATGGTGTAATGTGTTCGGGTATAATTAAAATTGAATATTTAACCTTTTGTTAGTTAGTTGCACTGACAACTGAATTTCATTTCGATACAGCTTTTGAGTATCACATACCGGTGACAGTGATAACTGTATTCAATGATGAACTTGAAATGCATTTTTATTCAATTTCATAACAGCTATAAGAGTGCTTTTTTTATGTAGACAAAAGATTCTAGATTCAAAATCGATATATTTACATTCAGTTCCAAAGTTTAAGAAAAGTATCAGTCAGAGAATGTCGACTGGATATGCATTTTTGAGGAGATTTTAACCACTACAATTCATGTAGACAAGACTGACGAATGTTTGGTTTGTAACCGGTAAATTCGTATAAAATTAATTTTAATCCAAATTATATTTATTTGGAAACGAAATCACATTTATTTGTTAAGTCTAAAGTTCAAATCATCATATTCATTAATGCATATATTTTAATTGAATAGCTAATAGGCTCTTTAACTGATCATGTTTTGATATGATTTATCTTCAGGTAAAAAACATTTTGGTTGACGGTTTTGATCAATCAAGACTATTTCTGATCGCCTTAAATGTGTATTTACAGTTTTGTGACCCGTTAATCTGACTCCGATTTGGATAAAAGCATGAATATTCTATAAACATAAATCTTCCATTTAACTGTGTATATTACTACGCTAACACTGTGTGACGACGTTAATAAGAAGCGGAATATGGGTTTCATTAGGGAAATCTTTTCAAGTATTCTTTTATGCAGACAGACATTCACAATAAAAAGCAAAGCCAAGCAGATTTGCCTTAACCACCATCGTGATAAATTAACTAGGACTAAAAATGTAAACTTTTCAATCATGATTCAGTAATCTTAATCATATTTGTATATATCTTCATATTGTAGAATTCGTGTATGCAAATATTTGGTCCCCTTATAAATGGTCTTCATGGTTCTAATTATCAGAATTTAAACTTTACAACACATTCAAAAATTCTTTTCTTTTTTTACAACGTAAATAGACAGGCGAATGTGATGGTGGCTAGCAGTGGAATCCAGGACGCGTGAGCTGGATGCACCTGCATCTCAGAGTTGATTTTTACTCCTAGACTCGAGGCCAGTACTTTTCACTTTAGACTCCATTGTATTATCCTCTTAACTACTGAGTTCAGATAACCGCTAGCTTGTGTAATGGAATAAATGAACGGGTATTAAAAAGGATTGAATAAGCTGTATATAAATGTTTACTTTAACTAAATTATCATGTCATTCATCATTACCTCTTTCTCGAACAAAATAAAACTTGTTAAGAATAAAGCTTACACTACTATTTCTAAGTCTTCATGTAATATCACATAATTTATTCAGTTTTTAATTGCTAAATATAAACGTACTTCGAAAACAAGGGATTCTGTAAGTCAAAAATAATATCACGCATGTTATTTGTAATAGTTCATCAAAAAGCTAATTACGAGAGAATGAAATAGATATTAGCTCAGTGGTCAAGAAGTTAAACGTTCGGGAGCATGACGAGTAAAATAGTGGATTCGATACTCGGTCACGGACTAATGGATGTGCACTACTAAATTGTCTGAAGCTCGGTGCAAATGGATGTACACCCTTTTCAGGTTTGAATAGTTACCTAAATTAGACCGACTAGTGATCTCAATAAAATTTATGTCTGTTTAATTTTTTTTCACAGCATTCGTTTAGAATAATATTGATTGTAATAGTGATGATAAAAATAATTTTTTTTTGAATTTTTCTCGTTTACATTAATAATCATATAAATAAGTATTTGACCTTTTCATATATATTTAAGGTACATTCTATTGATGGGAAAAAAAACAAAAAAATTTAGAAAAGATTCCATGTTAAAGCAGTCGTTTTGATGTTAATCATTTATCATGGAAATTGCTTTTTATTCAATAAAAAGAATGTTTCAATCGATGAGTGGGTTTGTAGATAGTTTATGTCATATATTGAAATCCATTGAAATAGGAATTAAAAACAACATAGTTTTGGAAATATCGTTTCATTTTAGAACGAAATATTTGAACAGTATGCACCCACAGGGCTTTGACAATTACTGAACTTAGAACAACGAGATTTACCTGTAAATGGTTTAACGGATTTGGCATTCATTGAATTACCAGGTGCCCCTTAGTTTTCAACTGTACTGTCAGCTAGTGATAAAGAATGCCTATAAATGAAACTTTCAATCAAAGCAAGAATAAATCGTCGGAAAATTCCTTAGGATTAAGTTTTTGTATAAGTGCTGGGATTTAGTACACTATAGTGAGATTTAATGACCATGATTGGATACTAATTGTCTGAAATGCAATGAAAGTCCTGTAGGAATTAAAAACTTCATAGGTAAGCTTACTGAAAGCATCGTCTTCATGTTTATCACAATATTAATTTATAGTTATCAGTGCACTGTTGTTTAAACGTGAAACGTGGAAACAATTTGAATATTGGCATGATTTTCATACTGTATCATTGCAGATATATTTCAATCACACTATTTCTTTAGAATCATCATACCGTTTCGCAGTTAGTTTATGATGAGGGATGGTCGATTCCCAAATGTTTCATAGCTATAATTGCCAGAACTAACTCACAGACATCAAGAATACATGAAACAGTAGTACTTTACTCTTTCTACGTAAAAAAAGAAGCTCGTATTTTACCGATAGCCAGGATTAAATTAGTCTGTTCATATTGGATTGTAAGATTCTCAAGTGAATATTTAAATATTATTTCTCGTTTCTGGACAGATCGTTTTGAAAATTTAAGTTATCTTCAACCTTAGAAACGATGATTTACAGTTTTTTTTAAACTCAGTTCAATGTATTTGAATTCCAGCGTTTGTGCTTTTACAAAAACCACTATTTGAAATATATATGGTTCGCATTATCACTGTTAATTTTGGGATAATCCAATCCAGTACAGATAAAATTAGAATTCATATCTGTTGCACATATAAATTTTTATCTGGATTCAGTAGCAAAGTAGGTAACCCACTGAGATGTAAAGTGATAGGCATCACGTGCGAACATCGTAATAAAAATCAACACTACGATACTGCCACACCCAGCTGACGAGACCCGAATGAGACGAGATGAGTATCTTGTTTCCTAACCCCCGCCATATCCCATTCATTCTACAAAAACTTGTCATAATGTCTCTATCATGGCAATTAATACAGCTTCCATATATTCTAACAAAGACTGATTACAATTCAGTCAAACTATCAATACTAGTATCATCAAAACCACCACAAGTCGGATTGGAAGTGAATTTCGTAAGAATCTCTGATTACCGTTCTTTGTAAATTTAATTAACTTTCTCAACAGAGTACTAATGCATTAACCTTGCATTATTTTTTAATAACATCTTACATTGACTACAAATTAATTTTTGATATTTTTAATAAGTAGTTTCTACGCAAGGTAGTTTTCTGTATGTTTCATGCACATTTTTTTCCAGTTTGCATTTTCCTCTCTATCTATGATTGCATAGTAACGTATGGCAAAAGCCTACATGCTTTTATTTAAACATACCCGCTTGTCTTTGCATATACTTTCAAATAATTAGTAACTATGTAGAAATATATTCACATTCATATCTAGGTTTTTCCCAGGGTGATGGTTAAATTCAAAATAAGGAAAAATGACTAGATAAACTAACTTATGCAACAAACTAGTTCATGTAATTGTAAAATAATCAATAAAGGTTATTCAATTTATATCCTTTTAGATTATACACAAATATAAACATCTGGTTATGTGTTGAAGAACAAAATGGATATTTATATAGAAATAGATGTGTAGTTCTGAGATTCGAATACGAATTTGCAATAAATAACTAGGTCTTTTCGCAACTGTAGTCAATCAGTTCTGATTTCAATGAATCTACATACAACAGATACAGATATAAAAGCAATACATGAATTTATGTATTTAACATTCTATTAGTAGTTTGATGCACTTAATCACTTTCGTACGGATTACTATTAAACCTCAATATTCTACATTGAAGTGAATTTTGCTAGAATCACTGATTACTATTGAGATAAATTGATTTATACTTTTATGTTTGATCAAGCACATGACCGTACAATAGTTAACAATGAATCTGAGACCAAATAAATATCACAACACGAGTTTTAACTTAGCCTGAATTGTTAGCTGCGAATAAACATAACTGTTCTGGCTGTTCATAAAATGTTTCGGTTTGCAAACCTAAGTTCGGCAAACAAAGTATATTACAGTTCAACACTGTCATTGCTTGTTTAACAAATAAAACCGTGATAATACCGAATATAAGTGTAAATGACCAACAATAAGTAAAAAAAATTGAGTACGAATGCATTTAATTCAGTTAGATATATTATAACCACAGTATGATGGATTTGTAAAACAGATGCATTTAGCTGCACTGTTCTCTAGAAAATCTTATTAAATATTATCTAGATAGCATAATTAACATAGAAATACAAGTGGTTACATACTATAATACTTTATAATATTGAGTAACGATAGAATATATTTAACATAATCAAACAACTTACCATAAAAATTATTGCAATCATAGTTTGAATTATTAAAGTAATTATTTTGTGAAATTAAATATTGTGTACTGTTCCATATTGTTGCATTATCGATATTTGTAGTTTTACATGTATTATGAGAATACCCTAGTTGAAAATATCCTACCATCTTTACAGGATTTATACAAAATTCGATCATGTTACACGGTTGTGACAGATTGATAAATTGATCATTACTATAAAATGGATGTTGAAATGTTTTTAAATCTCTACGTAAATATTCTAAATGTATACAGTTATGGGTTAATGTCAACACCATGTACATTAGGATAGTTGTGATGGATGTAATTTTTGTGGATAATTGCGATAAGAGAAAGAAATGTAAAATATCCCCAAAAAACCAGCAGTATTTCATCATTATGTTCAAAAGATATTCTCAGCTCAAATTAGACTTTTCTTCTCGGTAATTATAATCATGAATTATAGAAGTCATGGAGATAATTGTTAGTAAAAAAATGACAATGTATTTCTTGAACTGATTTTATGCCTTCATGAAGTGGAAAGAGAAACAACAATGGATAAGGATAATGGGATGATTAACTGTAAACAATTTGACTGTTTATTTTATAAGTAACAAACTAATTAATAAATTGTCCTTAAGTATAATAGTATTTATACCGGTTATAGTTTTATTACAGGATAGATTTTTGACAAAACGTGTGAATAACATTGTTTGTTTATTCAAAAAGAAATGAACAAATATTTTCAGTGTTAAAAATGAATGATACCTTTAAATAGATGATCAATGACAATAGAATTGTTCCAATTATAATTAGAGATTGTCAATAAAGTTGTATAAAGTAACCTGAGAATTGGAAGTGATTGATGGTTAGATTGATAGATTTCCATGTGATTTAAAGATGTACATGAATTTAATTCACTTGTATTATATTGAGAAAAAGCTTTACTGTGATTTTTCTACAGTTATACTTATTTCATCAACTCATTTTTATTTTTTGTTTAGTCTGCTGTACATAAATATTCATTTGTTTTATAGTGATGTTCTTAAAATGTGGCAAAGAAAAAAATATTTTTTTTAATTTAATGTTTTAGGTAATTTTATGTAATTCATAAAGAAGAATAATCTAGAAATCGTTTATAAACATTATCAATAATTTTGTGAAATTTGATTTTTTAGTTACTATCCTTAGTTATCATTGAACATTGATATCAACGGAATGCTTAATGAGTTAAATATTGAAATGTATCCTTTATGACTGCAATATACAGACGTTCGTCTTCAATTGATTAAAAATAATAAAACAATACTATCAAATATTTGTAATTGAGTGAAAATAAAGAGAACTAGTTCTTGTTAGTAATAAATTTCACTCGTTTCTTTAAATAATCCGTGACAGACTTATTATATCAGAAAGTAGGCAGACATTTAGGCAACTTATGCCCGTAAATAGTGATCACATCTAACCGGTAAACGAAAGTAACCGGCCGGCCGGCCGGCTTCTTGTCAGACGTTCATGTTTACTTTAGTGTATTAGATCTAGACACGTACACATTTACGTACAGGCAATAGTGCAACGTATATACAGTAAGCAAACACAGGTACAGTCATCAAAACAGCTTATTACTTACCATTTGTGCGTAGACATTCATTGGCTAATATTTGTGTGCATTGATTTCTTACAGTCATGCACAATCGTTAGCAAATACAGGTATAAAAGTTTGTATACCTATTCTACAGATTACTATTATATATTATACGTATATATATTACATCTTATATATAAACCCTATGGATTAAATTTAATCCAATCCAGTGCAGACTAAAAAATAATTCTGTTTACACAAACTTAATCAAAAACAACCTACTTCAAGGAGATCTTATCTGTTTTCAAATTTTGTTATCAGTACACATGAGGATTATTTAGAGTTAAATCAAGGAATATCGAATACCTGCTTTATATCTCAAGATGTAAATTATCACAATTTATCTTCAGCATTATTTGGATTGACTAACGTGTTTTTCTAAATTTTACCGGTAGCTCGTCATAATTCAACTTTTTTTAAACTGAACGGTTGGTTATAGTTGATGCTAAATGGTTTCCAGTCAAAAAGACATGGGTTTGAACTTGGATATGCAAATTTTGGTTCACTATTATGGCTAGTTCGTATACAATGGGTCGTTCATAAAAGTGTATATAAATTCACTGTATGTGGATTATTATGCTTCTATTCAACTCACAGACATTATTAGGCAAGTAGGATCGCTAAACAACTGCATAAAATCAACATTAAATGCAAATATTTCGAGGTCAGCTACTACAAAATATTCAGCCTGAAAGCACATTCAAATCATTTAAGCAAAAATTTACAACTGTTGAAATATTCCAGTTATGTAGAAACTGAAGCGTAGGTTCTCTTGTTACCAATGAGCTAAGCTTTATTTTGCATAGCAACCCACCATAAATAATTTTTCAATGCATTTCCGTTCTTTGATTTAAAGTGGAGTATCTGTATAATGCTCCCATTATTAATTTGATTGCAATTAGCCACATTTCTGACAGTTCTGATATTGCTTTGAATTTGATTTAAATTCCAACAAATAAATATTATAGTTTCAACACAAAGATGTTGTCAAATGAAATGATTTGTTCATCATTGGATTTGGAGTAAAACGTCGGCAATATTATTTTGTCACTGAATAACACATTTAGGTATGCGATAATATTTGCATCATTAAATGACTTCTGAACTCGAGAATGGACTGTATAGCTGATTTGTTCTAATATGATGCTTTGCAAATGTGCGAATCAGTTATACTACGAGATTTCAAGACCTAGTTGCACGTTACACTTTGGCCACGGTTTTAACACCCAAAGGTTTATGTGTAAGATTTCATCCAGCTCGCTATAATTCAAAATCTTCATCCATTACCATCGGTAATACATGTCTCAGGCCTAAATCAATCGAACTATATTGATTACTGCTGCAAACTCCAAACTGGTTAACCACTTCAAATGTTCTATATTGATAAAAAGCTATTATGTTCCAATGAAATATGTATAAAACATAGGACATCCCAGATTTTTGATGATAATCAGGTATTTAAAGCACGAATATTGGATATACTTTGATTCATTCTTCAAAATATTATGGTTCTATCACGGTAGATGTCGTTCTCCGAGACCATACCTGGAGAATGAAGATAAAAATACCATTCACACCATTAGTTATTTGACATTTTCGCTCGTGACATATTTTGTATTGGATACACAGTAGCTGGTAAATAAAATGATTGCAGATATACATGAAGAATGTTAGATATTTGTAGGCGATAAGCAGGAAGCTCTATTTAAACTAGGCTTCGAGGTAGTCATTATTTGTCACCGAGGTATATTTGCAGTTTATGGAGAAATTATTGGCTATATCACTTGCTTGTGTATCCATAGATGTTGTTACTGAGGTTTTCTGACCACATTTAGCATCATGTGAGAATCTTATAAATACTTGCTGCTACATCGCATTTCGATGATATTAATGATCAGTAACTGTCTCATGTAGTTAAAATGAAGTCTTTAACAAGATAAATAATATGCAATAGATTTGAATTACAATAATAGCTAGGAATAAGTTACTTTCCGTTTGATTTCACTGTACTTCTGCAACTTAAACGTCATTTGATCGGCCATCCACCTGTTAAATATTTTCTAGTGTCAATGAGGATGTTTGTGTTCTATAGTGCATATTTCGAAATAACGTTCACCACGAACTGATCTTTTTAAGAAACCCACTGGAAATGAAGAAGTATTAGACAACTGACACGTACTAATAAGGAACTCCCTAATAAATTGACCACTAGGTGGATCATGTATGAATGCTACTGTTCTGTTTAAATTACTGCTTGTCAGGGATTCAAGGGGACCTTCACTGACACATTCATTTATTCTTCAATCATTTTCCAGCTCTGTACGCAAATACGAATTCATTAACTTTTGTCACATCTCAAAAGCATGGATGGTTCAGCAGCCGTGTGAGTAATTTGTTTATAAATTCCATCTGGTTCATTTTAAAACGCTGCTGTCATCTCTGAAATAGCAACTGCGATAGATCGGAAGGGAGTTAAATTTTCTGTTTCTGTATGAATCAGCATGGTAGTAGAAAATACAGTATGACTAACGACCAAGGTCGTTCCAGGAGACAGACGAAAATTCTATATGTTGATTGTTCTAAATAATTACACTGATTTTCATTCAGTTACTGGCTGACCATAGTTCTACATTTTGAAGACTAAGGTCTCAGAATTTTTTTCACCCCGTCGCCAATTTTTATAATTAGTGGCCTTGCGCCCCTATAGATATATGTGACGTAATGATACCGGTAATTACAGAACAGCGAATTATCGACCGAACCAATGACTCACAAAAACCCATACAAGCAGTCTAGAGTCTTTATCGGTCCTTCTTCCTGCCTAGCTCCTCCTGTTAAGTCCAGAAACACCAATCCAAGCCTCTGATATATGAATAATGTATTTTAAACATACCTGGTTTATATACAAACTAAACGGACTAATTCGTACCATAAAATAGAAAATAACATTTGTACATGATTTGCCGAAAGTGGCTGTGAATTCGAGAGACTGTAATTCATAATTACATACCAATTATACAATAAAAATAAATATATCTTATTGGTTCATAAATAGTTCTCAAAAGTAACCATTCATAATTCTCGTCGGAATATAACAGATAGTACCTAGGAAATTAACTTTTAATCAAAAAAGCACTAGTAATTTATGATAGATAGGTGAGACAGTTGAACGTTAAGTATCATATAGACAATGAAACGTCTTTTAAAATAGTTTACAAAATAATTATGTTTTCTTTTGAAATCCTAAGAACATTGAATGGCTCTTTCGTCTCAACTATTTGAAAGAAGTGTAACTACTTAGT
Organism: Schistosoma mansoni; assembly: GCF_000237925.1. Lineage (NCBI taxonomy): Eukaryota > Metazoa > Platyhelminthes > Trematoda > Strigeidida > Schistosomatidae > Schistosoma > Schistosoma mansoni. The sequence goes on along the minus strand of NW_017386026.1, from coordinate 544,197 downwards.
AACTAGTTAGTTTATGATTTACAAACATTTATTAGAATTCTGATAGGGTTTTTGGAATTTATCCATAAGCTCTCTTTTAAATAAACTTTTAAACACTGTAGGAATTGTTGAATCAAAGTATATGAAAACAGAATTTTGAAAGGAGATTCAGTGTTTTATGCGTGATATCCAAATGTATGATGTTCAGACCTATGCTGAATGTACAAGTTTTGATATTCGTTAATTAAATAACCGTTTTCTTACTCTGATTTTTTTGACAATGTTTTCATTCACGTTAAATTTTTTAGACTCTTTTACACCTATAAGCGATACGTAAATGATAATGCTAGGATAAACTTGGGCTTTCATACTTTTTTTGTTGATAATTGACCATTACAATGCACAAGGTTAGACGCAATAGCACTTTTTCCCTCTATATTTCCCCAATGAACTTCACTGTTACCTAACCATTCATTTTTATTTTGAGTTTCCTAAACTTAATGCATTTCAGACTGTCATCTTATGATCAGAAATATTCGAACTTATGTGATAACTATAGGCTACCAGGAATGTTTGATTTAAATTAGATTGAACTCCATGAATATCACTGAAGGCCTGCAATCGAAATTCGTAATAAGCGCGGATTGACGTACAAAATAATCATTATTATATACAGACATCATACATGTTGTAGAGAGTTCACCTACTTTAATCAAGACTTATAAAATATCGGAATTTTCAAGAAGTCCTGACACCACTTCCAATGAGTACGAACCTATTGTTGTGTTGTTTTGTGTTCTTCGTTTTATCCAGTTTTTGTAGATACAGTTTATAGTTAAAAAGTTACTTAGTTGTTTGTGGCTAGGATTTATTGTAGCCAATGAAAAACTAAGCATAGTATCTACTTAAATATGTCAAATAAATCATTACAACAACAGTTTTTCAATTCGACAAACTAAAGACTTCTACGTATTAAGTTTCAGATAATATACATTCTTAAAAATCACTCATTCAATACACACACTATGCAATATAAAATATCTTGTTTCGAAATTTCATTGTGCTAAAATTTCGGCTCTATGATTTTCTGATGTTGAACTGTTTATTTCAAAGATCTTATAGGAAGTTTATTACTGTTGTCCCTCTTCTTCATGTGTCAATAAAATTAAAGTGAATGGTTATACTATTTACAGTAGGCTGATATTCACAAATAAATTTATTCCCCTAAATATAGGCTTATTGTAAGGTTGTCCATTTGTTTTTCAGTTTTCAAAAATTGTATGGTATTCGTCACTTTCAATCATTTTTCTGTTCTGAATCTTATGAGTGCTGTTGTTGCTAGAGAATCGGGCAGTGATTCACGCTAGAAACAACAACTGCATTTTCTCCTCATGGAAGTCTCTGCAACTGTATGGATTTGTATACTAGTTTGATGACAGATAGTAAACACAATAGCGAAGAATTTGAAATATCTAAACAAGGAATACATTTTGAAAATTTTGTAAATTTTGGAAGAACACTTATCAAACAGTTTTCGTCAACCTTTCAACAACATTAACAGTGAGATCTTTTTTCTTCCACAAATTGTTGTTCGATCTTTTATTGTCCATGAATGTGAATGATAAAATTGTAAATGTGTCACTCATTTTTGTATAAAATGTCATGTTATTTTCTGTTTTTCTTTAAATTTTAATAATATAGTTGTATCAGTCGAAAATACGAACCGTATGTTGGGTTATAATCACTTGACTTAACGGCTAGTTTTTGACTGAATGTTTGAAAAATGAATGAATTCAGCATCCATACATATTCGAATGCTAGTAATTTAATCCTGGCACAATAGTAGCTGAATACAAAAACACATTTCTCTGGAAATCGGGAGCAAACAAAACACTGAATAGCACTTGGCAGGAACTGAAAAAGAGAGTTCAAGACAGAGTTTACTCGCGATCCTCAATCAGCGGACGATATTTTATGAGGGGGGACGGTGCAAGTAAGTTTTGTTACATATAAATCTACCCAGAACAAATGCTTCTTTTCATGATATCACCCACATTCATTTACGATATTGAATAAGGTGTACTAATTTTCTTGATTCTGAAGGTTTATACACACATGACTTTGAAATGAGTTGAACCTTTTACATTCTTCCCAGAACAGGCTACGGAAATTTAGATCATTGAGTTGAAAGATAAGTTGTTACACTTAATATGGTTTGAAATTAGTTTAAGTCGCATAGTGATATAATTTAGATGACTGTCAACAGCCAGAGATTACTGGATATTTGTTTCATGTTTACCATATTTCAGGAACAGTCAAGCGACGAGATCCATAAAATTTTTTAAACATGCTTCATGTTGGTGACCTCAGCAGGTTCTCTTCTTTCTGAAACCTTCAGAATCCATCTGAAAATTGAATTAAGTTCGTTTAATGTAAAATGTTTTGATCGACTATTACGCGATTGATCTGCATACTTATCCTTATTTTATACATAGCATTCGAAGATTAGAAATAACTCTGTTAAAATAAACATAGCTCCTCAACAGATGGTTCATCTTATAATGAGACATTTATAAGGATCAGACATTATTTTCCGCAATGAGATACTTCTAATAAGTCTGAACTAATAAGGCAGCGACATAACAGACAGATTTAGAAATTTAGGACTGTAAATTTTGAGTGAAAATGGGTTATCATTTATTCAGTCTAAAAATACGAGTTTTATGTAGTGATTTGAATGATCATCCACATTTTATAGACGCAGCTCAAAATCTCCATCTCATGTCAAATCGTATATGTGCAAACACAACTGAAAGGTGAATGTCAGATTAAGACAGAACAACTTCCAACAGCTACTTTGATTTTCATAGTTCTCGCAGATGTTTCTGTAATAAAAACAATTCTCCAAACTGCACAAATGTCTTCAAGAAGACATTTGACTGACACGAAAGATGATGAATGATACGATACTTCCTTCAATTTGTTACTGTCGAATAACCTGATGAAATCTCTTCAGTAATATGACATGGTTTCAAGATGTCATTGGATTGTTAACAATGAGGAGACAGTGTGAAATTAGTGGACGTCTTGAGGTCTGTCAATTACTTAAGACCGACATAAAGTTTGCAGTAGAAGATAAAATAAATTCACAATTTACTAGAATAATTTATTTATTATTGTTCAGTAGTTTTCCAGTTAAATTAGTATGTGGAACAAAACGTTCATCCAAATCAATGAAATGTGTCTGCTCAATCTAGTGATCTACATTATGCGAATCCGTTATAAAATTTCATGTAATTCAATACGATGTGAACTTCGTGTTCATCCATTTTTTATGTAAGTTAGATATACTGGTGACAAATGAAGAAAAGTCTTTCTATATCAACAATATCTTTGGACATAAAATATTTATCATGTCAACTTAACACACAATCGTACAAACCACTAGTAGTTGATTTCAAATGGAACTCGAAAAGTTTTGTGACGTGACCAGTTTGACAATAATTTTAAAAACCGTTAAAAGTTAATTAAACAGTACTGATGTTTTCAAATAAGAATAAAACATGAAATAACAAGTTCTTCTGGTTTGATTAGATTTATAAAAGGCAACTAATTGCTACCTCGAACGTAGTCATTGTCATTCGTTTTTGAAAATAACTATGTTTTGGAGGTTCGATGACGGTTTTCAGACAGCACTGTTGAACACGACTGTACAAAGTATGTCTACATTGCCTTACTGAAAATATTTATCCTAGACAGTGATTTTAGTTAGCAGTTTGTGTATCATAATGATTATCATCGTGTAAGCAGTTAATGCATACGTCTAGAATTTAACTGTGTTTACAGAAAAATAAATCCTTTCTTTTTTGGTCAAGAACCAACTCAACTAAAATAATCTTTGAATGTATGAATTCTTAGACAGATACTCCTTTTTTCCAATGGACGATTCATTCACGTGCTAAACATCACCTCGTCTATGACGAAACTAAGCTCTTGAAACTCAGGTGCTACATTCAGACTCCTGAGTTCCAGGCAAATGGTTTACAGTTAAAATTTAGTGTGATACAATCAATTATTGAGAGTAAGTAACAACATTCAATAAGCTACGACTGTCATAACGTCTCGTTTATTAGTCATTCTCACTAATATCTGTCGTGTCCTGAGCTGATATCTTTTAATTCAGGTGTTCATCGATAAAACATCTATTTAATGTAGAAAAATCATAAGATCTGAAAGTTTGGTAGATGATTGGATAATATTAAAAAACGAAATAATAACACGGGATGGGTAATTTTACGGTTTAGGTTTCAGATGTATAGTTATGTATTCACCGGAATTTATTTCACCATAGGAAATGCACCATTTAGGTACGTTATCTATGTTTAATTTATTTTTATGGTCATACTAATAATGTTTGACCACTCCCACTTTTTATACAACTTATAAATATTATAGTCAACTTTTCAGTTTGAAGTTGATGTTTTTTCATATTCAACCAATGACCCAGTTACGTAGTTTGATAAGTATGAACAGAATCCCCAGCCAATACACAAATCGTCATAAAGCTAATGTCTAGTTCCAGCGATACTCAGCCGGTTGACCCGTGTTACGCTAACAATACTTCGGAGACCCAGATTATCAAAAATCTCAATAAAAGATGGAAGTATATCAACAGAATACAATAATATACAGATAAATTCTACAAATAATGTTGCTCTCACATTTAAATAAGCATAGTATGAGATACATAATGGTCTATTTTTCTCAGCCTACCATATCCTATGTAAATTATTCATATTGCATATAAAATTTGCTCAGTATCAATCTTTGAGAGATATTAATTTACGATCTAAAAAAATGAAGGTAACGTGTTTCAGAAATGACAACAACGATTTCGCAGGTAAATGATATTCTGGTTTCTAGATTGTTCACGTATTTTCAACACGGTTCGCTGCATCCAACTAAATATGATAATTAGGGCTAAAGGCAAAATGAACCATACATTGGTGGTAAAAATAGCAATCTTTAACTGTAATTAAGTAACAAAACTCACACATATGCTAGTAATCATTTGAACTGTTTTCTTTCAGCTGTCTCGTGACCTAATTTAAATTAAATAATCACAAGTTTTTAAAAGAACCTAATGTTAATTTAGCTAGGTTATTTATTTACACTGAATAAATGGCTTACATTGGGTCACGAAGCGTCAGAAATACAATTTTCTTCTGATTGAGATATAACAATGGTGTCTGGATACATTGTTGTAATCAATTAAAATGTTTTCATACAAAAAGCATATGATATATCAGACCGATAAATCACTTCAGAACAATAAAAAATCCAAGAACAATCTATGTACGGAAACAAAGCTCACATTTAGGATTATTGGAAGATTTACAGAGCATCCATTTGGGAAATTGTCTTTACAGACCCGCACCATCCGGTTCATTTGAAGATCACTTGTCGAATTCCATATTTTTCCCGTACTCTGTTCTCTCGTCATAGCATTCGTTATATGTAAAGAAACTTTTATTCAAATCATGAATCTACTGATATCGCACAGCTTTAGTTAAGAATTACAACTCAAATTAAATACATATTTTGATCTACCAACCGGATAGTGAATAAAATAGTTTAAAATCTCATTTTTTTATTGAGTTTCAAGTACGTTTAATGGCTTGTTTAGGAAACCTGTATTTGTCAAATCCATAAAATAGATCTAAGAATAACTAAAACTCAGATCCCATGATGTAAGTATACGGTAACTTTTTGTCCAATGTAATCCGATACAAATATTTATTAGGCTGTTTTGATCGTTTTTTCATAGTACTGAAAATACATAGGAAATCTTGGTTGAAAAATTGACTGGATTAACAGAAGCCATATTCTTTCCTCACTAACTTGATAATCTACCTTACATCTTAGACCTATGTCTTTCATATCTCAAATGACTTTAACAGAAGTTGTATAAAAGAATATTATAAACAAAATAATAGCTTAATTTTTAACTGTTTTTTGTTAACCAAACACATCATCCAATGATAAATAAATAATATATTTGTAATATCCCAATGAGTAGAAAAATTAGATTTTCTGACGTTTCGTGACTCAGTGTAAGCAACTTCTTCACAGAACAAATGACTAAATTAACATTAATCCAAGTTTAAAAAGTACTATTTAGTACTATTAAGTACTATTAGTACTATTAAGTTTAAATAGTACTATTTAAACTTGGATTAATGTTAATTTGGTCATTTATTCTGTGAAGAAGTTGCTTACACTGAGTCACGAAACGTCAGAAAATCTAATTTTTCTACTCATTGGGATATTACAAATATATTAATTTATTTATAACAATCTACCCAATGCTCAATTTATTCAAAATTATCAAATCAAAACTTGGTAATTATACCTACATCATCAAATGGTTTACACTTTTAAAACAACACGTAATATGAACTATTTTATGTTGAAAAAGTGTTCAAGGCTTTGGTTTTGCATATACATTTTGTTTGTAAACACACAAATACATCTTATCAGAACACATTATCACAGAAGAGTGATATAATCAATTTAAACAAATATCTGTCTATTGTATTCTCAAACTGGGTGGAGAAATAACTTTGAAAATGAATTAGTTATCACCTAAGATAACGTAGAATACTAGTGCAATATCATTTAATGACGAATCGAAACACTCATATAAGAACGAATAATTCTGTACAGTAAAATTTCTTAACATTCCACATTTATAAATCTCAAATAGTAATGTAAAACGTTACCAAGATTAAGGCAAAATATACTGTTCAAAATTATAGCATGTGAATTTAAGATAAATAAAATAAATGTGTTGATGATGAGACGATTAATATGGAATGTCAACTCGCATAAGTCAATGCGTTAAATGAATGATGAAAATTAATATACATCAGGTAGGAAAAGAGAAATGCCAATCCAATCGAATGTTTGGGGGAGATGAAGTACTAATTGTCAGGGGAATTTGAAGTCAACAAAATTTTGGACAACTTTGAAGTCCACTGAAATCATAAACCGACCAATGTCAGACCATTACTGAAAATCTGGTCTAACAGTGGTAGGTTGGCGATTTCAATGAAGTTCAACAATCTACGCAACGCCATATTGAAAACTTTGAATAAGTTCGTCTCAAGAGAAAGAAATACTTATTGTTAAGAAATGATTAAATTGTAAAGTTATAAAATTCATTATATCAATAATGTGAAGCTTTTTAAAGATATGTAAGTACATTACTTTAAATTTCTAAATAGTACATGCCATAATTCTATTACATTTTTGAAAATCGTAGTACTTTCCATTATCACAAAAACGTAAACCGATTGTTAATTTTATTTTTCTAATATTAGTTTGGGAAAAAAGACACTATTTGAACTATATGATTAATTTATTCAATTTTGTGTATTGAGACTGAGCTAGTACAAGTCAGTATGTTTTTATACTCGAAATTTGAGATTTAAATCTTTAGAAAATGAGTTTTTTACCTCATAAACAAATATGTTAGGTTACACGACGTAATGTGGTAAATCTGAGAAAAGTAATACATTCATACAACTAGTTTTCACCATGGAAATTAATCAGGCAGATATCAACCATTAGGTGTTTCAAATTCAGCACATAAACGAATTTTGATCATTGTAAAACCATGATTTTAAATTCCAGTGATTTACCAATATTAGCCATTCATCACCTCGAACAGATTATATTTTTCTTTTTGTTAATTTGAATAGATGAGGCTCGACTTCGTAATTGCACGGATACACATGAAATATCAAAGAAAACTTAGTATTCTGCAAGCAGTATTGTTCTTCTTATAGTAAATATATGTAAAACTTTATAATCCCCAAGTGTTTACGTTATTTACAGAATTATATTTCAAACTACTCAGTCAAATATATCATTTTTATCAACCGTTCATTTATCGAATTATCAAAATAAAGATCTACATAAGAAGACAGTAGTTAGTTTATTTTGAATAAAGTGTTTATTATAAATGAATACCAAACGAATCTCAGATATCAATAAATAAATATTGACTTTCAATCTAAGATTTATTGTATTCAAATATCGATAAGATGATTGTGTACATTTCTTTTTCTGTTATTCTTTCCGAATTGATTAAATGTGGTTTTCTTAACGAATACTTCAGAAGTAGTTATTTTACACAGTTAGTAGGTGTAATTGAGAGTAATGATTTGTTGTTTCGATTTCTTTTGCAAATCCCATTAGCATTAAACGATCATCGGAGAAAATTATAATTTTGGAATGTATTATGTCTTAAAATATTGTGGTTGTTCATAAGTATCTAACGGATACAACTGTATCACTTTTGAAGTGTTTAGAGTAAGGTAAGAAAAGTAAAATTAGACTTTAGCTAGAAGAAGTTCATCATAAGGTTAAATATCATCATATATCTAACTGTGTATACTTGGCCGATGTGAAATTTCTAAACATAATTTCCTATTCTTGATTGATTACGAAAACCGTCAAACTAACTTTGTTTGAAATGCATATATAATACTAGAAGTCTATAAACCACTTTCGAGTTTCAAAACTCGTTCACTGTTTTGTAATTTAAAGCGTTGTTCGTACTTTTTATAAATATGCATCTCAGCATATAAATACATTGGTTGCGCAATTCGAAAACACTGTACAAGGTTTGTAAGTTATGTAACATTACTTTTATGCCGACTTTGTATTCATTTATACATGCATCACACAAATTATGATTAGAAACTCAGAATTGAAAGGTCAGCTTTTATTCATTAGTTGAATGAATTTTAATATAAATTTAGAATTTGAAAAACGTTTAGTATACATTTATTGTACATCATTTTATTCATATTACACCAAATACTCTTTCAGTAGACTGATAACCTGTTAACCACACCGAATATCTTTTTATGCAGAGGTTATTTTTCTTTACAGTGTTTAATTACTAATAAAGTCTAATCAAATGAGATATACCTCAAAACTGGTGATATTTCATCAGTTATTGCGTGTATTATTGGATTGACAATTAGAAATATGTTAACAGAAGAAAGCAAAGATCTAGCAATGTCTAGGATTTTGAAAGATATTTCAACTGGTGAAAAGTTTTGATGTAAATTACCTTGAAGATGTTATTCATGATATTCTCAAAGCGATATTTTGACTTGTTTACCATATTTTAACATAAGAAGACGAAATATCACTGAATTAGCAATTTATGCACTGTGCTGCTATATCAGTAAATATAAAGATTTTTTAAACTGCTTTTAATATTTAAGAGGTTAGATTCAGTTTCACCAATTCAATCAAAACTCGAAACTGGTAGGTCCTGGGTTCGAATCTCGCGAGTGCGGGATCGTGGATGCGCACTGCTGAGGAGTCCCATAACAGGACGAAACGGCCGTCCAGTGCTCCCAGGTTTTCAATGGTGGTCTAGCTTCAATTGACTCATGATTTCAACTTTGAAAAAATACTGAAATCTCCACAAATCCCCTTCTGACAAAACATGTTTGTTAACATTTTTTGGATAATTGTTGAAAGCTTGTAATTCGATTTAACATTATTACAGTATTCAGTGTCGTATTGACGAAACAGTAATCGCTTATTATAATAAGAACATCGGGTTCACCAAATGTTTCACGTCCTGTCATAGTTGTTAACTGAAAAAGTAGACAAAATACGTTGTAATTATGAATGGTTTAATGTACATCAACAGAAACTTCTGTGGTCAGGTGTGAAAAATTCACTTGTTGATAGATGTTATGGTAGCATATTTTTATTTTGCAATTAACTGAAAACAATATCGGTCGATTCTACTTGTTGTTTTAATCCCCATTATTTATATTTCACTGATTTGAAACAATACGAAAACTCTAATTTGCACAGTATAAAAATGATTTGTGCATTGATATCTGCTTTCTTGCATCGATTAGAAATCTAGTGTTAAGATGAGTTTCAGAATTTTGTGATAGTTTACAAATTTATAAGAACAGATTTCAACGGCATAACAGGGGTGAAAAACATACATTCATTTCCAATACTTTAAAATCATTCGATTCACTCACATGCACTCACATTTTTATTACTGAATTTCACAGATTTTTATTAGACTTTGATAAATAATGTAATAGTCATTTGTTTTCAACTTCGAGGCTTCGCCATAGTATGACACAATGTAATGTATTTTTTAAGAACATCAAGCAAATAAACGGAAATTGTAGTGCTTTTCATACATTAAAAAACACAAAATAACAATATTTTTATATTATAGTGATCGTGCTTTATTTCATTCCAGTCTTATGTTCATCCACGTTAAGTTAATAAGTTATTTCAAAGTTGATATTTACGTAGAAACGAAGAACTGCGTTGTCCCCTGTAAATGACATCTTTATTTGTGTATCACCAAGTTCTATTACCATTATGTAGAACATAGAACGATGAACTTTATCCTCTCGATCAGTTATTCTGACCAAAGCAGTTGAATGAATGCATGGATTGTCTCAAAGTTATCAGACTGCGCGATACGTCATATCATTGTCAAGAAACTAATGTGGTAACAGTGTTCTAAAGTTCTAAGCAACCTAACGAAATATACAACTTTGTAAGTAGGCAATGAGAAATCGACGAGGAAATAACACCAATATATGTTGTAGACCTATTTATACATTTTTAAACTTGTTTATCAAACATTTCTACATAAAGTAGACTCAGCTAATGTTTTCCAGAATGTTAGTGAATGCCCTGCCATGTTTCGCTGAACAAATCTGTTCCAAATCAAAAATGGCTGTAAATGATTCTACATATGAGGTCGCAGAAATTCTTTATACATTAAATGAAAATAAGAGAAATGCCCTGGTATGGCCGAGAGTGGGGATAGCCCACTCTCCCTCTCGAAATGCTCTCACATGGCCAGCGAATATATAGCCTCTGCCAGGGAAGTCCTACTCACTGCCTTCTCGTGGCGGGGGTGTTGTTTACGAAAGTGAGAGGACGAAAAGCGAATGTCCGGCGCTTTAACCGGGTTGGTGGACACGGAGGGTCCACCTAGGGGAGTTGGAAAACCCTGATTCCGAACCAATGGTGCACATGGGCTCCAGTATCCTGATGGAACGAATGGCGAATGAACCTGCTGCTGGTCAACGGCTACCATGGGACTGCATCTCCTCACGATGCTCCACTGCCTTGTGGATCAGACCTTTCGTTCAAAGGCTCGGGGTGTGGCCCCCTAAGAAAACCACCTGCTTCAGTTCGGGCACCTGGGCAGTATCACAGCCCTCAAGCAAATCGGATGAGATTTGTATGGCGCATATGTATCTGGTGCTTCCTTGTACCAATATTTATGTTTAAATAAATAATAAATAAACTTAACAGGCTATCGAGATAATTTCACATACATCAAAAACGTTCATTGTGAACTGAAAGGAAAATAAAGCATAAACTATGACAAAAATCTCAATACAACTTCACACCCTTGAATATAAATTCTAATGTAAACGAGTCGAAACAGTCTAAATTGTCTTAGTTGAGTTTAAACATTAACGTATTTTTTTAATTTAATGATAAAAATGTACTAAGACAAAACACTGTGCCCATAAATTTCCGAATATACTTTGTTTGAGAAAAGTATGTGGATTAAAATAACGATCGCAATCGTGATCAAAAGAAATCCAATAGCATAAGCAATTAGAAACAATTTAATGTTGGTTAATATACATTTTTGAATTAACTTACCAATTATTATACAAATGAAAAACCACGACAGAGCGACAAAGCACGCTGAAACGAGAAATGCAATTCTCAAACATATGAATGGAAGAACTACCATTGTTGAAGTGAATACAGACCGAGGAAATAGAAGAAAGTCATAGTTTCAGTAAAAACTTAAAGTTTGAACTGACTCCCTGAAATGTAAGGTGCTTCTATCAAATAATGAACGATGTTCTTTAGTCAAAAAAGCAATAAACCAGTTCAGTCTACACCATAGTTGAGCAATAAAGCTCAAGGTTAATATTTATGTAAATAATGAAAAAAATCCAACAACTTATTGTCTGTCCACAACGATTATTCTTCCCAATAAAAATGGGACCCGTTTCTCTTATAACGCGGTGGAACTAAAGTAATCGACTCACACAGAAAGAATGAAGGAATAACAGTCCAGCATTGCAGTAACGAAAATGGACTGTTAAGTCAAACTAAAGTGAGACGGTTATTAAAATCCCTAATTGTATCAAAGATTTGATGAACTTTAGATTGTATAAATAACAAATAATATAAACCTAAAGAAATAAAAAGATGAACTTAATATACGTACATTCATAGAGCAATGAAGGGAAATTTCCATGCAAAGGGAAAACGGAAAAGTAGCCACAAAGAATATATGTACTAGAGGGTTTCTACACACATATCAGTGAATACATAAAAATGATAATACATCAAGAAAGCTCGGAATATATATTAAGTCTCTGTGAATATACTGGGTTAAATTGAAGAGAGTAAAAAAGAAGTTATCAGTGAATAACAGAGGAACAAAAGTACAACAAACTGGTGACGAAGAAAATCAGGGTTGACACGTGGAAATATTTGTAAAATCTCGAAACTATAGTAAAACAGCTAATAGAGGAGGCCATACATTGAAGAACTGTACAATACAGCAAAATGACAAGGAAATTTAGTGAGCCAGTGCAACCAGTTATGAACAAAAATACAAATATATACAAATATATATACAAATATACTCCACGTGCGGTTCATAAAGAATTAGCGGGAATTGCAAGCTGACCGATAAGGATACTGGAGAGATCATAGTAAGTGTGAGAACTACAACGACATCACACTACTGTTATTACCAGGCAAAAATTTCTATAGATTGTTACTGAGCCCGATTCCAAACTCAATAGACGTCTAACGTCGAGACTATTAGACTGGCTTTTGTAAGGACAAATCATTCACTGGGCGAGTCGTGACACCACGGATCAATGTTGAAGAATTGTGATTGCAGATAATTTTTATTTATAATGAGGAAGCATTTGACTATTATGTCAATAACAGGGACAATTACGAAGTGCAATGAAAATGATCAAATTTCGAATGATACTCGAAAGGGGCACTGTATGATTTATTGCTATGGGTTTATGTTATTATTTAGTACAATTACTCTGAATATATTTTAATTGACTTGGTGAATAAAGGAATTTAAACCATTTTCAAAATAATTCATTGTTATTGTGAAAAAAGGCTTTTGATTACACTTTGTGTCTGTGTAGCTTAACTGAATCAGACAGTTGACGTTCGTAACAGTGTATCATCTTACTTCACTGAGGACGTACATTTTCTCAGTTTATTAAATACATAAGCAATAGTGACGTTATTAGTCTCAACAACATTCAGACTAACATATGTTGTCAATATTGTCATTTTCATATTTTATTTAATTCACTGACATGATTTGTTGAGGGTTTTAACCAGTTACTATTTATTAACTCAAAAGCAAAGTCTACTAGAGAGATTCAGTTCTTTTCATGTAAAAAGGCAAATTTCCTGTAGCATTTTATTGTGGATTTCATTCACTCGCTCCGTGTTTACTTTTACAGGAAAATGCATATTAGTGTTTGGAAAAGCAAATTCATGTCATATTTGAAAGAGTTGGATATCAGTTCTTTTATTTTAAATTTTTTATTTAATTTGTCACAATAAACGCTAGTTGATTTTTAGATTGTGTACACTTTACGATGACCAAATACCACTCGAAGATAGTGAATAATTAACTGAAATATTCCTCCATAGTTTTTATAAGAACAATTTGCAGGTGCAATAGCCTTAAATGAACGACGGGTATATACATTATTATTAATTTTTGTATAATGGATCATTTTGTTTTGACATTGTACATATTTGTTCTGCAAAATCATTCAGCGTTTTACTTTATGATATTAGGTACAGTGATAGAAAGTTGTACAAACACATGACAGATATGACTTGTCACTCATCACATACACATAATAATTAGTTTATAATGATAAGCTATTTCTTATGATTTGTATTCCATTTATTTAGATCGCTAAGTTATAAGTTAGTTAAGTTGATTTCTTATAAAAAGTAGCGAAAAGATGAAAGACATTATTTGTATGACACACTGAAATGGATTTATATATGCTAACTGATTATAAGCTAATAATATTTAATGAGTTTGTTATGTTTAAATTGTTAGGGGATTGATTTAACTAATATTCACCATGAAGACTAGTCGAACAAATTTCCAGAGTTAAGCATTTCAATTTCAAGGGGTCAACCAATTCTACTTATTCCTATACGAATATGTTGGACTTTAGCGATACACAAATGCTATTAAATTCATTTTTGTATTTGTTGTTTTAATATTCTCGTTAATGTTTAGGACTGCAATTGATCACCCTCTTATTGGCATATGTGTACTTTGTGCAGAAATTCTCGATATTCTCTTCAGTCACAAGTACTGTGGAGATGGATAATTTAAACATTTATCATGTTTATAAGCAGAGTTGATGGTGGCTAACAGTAGAACACAGGACGCGCGTTTAATCCTATTTAGGGCTCGTCAGCTGGATGAACCTGTATCCCAGAGTTGATTTTCACACTAGGACTCGAATCCAGTGCCACTTACTTTAAACGGATATTTATAGTTTTTATTAAAAATTTAATCATCGTTACAATCATCCAATCCGAATGAAGAAGTTTTTAGCATTTGTCTAATCGAGAAGCTGCACAGTGAAATTCTGGAAATTTCTTCCAAACGGTGATTGAATGGAATGTCTTCGGCTCTTTTAGAGCTTCTTAAAGCACCCTTGAGTTCACCTGAAGCCATCCCCATGCAATAAAATCTTTGAAACTTATATTTCAGGAATCCATATAGTTGAGATAGTCTAGGGAAGTATATTTTTAATTTTTAAGGGTGAAAAACTGAAAAATAGAGGAGAAAGATTCAGTAGTTCTGTTCAATCTTGTAATGTGATTCCAAGTCATGTATTTAAAGTCTACCTCCATGTTTATTATAGCATCCATCATGTATTTATATTAGTTTACAAAGTAATTTGTGAGGTAAGGTGACACTTCCTGCAAATGACTATTATGTTAGTAGATTTAATGGTTTTGAGTAGATCAGGTATTTGAGAAAAACAGTCCACATTCACTAAGTACATATATGTTGGAACCCCAGGTTTATTTATATTATATACGTAACGACAGTCAGATCAATAGATGTAACTCATTTAATTATCTGTGAATATTAACTATACTGAGTTATTAGAATGATGAAACATTAGAATGGTCGATAAGCCCCTGAACGTGAATCATTTATCGATTAGGTAAATTCATATGAAGCCCGTGTTATATATATATATATATATATATATATATATATATATATATTAGTTGTGGGATAAAATACATTTTACTTTCTGAATAGATTCTTCACAATCTTCCTTTTTAAACAAAATGGTGTCCTCTTTAATACAATCCACAAATGCTCACGACGTGATGAGCATGACGTACATATGACCAACCTTATCAGAACAACTAATAAATTTTCTGATGATCAGATGATACACTCACTCAGCATCTTCAACAGATGAGTTGTTACATAACTTCACCCCTAAATTATGAATAAATAAACTGTTATCACTGAAATTGAATCAGTGTAAAAATAAAATACGACAGTACTTTAAAAGTACATACATATGTACATGTATACCTTTTGAATGTATTCAATTGGTTGATTTCGATGTTATTTGTACAACCAGTTAATGATAGCGAATAAACAATCGATTTACTAAGGAATTATTCCATATCAAACTTTGAACTATGATCAATAAAACACGAGTCCAGTCAACAGCTTGAGTAAATTTCAATAACGCTTGTCATATAAAAGGTAACTTATCACCAGAAAAAACATGTTTATTATGTTACATGAAATCGTAGTTTTTAATAATCTGGTAATTAAACGAGATAACTAATTACGTTTACATGTACAGCTATTAGTGTGCCTACCATGTTGCCATTAAGTCACATAGTAAAATCTAAATAATGTTTCTAATATTATAATAGCAATTTATTAGATTTCAACACTTCAAATGAAACTTGGCTGCTGTTACTGGTTTGTGTTTTATTGAGTGTGTTGTTTATGAAGTATTGTAAGTTTTGAACGATCGTTAACCAATCCATCATCATTACAGTGTACAATAACAATGAAGCTAAACAGTAATCATCACCGGCAATTCGAAAGTCATGTCTACCAAATGTTGCCTGTCCTACAATCAGCATTAACTGGAAGAAAACGAAAGATGTACTTTGTTATTACATTGTTTCGTGTCAACATATAAGTATACAAAATATTTCTTCCCTTAAGATGCTTTTTTGATAAAATAATGTCTGGAATGAAATATTTCAGATTATTCAGAAAGAAACGAATGACTGAACGGTCTATCTGGTACAAAGTGCAACAGACATCTGTACACTACTGGTTTGAGTTATCTCGTAACATGTTCATTAAACTCACTTGTACTACTACAGTCTGTCATCAATTCATTATCGCAGAGATACGGTTCAATTCAGTTTTGAGTTACATGAAAATATTTTCCTTCTGAGACTGGTTGAATATTATTTCTTTGATAGAAAAATCATTTTATTGAATTTCAGCAATGTCACTCTATCATTCGGGCATAATTATTACAGAGTGATGTACATGATTTCGGTAACTCAAATATCTAAATCTCACGACTGAGACGAGATGAAGTTAACAAGATGGGTACCACAATGCCTTAAAGATAACAACAATGACGAGAATGAAATATTGTGTACGCTAAATATACGGTTCGAAAATAAAATATATGATTGTTATTAAACTACCAAATGTACAAACTTACATGAATCCAAGCCAGTGTAACTGCTTCAAAAAAATTTCACTTATATACTCGCCGATTTTTTGTCACATTTATTGTCTGAACCGAAAAAATGTCGGTAGATGAAGATTCTTGAACAAGACTCTTAGCTTTCATAGAACTAATTGCCGAAACGCAATGTTACACAGTCCTTACTTTTACCATCTGTAAACACCTGGTCAAGAATCTTTGCACTAACTGAAGGAACACGCTTGTAGTTAGGTGATGATAAATCAATGAAATATGATGAAATCATTGTATTCTAAAAATAATGTTCTTCCTCAAGTTAAACTTGAGTAAGAAAGTAACTGCGTGAATTTTTAATTGTATTTCTTTTAGAGAAACTGATTAAAAAATTCCTTAATTACCGACTACAATCTAAATTAATACTTATGTAATCATTTTACGTTAGAATAAGTGAAGAGTCCAATGTATGATGAACTTAACGATTGCAATATCGGACAATTTTTATTTGATGTTTTCCGTAAACATACTATCTAAACAAACATCTCTATTCAATCGGATCAACTGGTATTGGACATACACTTGTCCTTGTTATTAAATCATGCCACTTAATATATTGAAGCTTTTCAAAATGATCTGCTTTATGTCAGGCCCAAAAGTCTGTTATTATATGAGAGTTCTGATTAGCGTGAAACGTTTGTCTTTCAAATCAGTTAGGCGACATTCAATATCCTATATATCATACTTCAGTCGGCTTTCATTAGCTGAAGTTCCTATGTTCTATTACCGGTGGGGTCAATGATGAGCGTAGCTGAAGCGTCCTTCATTGTGTAAATGCTTTTTGCTTTCTTCATTTAACTAACTTAGCTCAATTAGTAATGTGAATTTTAAAAAAAATTAATTTTTCTATAATTTACAAAATGGATTACAGAAAAACATCTATGTAATAAAAGTTTGTATTATGAAAAACTTGAAAGTACACCATAAAATTACACAAAAATAAAGATATTTTGAATCCAACTTACTATGATTAAAAAAATAGCTGAACATACAGCACAGATGATCATTACCATCTGAAAAGAACGTTATGTGGATAATATGATAGAACACTTGGTAACTATGATGTATACACATCTTGTTTGAGTATTGTGTAGATATGTCGATGTGATATTACTTTTCCGAAATTCTAATTTGAGGGTCAGTTAATGAAAATATTCTACATCATCAAAGTTGGGTTTTCTTAAATCATTCAATTTAAAACGAAATGGTAAGCTATGTATAAGCGAGCATATGAAATCTTCGTACCTAATGTATATGTCACGAATTAAGCACTGAGATGCGCATTATTGTTTATATATGAAATATTTTGAAAACTATTACCGAAAATTTTTAAACAAAATTAGATTTTCTAAACATACCGTTAGTCTAAAATATTGTGATACAAATACCGCAACTATGATAGCAATAAGCTCTGTGGTGCTAATCACGAGAAACCATAAATTTGTATATAATAAACGTATTCGAATAGATGCTCCTAATAATGTAAATGCTACAAACGACAACAAAGTAACTGCCCATGCCATAATTTTCCATTCAATTCGCAAACTTGTAAATGGAAGAGCAACTGTCAGTGAAGTAAGCATCGTCTAAAACGTAGAAGAAGGTCAAGAGTTGAATATATTTAATAATAATTGAAATCAACCGTTTGTACAGTTTCATAATTCTTTGTAATATTTTTAGACTTCCTAAGAATTATATGGTTTTTATAATAATAAAATCAGTCTATAGATATTCAAACGAATTATGAAAGTATGTTTAAGTAAACTATTCAGTAGATTCATCCGATATTCGATCTTTAAAAGTGTAAATAATGTCATCATTATTAAACTCTCAACATCGAGATCTAAGACAAATTTACTAAGTAAGAGCTAAACTGAGCCTGTTTTAACAGGATTAAAATGTGTATGTTGAGGAATCTTAGTGCATTTTGTTCTGATTTATATTTATAGAATGTAGCGTAACCAGAAAGTGTAGGAATTTCAAAGACCTTTATTCATCCTAGAAAATTCACATTTACCATAAAAGGTGATGTAGATATGAATGTATTTCATTAGTAGACTATATAATTAAGCGGACGAGGAACAGTTTGTTAAAAATAAAAAAACTACACATCATAGACTTACATATAACATCAAAAGGACAATATTTACTGGACACTTTCTTCGCACTGTTGTTGAAACCAAAAGAAACACTAATATCCCATCATTTATTATTCTGAAACGAATAATCAAAATACATCATTAACCGAACGTGATACATTTCGATTAAGCTTTAAGGTGTTTCATGTACTTAAACTTCATTTGCAAGTTGAAAAAAATATAACATCAACTGAAATAATTTACTATCATTCACATCTCAGTTTCAAGACAATCTTCAGTGGTAATCACAAGTAACAAACAGAAACCAATATTTTTACTCATTGGTGATATTGAGAGTGTTTACCTTATTCACAGAGTCATGTTTCAAATAACTGAAAAATATTAGTTTGTCTTTATGTTTGCGTAATGCGTTAAGGGATATTACACACGACAGGAGTGGCAAATAAATAATGTTGTTAGTTTAAAGCATTTACTATAGAAAATACACTTACGCCAGCACCGTCTCAACAGGTATAAGAACTAAACTTATGTCCAGTTTACCATTTATTCTGTCAATAGATGGTGAATGGAACTTCATGTATTGGATTACCGTCAAACCAAGTGTTATTCCAATTGATAGGACGATTTGTATTCCAAGAAGAACCAGTACCTGAAATATTTCGATTTCTGGTGCTTTGCTCTCACTTGTTTCCAATATCTTGGATCGAATGGAAAAATTTCCTTTTCCAATAGCTTACGACTTATTTTATTCTCTGTGTTGAGCATAAGTTGTGAAAAATATGCAAATCCAGATAAACGACTTATTACTGTTACCTCGTTTTGTTCATCTATTATAATATCTGTTAAAATATTGTAGTTTTAGAAAGATATTTATTGTTCAAATACTATTAGTTTTCATTTAGTATGTTATGAATATGAAACACTACCCTTTTCAGAATAATTTGAGAAGTAAAATAAATGACAGAGTGAAATGAAATGTAACAGTTAGTAAAATTATTTTATGATGATACAGGAAATCAGGTAAGTGAACATCACCTTAAGTGGTTTGTAAACGGTTAGACAAATACATAGACATATCATATTTGGTCGAGAGTTATTATGTATTAGGTAAAATGAAATCAGTTCAAGTAATTTACCATATACTTTTGCCATTTCTGATCTTCGTTAAATTTAGTCTCCTACCTGTAACAGAGTCTATATGAGTTTGGATATGCAATTTTAGTCCATTTGTTCTGATGAAATTTATTTCATGTCTGTCCCCTTCTTGGCAGGATAAGGCTTGACAAATGGTTTTATCAGTTACGGTTGTTACTATCATATGCCTTTCCCTTTCGTTTTTGTTTTGCGATTCTTCACTATCTTAATATTTGAATTCTTCTTATTAAGTAATTTTAATCATTTTTAATTAACATTATTTCAATGTCTATTTTTTCAAGTCCCTGACCTAGTTCCTATGCTGAGAAACCAAATTAAGCTCATTTTATTTGTAACACTACTAAAACACTTGTCATCTCACTATTAATTTGTACTTTATACTTATTATGCTTAGTTATATAATCTGATTAATTTTCATAATTGACTTATTAACCGCCTTGATTTTCTTAATATTTTTTCTTTAAGCACATTTATATTACTGTAAATTAAAGTAAATACTGATGATTTGATTAGTAACAGTATTATTATCCGGAAATTGTAGTTAACAGAACGTTGTAGAACAATAACTCAGTACAAGATTCGATGTCACAATACATATGTAATAAGGAGTTGTTAATTGTTAAGGAATGCTTCTTTTGTGTAATGATAAAGATAATAACATTATTTCACACCAAAATACTTAGGGGAAATATACTTACTTGGAAGTGGGTCTACATATCGCATGCCAGAATTCATGTATTTATATCCTGAAGTATATGATTACGTAATGAATGAAAACTTTGATTAGTCAAAACTATTATACGATATATAACATACACTTGTCAATGGTGGTTTATATAAGTCTATGACTAAACTTTAAACATCAATTAAAGTACCTTTGTTTTCAGAGTAACAGAGCATGAATAAAATTTAATTTTTATAAGTTTTTGATATTAAATGTGGTATTTCGAACAAAGTTCATTTCACAAACTTTTGTAGTGGTTTCACAATCCATTACAAAACATCATGTTAAAAATTTTAACACGTAGTAAATATGTATGTTGATATTCCATCAGTTAATTAATTATTGATGACTTATGAGGTACAAGGTAATTTCTTCAAAACCCTTAATAGTTAAATTATGGTAGTTGCTGTTTTAATGTCAATACCCACAAAATTTTGACAGAAAATTGAATATACTTTTTACAAAGCATTAATTTAAATTGGTGACGATTCAACTAATGCTTAATTTCTTACAAACCAAGAAGTCAAACACTTGTGAAGATAAATATAAACTTTACGATTTACAAACTTGATGTTGCATAACAATTTCTCACCTTGAATTTCTAAAAATTTATTGATGTTTACACGTGACAAGAGAAGTTTCAAGTTAATAGAATCTTTTTATTTATGTCAACAATGCTCTAACACGAGCATGTTGATAGAGTGAAAACTTACTAATATGTTTATAATACTGTAAATTTCATTAGTCTTTTTAATATTCATTAAAAAGAAACCTGTATAAAACAATCTCGAATTTCAATATTATGCTTATCTGAACTCTGTTGTTTGTTTGCGAATGTAATCTGCTGGAAAACGGTAATTGTAGCTAGTGAACTTACATTGGTGAACTATTTTAGTTCATTAAACTGCTTACAATCCGAGGACGACAGGTATCGAAGAGACTTTGATTTCGAGTGATCACTTACTCGTTGACAAAATCAACTTTTATCTTGCAATTAGTCACTTTTTAAACACTTTGCACTGTCGTAAATCAGTTTTTGTTTTAAACATATTTTGCGGGGAACATAAATGTACTGACAAATAAAGAATTGTTTTATTCTTATACTTTATTACCAAATTTAGACCGGTAGTTTTATAGGCATCAACATTGAAGAAAGACTGCTAATTCTGTTAGAATACTTTAACTGGACAGTTATAATATTCATGATATTATTTTTAAAATTTTTTCTGAGTTTTCTTAATAACAGATGAAACAGTTTCAATATTTAGATTTTGAGATGTTTGCTTCTGAAAAGGGTAAAGCTTTGATCAGTTCAATTCAGTAAATGAATTATCACATACAAATGCCGATAGTAGTTTATACGACTAAACTTTGAAAGGTAAAAAAAATGAACATAGTTTTACGTTTTCATTCTTTTGGGTATCACAATGGTATTTCAAATAATGTTCATTTCATTGAGTCTTGAAGTTCTTCTAACAGTTTTTGTGATCATTAATCATAAGAATTACCGTCGAAAGTATTTTACATGGACTGGTTATAATTGGTAAGTCACATTAAAGTATGTCGTTCTGTAATAATCTGTTGATGAATACAATTTAATTTCATCATTGCTGATTAATCCTTTTGAATAAAGAATTAGTAATACAAAGGTATTTTAATATATTACTGTAACTAACAATCTTTTCAGAACATTTAAAATACCCAACAGAAATTAATAGAAAATAAACTTATAAATTAAGATCATTGTAAATATACACAACGACCATTTGAAAAGCGCTCTGTCGAGAAAATAATATTCAGTTGATTCAAGAATAATTGTTGAATTTCGCATTTTTATTTCATATTAACACCGAAATAAAAAAAAATCATTTAAATGAAAAAGCATGGAGATGTCATTGACGCATGAAATTTGGTTGGTGAACAACGGAATTTAAACTGAGCAAAATATTTTAAAATGTCAACTGATCGATGACTCTTATAGTTCTAAGTACTTTAGTTAGTTGGTTGAAAATGCCGTAAACATTTTCTCATTAGTAAGCCTGTAAAGCTAATTAGGGTGTAATAGTTATGTAATACACCTGAAAATTAGACTCTGAAAACTAACTATATGCCAAATTTACGTTGCTTGAAATCTGTAACTTTGTTTGTAAACAGAGATTTTGAATATTAATTCAGTTCTATAATCATGCAATAAATAAGTGTTTAGTTTGTCGAATATTAAGTAATGACTTTCAGTGAATTTATTTAAAAGATAATTTTACTTCGATAAACTAAACATGACGCTTACCGATGATATGAAATGGAGATGTAGTTTACTAGCTAATTGATTTGTTTCCAGAGTCAATGGTGAATAATGGTTGCATTGAATCTTAGATGATCATTTCAGGAATAAATTTGTGGGTTTGGTAAACGTCCATCACAGATTTATTTGAAGAATATATTCAGAATGAATAAAATTTAGGAGACTGTTAATAACAGCAGATATCTTGTTATCCATCTTTTAATTATGTTAAAACTGTAAGTAAATTTGAGTATTGAATGAGAAAACCAGCTGCAAGGCAGTGACGAAGACAGCAAAATAAACAGTTATCAAAATACTTATACAATATGAAAGATTCCTTATGAAACTCAATTCATCATCAAATGTCTAAGAGTTGATCATAAAATTGTATTACAGTGTCATGTTTTATCAGTCACTGTTAATTAGTTTTTGAATTCATGACATCACAAATTTTGAAATTTTTCTGACAGTAGATTAAAAAACGTATTATTGTTTTCACGGTATTTTCGACTTTTATTTCCATGACAATTAATCGAAAGCCGGTGACAAGAAAACAACCATATTTTTAACTTATTAAAATGAAAAGAAAGAAATGTTGCTAAAGTACTGAACTACAAAACGTTTTGATGTAACATCGTTCACATTCATTATGACAACTGAACCAAGGCACTTTTCGAACAAATAATGTAAATACGAGGTTAGTGAGTGTCGTTTGGAGTGAATGGGACTGGTTAAAACCACAATTCTAACAGCAATGGAAACAGATTTAAACCTAGATCGTCAGTTTGCTGCAAAACGATTGATTTTTTTGTGCATACCATCTTCGTTCCTTGAATTATGCATTCTCATAACTCAAAAATCGGTATGGATGTCCAATTTTCTGTATTCTAAATCATTTTGGTACGACAATTGACACAACAATTTAAAAAAGATGAACTCACTAAAACGAGATTTCAAACCAAATCTCTGTAATAAAATAATCACGGTGTATATTTTTGCTTCTGATAATAAAACTTATGCTTCTGAAATACTCTTTATATTACTGACACTAAAGTATTCGATGTAATTCGACGACTCTCATTGTTCATATTTTCCACAAAATATGTTTAATAAACTAGACGAGATCAAACGTAAAGTATTTGAAGGATAGATTTTTCTATATTAAACAAAGTCATTTACAAAATGTAAGAGAATGTGACTGATCAGAAAATAACATGGTAGAAATCAGATTATATAAACCGAAATCAAATTCAGTTTCATTCACGAAATGTATTTCTTATCTCAAAAAGATATTGATCAGTTCTTGATTCTTTTCTATTTTCTTTTGAAGTAAAAAAAGCCTTGTAGGTCAAATAAAAGTTAAAATATCTGAATAATAAGTTGTGGTTAAACATAACCATCTAGAAAGATTGATCTAATGCACTCCATCGATAATGGATCAGTTTAAATTAATGGTCTGCTTGTAATTATCATCAGTTAGTAGGATAGATTGTTTTTACACTTCTTCTCCACAGCTAGTAGCAGAATCAGACAAATAAAGATAAATATACTTGATCAACAATTTCCTTTTTTTATACTCAGTCCTACTTTTAAATACGTGTATATTTTTAGTTATATCCCCATTTTCGAATTTCTGTCAGTGTTGACTTACACAGCGAACAGAACTGAAAGTTGTCTGACCATATACAATGTCATTGATATTCACATGGGACAGCGGTAGACAATTAAAGTATTATAGTAATCAACTTATCGAAATTAGTTCAGACATATAATTTTAGCCTTGAGAATCTTAACAAAAAAGCCATCTGTTGGATTTTGGCCTATAAACTAAATTATTTCAGATCGGACGCTGCTACTGAAGCTAAAATTTCTCCTTACTTCTCATATACCTTCATTTTTCTGAGCCATTAAAGTATCTAAACACGATAAAAGTGTTTATTCGAATGAGGATTGCTACAAGAATTGATGATATTTTAGCTAAACCATAAGTTTGTCTTTAGGCTGATAACGTTGGTGATGTTCAATAGTATTCTTTTTTTCCACGATACCTCTTACAGACAATAATATGTGATGTGTGCTACATTAAGACAGAACATATCCCATGATTTGCGTTCGAACTAGATAATGGTGAAAATAAAAAGTAATCCAGTCGGAAAAATAAAACGTTATGGTGAAATAAAAACACGGCTTTTGGGCTTGGAATAATGTTTTATTAAAACATCGAAATTAATTTCTATTTAAACAGTTCAAATGAAGCTTGATGAAATTCATTGAATAAGAAGTTTGAAAAACACCTAATATGTTTTGAACTCTTTTGTACTGATCCAACATTAACGTGATGAGTATTAACACCAGTGACACGAAATGCAAGTTTGTCAAATATTGTTTGTCTTATGGTCATTATTAACTAAGGAAAAGGATGTCTACTGTATTTATAGTCGACTTCGTATGAATAATTAAGTGAACAATGCATTTCACAATTTGGGGAAACTTCAATACTGATAAGTTGCTTTTTTTATATTCTAAGCAATCAGAGATGTTTGAATTAATACAACAAACAAGAGACAAAGTTTTTTTTCATATAGTTTTAAATAGCTAACAGATATTATTTTGACTATATATTCTCAGGACGTTTTAGTTCTCAATCTAAACTGTTGTGTTAAGAGTGATAGATTATTCGAAAATCAATACGTATTGATAACAACAGGTTTCAGAGGTTATAAACGGAGAGTAAACATTGGTTCATAAATATTGGTTGATAATTGGTTTAATATTAGTCATATTAAATTTATCTCATTAATCATAAGCGAAACTTTTAATGCAACCATTTTAAACCAATTCATAAAAAAGGAAGCAAAATAAAATTAGAAAAAAAGCTACGAGTATGTCTTTGGAATAAAGAATCCATATGTGAATAAGTAATTAATATTGTTTACCCATGAATCATCGCTACTTACAAATGTAAACCTAGTATAATTACTTGATTTAATATATTTAAAATAAATTTTAAAAAATCGATAAACAAAGCCTAGTAACTTTATCTACTCTTCAAGTCAGTCGATTGTAAGATATGCCGTTATTACACTCATCATGTTCAACGGGTAGTTTTATAGGCAATGTGATAGTGTCATATAGGATCAACACAAAGTTTAATGCTAATGAATTTTGTTGAAGAAATTATTAAGCGAGCTTTGAAAGAGAATGATGCATAATCCGAAATTTTAATGTTGTTTGATAAACATGCATATTTTAAAAAAATATCAAGGGCAAATTACAGAATATGTAGATAAATTTTAACGGAACTCAGCGCGTATAACAATTGAATAGGGAAGAAGAACACTTTTCCAAATCTTTTTTTAGTAATTCTATTGACGAGAACACCGTAAGAGACAGTATAAATAAGTGTATAACATAAGATCGCAATATTAAATGCCAACATACTCAATGTTTTAAGTTTTAATTTTGGTCAACTTCTTAGTTTACAGGCGTAAATTCTTTGCTATAACAACAACATCGAATATAAACTAAAATTTATCCATGTTATAGTAATAGAAAATATATATCCATAAAAGATAAAACGAATCGTATGTCCATACCAAAAATTCACGGGAAATACCTGAAAAAGCTATTGTACAACTATGTTACTGAGAAGACCATATTTTAACAGCGGTTTCATCAGAGACAATTTATGACAAAGCCATTCTGATGATTATTCCACATAGCTGGATTATTTTTTTTTAAAAATTACTCAGTAGTAAGCACGTGAATTAAAGATAATATGGTTAGTTAATTAACTTTTTTCTACATTTATCACTTCAACTACTTCAATGATGTCATTTATCTTGAGCAATCAATCATATTTGTAATCGTATTTCGGCAGAACACTTTTTATCATTAACCAAAGGAAAAGTGACAACAAAAATAAGCCTTAATCTGTAGCAATTAGTTGATAAGAATTACAAAATCATTATAAGTTAGCTTTCAAAGTAATTTATTGAATTACAATAAGCAAGGCTAGTACTTTCAGATTTCGTGTTCTAAATACTATAATTGAAATACACAAAATATGCCATTCATTACATACACAAAATTTTAAACAACCTCTCAGTTTTCCTCAGCCGTCGCTTTATGTTTCTGAATCCCGTTCAAAGCTGATTTCCAATTTTATTCTGACGTATTCCGTTTAAACAATCAGACAACCTAATTTTCTCTTTATTTTTTTATACTTGCTTAGTGGTATTTTCATAAATATCACTTAACTCTTATGTTCTAATAGTTGGTTAAAAACTTGATTCAACCCTCAATTCTTATTCTGAATCTGACATAATTAATTTCAGTAATCAACTGGTTATGCAATTTCGCGTTTAGTCTAGCATACAATGAGTATTTAAGAGACGACAATTTGTGGCAAAACATTGATTCAGATATCACTAGGTAAATGACTTTCAACTATTTGTTGTTGATTTTTGTTAGGATATTCACAAGAATATCCCAAAAATTATCTCGAATGTAAAATGGTATGTTTTCAGACTCTTCACATATTTCGCATGTTATTTCCTATTGGCCATTATTTACAGTGTCCTAACTATGACTTTCATGTGTCGTTTCCCTATTGGTCAATTTTGAGTCGTCCTAATTATAACCTTTACGTGTCCTTCCTTTCCATTGGTTACTGATAATAGTCATCGTAACTGTATAAATATGCCTTGTCTGTAAACCATTTTTGTTCTGCTGCTGACCCCATAAACAATTCTCATTTAACGGCTGTGTTCTGATTTATTGGAGTTGGGGAACAGTATTGGGGTCGAACTAGGATATCTGAATTCGGTCAATCGGTAGAATTTCGTGTAGTCCTATCGCAATACCCACTATATATATTCGCGTTATAACAATTTTATACTTAATTCTGAAACCATCTGAATGTAAGTCTGGATGAGGATATAACTGAAATGTATTTTATATGCTTAGAATATCTGAATGGAAATATCTTAGTTACTTCGAATTATTTATTTATCTCGCAATCAATGGGTTATTGATTTCACTTAAAAATTCGCCATAAAAAACAGTTCCATGCAGTCGGTTAATATAGTACTGAACACTATAATGTTCACGTTTTATACCATATTGATTAATGAAATGTTAGATTTTCTGACTAAGCAATTCCTATTTCAAAAACTTACAAGTTATATTAAAGAAGAGCACTTATATAACTATTGAAAATATAATGATAATCTTAACACGTGTTATAAACTTGTTAGAAAGTGTAAGCAAGAATAATTTAGCTTGTAGTGGCTTTGCTTCGTTAGTCAATCACCTCGATAATCGTTATAATATAAACCTCAACGGTGTTTTAAATCAGAAGGCAATGACAAGCGACAACTACGGTTTATCAATGGATAGCGCAGATCACAAATCCAGAAGCACATCAAACGAATTTTAAGCAGAGAGGCGAATATGTATATACTAGCAAATACATAGGTAAAATTATGGTCAAATCGCATAAGGGCACAACAAGGCAAAGCAAAAGCTAATAATAGAATTTCAGTACATGTATTAGAGGAGAATGAATCATAGAGTGATATCCAAGCCATCAACATCTTAGCGGAGTCTGTCATGTGATCTGGTGATGTGAGTTGTTACTGTTCAAATAACATTGTCTGTTAAGTATGTTAATAAATGGGCTTAACTAAAGTTAACCATTATCAAAATTGGTTGTAGAACAGTTGCTATAATATTACAACGATTGATAAAATAGCTACACGTTGCAGACGATCATCTCAGCCTAAGTACAAAAATAAAATACATTTGTATGGAGAATTCGAAAGCTCTAACCTGTGAACTTGTTGATAGATCCTTGATTACATTAACCGATATGACATTAATGTCTCAAAGAAACTGCATGAACATTGTTTAAATAAAAAGGCTTGTATTGTCTCAGCTAAATTTCCTCTAATCTTGTTGTACAGAATGAAGTAAAATATACTTAAAAACGTATGTGTTGTTTGTGTCTAACTTAAATTTCTAAGATAAACACTTATACGAAAATAATTGTTTGCGTTAGGAATATTATTGGAAATTACTATTTAAGCTAATTTTTAAAACCTAAAATAATGTGGTGATCTCGTGCAATCCAGCAATTATGGCTACAGTAAATTCTATCAAATAGAATACAATGAGTTATTAGGTGGATGTCCATTTGTTTGCCCACCTGTTGCCAAGGTATATAAATTAACTCATAAGAGAGTGATTACGTGGGTGTCTCAGTAAATGACAACAAGAAAGTTCAATATAGTTAATCTTGCAATATGAAGTCGGTAAAAATGGACTCAGTACAGAACTTAGTTCTTGCAGTAATTCTCGAGATCAAATTGACGACACTTACAGGAACACAAACATCTCAGTTACATTGTAGATACCTTAATTACATGTAATTTAATGTTATTATCGTGTGAATGAGAAAATTTTCTTTGACACATTTCAATGAAATACCCCTACATTACTCTGTATTTCTGCATTTTCACTCACCTTCATCTTTATGCTAAACTTAAACTTATTTTTTCAAAATCGTCAGTCTGAACATAATCTACTGGTACTGTGATTTATTTTAATTTGAGTATTTGGTAAAATTGTTCAACAAATTGGTTATAGGCGGCACAATATTCCCACTCAAGCGCATACACAAAGCTACATGGATCTCACCGGACCAAACCACAGAGAACCAGATAGATCACATCTGTATCAACAAAAAATTCCGAAGATCAATGGAAGATGTGAGAACCCGGAGAGGAGCTGACATAGCTTCAGATCACCACCTGGTTGTGGCCAAGATCAGACTGAAGCTTAAGAAACACTGGAAAACTGGACAAACAGCACTACAAAGGTTCAATACAGCCTTCCTTCGAGACATTGACAAGCTCAATGAATTCAAGATAACTCTCAACAACAGGTTCCAGGCTCTACAGGATCTACTGAAAGAACAAGAAACTACTTTGGAGGACAACTGGAAAGGGATAAAAGAAGCACTAACTTCAACGTGTCAGGAGGTTCTTGGTCCTAAGAAGCATCATCACAAGGAATGGATCTCTATGGGAACCCTGGACAAAATTCAAGAAAGGAAGAACAAGAAACTAGCAATTAACAACAGCCGAACACGAGCAGAGAAAGTCAAAGCACAAGCAGACTACGCAGAAGCAAACAAGGAAGTGAAGAAAAGCATTAAAGCCGACAAGCAGAAATACATGGGAGAACTAGCAACGGCAGCGGAAAAAGCTGCAAGAGAAGGGAATATGAAACAACTATATGATACAACGAAGAAATTGGCAGAGAGATATAGCAAACCAGAGAGACCAGCCAAGGACAAAGAAGGAAAGACAATCACTGAGATTCAAGAACAGAGGAAAAGATTGGCAGAATACTTCGAGGAACTGCTGAATAGACCAGCCCCATTGAATCCACCGTACATCGAAGCAGCCCACACTGACCTTCCTATAGATGTCACTCCACCAACGATCGAAGAAGTCAAGATGGCCATCAGACAAATCAAAAGTGGGAAGGCGGCAGGACCTGACAATATACCAGCAGATGCACTGAAGTCAGACATTGAAGTAACTGCAAATATGCTTCACCTTTTATTCAAGAAGATTTGGGAAGAGGAACAAGTGCCAACGGACTGGAAAGAAGGATATCTCATCAAGATACCAAAGAAAGGAGATCTGAGCCAATGTGAGAACTACAGAGGCATCAGTTTGTTATCAGTACTAGGAAAAGTTTTCAACAGAGTGCTGCTGAATCGGATGAAAGACGCAGTAGACGCCGAACTTCGGGATCATCAGGCTGGATTCCGTAAGGATAGGTCGTGCACAGACCAGATTTCGACACTATGGATCATCGTTGAACAATCAGTTGAGTGGAACTCATCACTATACGTCAACTTTATTGACTATGAGAAGGCGTTTGACAGTGTGGACCGGAGAACATTATGGAAACTTCTTCGACACTATGGAGTTCCTGAAAAGATTGTCAACATTATCCAAAACTCATACGATGGACTACAGTGCAAAGTCATGCATGGAGGACAGATGCATTTCCAGTAAGGACCGGAGTCAGACAAGGCTGTCTACTCTCCCCATTCCTCTTCCTTCTAGTGATTGACTGGATTATGCAGACTTCGACATCTGAAGGGAAATACGGAATACAATGGACTTCTCAGAATCAATTAGATGATTTGGACTTCACAGATGACCTAGCCCTCCTCTCTCATACACACGAACAAATGCAGATGGAGACCGCAAATGTAGCAGCAGCCTCCGCATCGATAGGCCTCCACATTCACAAAGGAAAAAGCAAGATTCTCAAATGCAACACGGAGAACACCAACCCAATCACACTTGATGGCGAAACTCTGGAAGAGGTGGAAACATTCAAGTACCTGGGGAGCATCGTTGATAAACAAGGAGGATCGGATGCCGATGTAAAGGTGAGGATTGGCAAAGAAAGGACAGCATTCCTACAGTTGAAGAACATATGGAACTCAAAACAACTCTCAACCAATTTCAAGGTCAGAATCTTTAATACGAACGTCAAGACAGTTCTACTGTATGGAGCTGAAACGTGGAGAACTACTACGACCATCATCAGGAAGGTACAAGTATTTATAAACAGTTGTCTACGCAAAATACTCAACATCCATTGGCCGGATACTATCAGCAACAGCGTTTTATGGGAGAGGACAAACCAGCTTCAAGCTGAAGAGGAAATTAGGAAAAGACGTTGGAAGTGGATCGGACATACATTAAGGAAATCACCAATGTGCATTACAAGGCAATCCCTAACTTGGAATCCGGAAGGGAAGTGGAAAAGAGGAAGGTCAAAGAACACACTACGCCGGGAAATAGAAGCCGATATGAAAAGGATGAA
Source organism: Schistosoma mansoni (assembly GCF_000237925.1). Lineage (NCBI taxonomy): Eukaryota > Metazoa > Platyhelminthes > Trematoda > Strigeidida > Schistosomatidae > Schistosoma > Schistosoma mansoni. The sequence continues at coordinate 512,085 of NW_017386026.1, read as the reverse complement.
TAGCAACTGGAAAGAACTGGAAAGGATTGCTCAGAACAGAGTTGGATGGAGAATGCTGGTGAGCGGCCTATGCTCCCCGACAACGGGTAACAGGCGTAAGTAAGTAAGTAAGTATTTGGTAAAATATGATCGTATAGGAACGTTGATCTATAGGTGTCCAACCGGCATTCATGTGTTTTTGTGATATTATATCTGGTGATGGACAGTCTTTCACAGTGATGTAGAGAACAATCGAAGTATATTTTTGGGATATAATTTCAAAGCTTTATTTAAATAATAATAATAATAATAGTAATGATAATTGATTGATATGGAGATAGATTGGAGTGTTTGGAATCAATATTATTCAATATACTTTTTAACGATGATATTCCTATGGATGTGAATATATTGAGCAACTGCCCACAACATAAGTTACAGTTTAACATGCAATTTTCATAAAGAAGGATCGACCACCAAGGGATTAACTACTGCTTAAAAACAATCGAAGTCATCATTTGAATTTAACTATCACTAAGTATGTCAAGCATTTATATAATATTATAATTTGTCACCGTGACGTGAATTACAGTTTAAAATTTTTCGGAAATAAATATGTTTTTCAAATAATCACATAAATCATCTTTAGCCTCTGTGCTCAAATAAACAATTAAATAATATCAAGGTGTTCTCAAATGATATAAAACTGTTTTTGAAAAATCAATATCTCTATTTGTTCCAAATTAGGATGAAATATAACTGTGCGCTCATGAAAATCTAAAAGTTACGCAATACACAAGATATAGAGAAATAATTAGGATTGGTTAGCAGTTTATACTATTAATTCAGTAAAGATAAGTTGAGAAAAACTATAATACTGCATTCGAATTGACTTATGTACAACATTAAAATGATATTACCTAGATAAATTCGTCGTATCTTATTTGAAATCAAAAGCACAAGTACTATCCCAATATTTATGAAACTGAATAAGTTATATGAAAATATCAATAGAGTAAGCTAAAATAACAGTAAAATCTCACGCTCACTGAGCCAATTATTCTTTACTTAGTTTTTTGTAGCTCAGTATCTCACTCTGGTTTGATCGTACGAAGATGTAATGAGCTTAAATCTTCCATTTAACTCTGTATACAACCTAGGCCAACCGTGTTTATGTGAAGGCGGTTATAAGAAGCCAAATACAATTTGCGTAGGATGTATTTATTTTAGGCACGCGTTTATCCAGACAGACATCCATAATAAGAAATAGTAAAACGAAGCGGAGCGAAGTAAAGAAGGCGACTGATGAAGACTGACTCGATATTTATGGTCCGACAAAAGTAAGTTACAAACACGTAATGAATGGGGTGAGCGATTCACACACATACTCAAGGTTAATAAATGAATAATTAACAAGGTGAAAAAAAGGATTGAAAAGAATGAATAAATTGGTCTGTTCGGAAGCTAAAAAACCTATAACGTCTTGGCATAGGACTATAGGCTACAAGTTCACTATCATTAACCCACTATCATTGTGAGTTTCTCGATCACAATTTTAGTATGTATTCAGTAAATTGACAAACTGGGTATATTACTTGTTTGTTTAAACTTGAAAGACATATTCGATTTCTGACTACACAGTGGCTGAGTTATTCGAAGAATCATATTTGTTAGACTTCTATAAGATAACATTGTATTTAATGGTTCAGTTAATAGATTAACATACATTGCATGCGACATGAAATAACAACAAAAACACTAGCTTTAAGTAGGACAAAATTAGCGTACACTCAAAGAAATTTGAATAGCAATAGTTGCGTAGTTGCTTTCAGTTTACGCGAACTTTCACTTTTGGTAGACCAGGTGTTGTGCCAAGTGACACAGCTATTTGCAACGTAAAATGACTCAGTAGCTGAACTACATTGTCATTCTTTTTTCACTGTTTTACATTGCGTTTAGTTTTGTATATAGACGGTTGTTTGGATAATATTAATTTACTGATAAGTGTCCAATAACTGTTTTCGTGCTTGTTTATTCTAAATAAAATTGCGAAATATACTGTTTTAACATTTTGTACGGATGATGTTTGAACCAAGATTAATTACATAAAACACAATCCAGTAAATTTTCAGACTTCTTGTGTTGTACTAAGATAATAACTAGAAAGGCTCAGTATTTGTTTTTAATATGAATGTATTATCTAAAGATCGCTGGTGATATGTGGTGGAAAGTGAAAAACAACTTTACAAGAATTCAATAATGTTAGTTTCATTTCATTTAAGCGGTTTACATATTAAATGCATTTTTTGATTTGTCAAACTAGATGCTTTCGCTATGAAGACACAACAAACTCAAGGCCTAAAGGAATAAAAAAAACAGTTTTGTATGACACCTACTGAACGTTGAGAAAAAGCTGAACAAAAAAATTGCATGCTAATTTTGAAGACAAAATGTCGTTCGTTTTACTGGTGCGTAACATTTCAGACCAATTTTTGACAAATTGCTAGTTTGTAAACAATAAATTAAATGAAAATAAATTCAACAAATCATTGTAAAACAATCGACTACAATAAAACTTGAGGCCATAATAGGTGTAATCAAGAGGAACTGTTTGTTTTTAAAAATACCTTAAAATGTTCAATTGTAAAAATAATGGTGCTATTACTAGGGGATGATTTCGAAAGACACTTACTTCACTTTATATATTAAAAATAATTTCTATTTTTTCTATAACATCATTTGCGCACTTGAAATATGCTCTTAAATCTTATTCGTTTATATGAATGATCTTTACTTATTATTCTTTTGAATGGTAACTTAGTACTTTACATTCGACTTAACATTATACAATATTTTAGTTGTTATCTAATCGTATAAATAAATATATATTTTGATAATACATTTTTTTTCTCTTTATCATTTCCTTTATCAAAACATCTGTGTTTAATGATTTTCAATTCGTTAATGAAAATGGATTAATAATTTTTTTTAAATTTAAATAGTCAAGTAATATTTCTATTTAATGCTAATAATGTATAGAATTTATTTATTTATGTAAGAAATTTTTTAAGTTATTAACAAGTAACGAGACCTGGAACAATTTTTTTTGTTCAGATTCTTAATGGATACAAAAATAAATATTGTGACTTTCAGTAAGATTGGATTTATGTAATTCCATCAATGGTTCATCGAAAGTGTAGTTCACCAAAATCTATTGCCATCTTACATATCTGCTTGATAATGATGTCACGATCAACTTGATATTTGATTTAAATACCATGACACAAGAAATGTTCCTAATAACTTTTCACTCCATTCTAGAAGCAAAAATGAGGTTTCATGGTTTTTTCACTGTACTCGGACTGTGAAAGAGAGACTGAGATAATAATATGTTATCAGCGAAGATACAAAAACACCCTCTCATGTTTCTACTTAATGTTTTTATCATATAATTTCGTGCTAAATAACTAAGATGAATAATGTGTGAAGTATAAGTTCATCCCTGGTCGATGTCAACCAAAAAACCACTGAAGACTGGATAACTATTATTTCGAGTATGACGCTTATTGATTAAACTTTACTGTAACCATACCATAAGTAAACGTCCTACTCATCACTACCTGGTTCTCCAACTGTCTCTGCGTGACAAAATAACAAGATCCAGAAACATCATTTTAACACTTTCATTTATGTAAATAATTTCAACACTAAATTGTTGACTTTTTGTTATGAAAAAAGCTTTGAATAAAAACATCATTATGGTCTTATTCATTTCTTGAATGAACATGTTTATAGTTATCGTGAAATCTGCAAAAGTTTAAAATAAGGTTTAGATTCTGAATTTTGTGCGTAATTTATATTTCATGCTTTGGAGCTTGCATTTTTTTCACTGAAAATAACCTATCACTCATCACAAAACCTGTTATATCCTAGCGAAGACGTAAGTATGGGTAATTTCCGAGACCTATTAATGGACGATTATTCTATATATATTTTTATTGTTTAACTATTGAGTAACTAGATTGTGTATATCTATATTCATCTTATTATAAGCTTCATTTTGACCTATGGATTATTATTATACGATTTACTGCCGCTAAATTATACTCAATTTACTGATTACTGTATCCCGCGTTCACAGCCACATTTGACTTGATCTTGTACAAATATTATTTTCTATTTGATGGTGTGATGCGGTCTATCTGTCTAGTATATAAACCGAGTACGCTTGAAATAAATGATTTGCATAGATTCGCATAGCAGAAGCTCAATTGGTGTTCTGGACTCAATTGGAAGGGCTAGGCGGACAGGGGACCTATGAGGATGCTAGACTCCTCATGCCAGTTGAAGATCATTGGTTTGGTACTGTGTTAACACTAGAAAAATCGTATTTCGATTGGTGGATAGTTCAAGTGATAGAAGCCGGACATAAGATCAATAACGAATTAGCATACGTATTATTTTTTATAAAGTCATAACAAAACTATTGTGAATATACTCAATATAGTTGTTAATTGTGTTGCATACTAACATAATTTTGATGCTGATGCGTAAATATTATAATCATCTTAAAAGTCACAGCAGCCTGTGTGTAATTACTCAATCATTAGTTGATTATGGCAAAGACTAAGGATTCTCAGTAATAATACTATTATTATCTTTCTACGCCATGTTTAATTTGTCTGAAACTATCAAGTCGAACCTTGAAAATGATACATATAAAGATTTTTGGTTCATCATATAATGAATTGTGAACCAATTTCTTGCTATCATAATAATTATGGTCTTAAAGACTACAGAACAATGAAAAATAACAACGAAATGAATTGTGAGCTACACACAAATAACTACGGAAATACAAACATGATTCATGATGTGAACTATTTAAAACAGTAAAACTCATTTCCTTAGCCATATTATTACTAATAAGCGAACTATTGTCGGGAGACTCCAGATAAAGTAATACTTAGAATTAAAAAATAGTAGCATTCATACACAGTAAATATCAGTGTAGGATTGTTGAGCTCTGATCGAGATAATGAGTGGATCAATGTTAGATCACTATTGAAGGCCAGGAATTACTAAACAGACGTTTTGTGTCAATAGGGGACTCCTCAACCTTCCACGATAAAACACGTGGGACTCTAACCCAGGACCTTTGGTTTTGCGCGCGAACGCTTAATCAATAGACCATTGAGCCGGCACCCATTGAAAGCAATTTAGAACTTCGCGCGCAAGACCGAAGTTCCTGGTTTCGAGTCCTACGTGCAGGACCGTGGGTGGGCACTGCCAAGGAGTCCTATTCCAGGACGAAACGGTCGTCAAGTGCTTCTAGGTTTTCAGTGGTGGTCTAACACTGATCCATTCATGATTTCAATCAAAACTGTAATTAATTTCCTATGGTCAATCATTATAATCAAAATTATAGAATTATTTAGTTCTTCTTTAAGGACAATGCAGGATAACTTCAAAATTATTAAAACATAATGTAGATCCACTAATGCTATCACTGTAATAAATAACAATGTTATATGATACAAAATTGTCCCTCACATCAGTTTGTTTGAAGCAGTCAAATAATTCGAGAAATTATTTGATGATAAGAATATTCAATGAAATTAGTTCGAATTTCGGTAGTTATAATTGTTGAAGCACCTGTTTTTCAACACTTGGCGAAGCTGTCTAAGTATATTAAAGAATGATTAAACAATAGAGGTCTCAGAAGAATATCGTTTACAAAGGCAATAGGAAAACGAAATATCATCTAAACAATTGTACCAAATATTTTACAGTGATATTACGTACATACTGACAGTTCATTACAAGCTGTTACAATGTGTTACAAATCAGTTTCAACCTCGTCTTAGGAAACTATGTTCTTTCTAGTCATTGATCTTGATATATCACTATCTTCAAGAAGAATCCATTTATTCTGATACATAAAACTGTGCAAGAAATATGTACATCACTTAAATAAAATGGAAATAAAAATGCCAGTTTCTTGTAAGTTTGATATAACGTTTCCTGACGATACTGCTTTCATTGTTCAAAATATAATTTATTATTTTTATAAAGTGACTTTTATAATCTTACACAATGACGCTCTTGAACGTCTGGTACAGTTATTTTTCGCTCACGTAAATATTGAGATTAACATGCTTCCAAAAGGCAGAAATTCACTATCAAAAACATTTTCAAAACATGTCTTCAATAATAAAAAAATCAAATTCATCTTTAAAAGATACTTCTTGTGATATTGAATAAATCTATTATTATGAAGTATCAATCCATCTTCAGTCTCGTTCATTTGTAGACTTTACATTAGAAAGAGAGAGACCAATCAATCCCTTTTCTTGATGTACATCTATTGAGAAGAACTAATGGTTCTTTAAAAAGATCTATCTTTAGAAAGCAAACATGGAACGGCCAACTAACCAACTTCTATAGCTGGGTTCCGTTAAATAGAAAGAGAAACTTGATTCATTCTTTATGTTATCGTATACATCGGATATGTAGTACGGAATGCATTAACGAAGAACTCGAGTTCCTCAAGAAAACTGATGAAAAATGGCTACTCAGACCGATTCATAGAGAAGAATATGAATAGAAGTAGCGTCGATAGGAATCCTAGTTATTCAGTCCCAAAGAAAAACCTTTATATAAGTCTGGAATTTAAAGGTGATCGAACATCAGACATAATTAAAAATCGTTTAACAACAACGATTAAAAGGACATGTAACGCTGCTAAACTACGATTAACCTTCACTAGTAAGAACTTATTTTCTGTATCCATAAAAGATAAGCTTCCGCGTTTGGTCGCCTCTATGTGCATCTACCAGTTCACCTGCTCTTGTGGAGCAAGGCACATCGGCCGTAGCCAGCGCTCGCTTTCAACTCGGATACGAGAACATATATCAGTTTGGTTCTACAATGGTGAAAGGAAAGCAGTTACAAGTTCTATACTTGAACACTTAATCGACTGTAATCATTCGACGAATCCACAGTCTGATTTTAAGGTTGTTTATATGATTCGTTCAAATCTACCAAGATTTCTTCGTAACAAACTCCTAAAAATAGCCGAAGCTCTTACCATCCACGAGCTCAAACCTGAACTATGCGTACAAAAGAAGTACGTTTTATCATTATCGTTACCATGGCCTTAATATTATTATTATTATCATTCTATTGTTATTATTATTATTATTACTCTATTCCCCCTTACTTACGTCTTATATTTTCATTATTTTATTCATGAATACTCATCATATCGCCTTATTTATTTTACACCTCTATGACCTTTAATGACCTTTAATTATTGTAATCAAAACATTTTATTCACTAAATCTATTGTTATTATTCGTATTACGTAATCCAGTATTATAATCTTGGTTAATCTTCGTCTTCTTATTACATTATCGAAATTGGTTATTAGTGTTCACATTTCCTCACGGAATTAGTACTTTAACAAAACATTTTCATATATATATACGATTGTACAGCTTGATAATAAATTCGTTGAAAAGAGATCCCTTCGCTTAACTTCGTGTTTTTAATATTAAAACTTGATTTCAGACAAAATATTTATAAACAAATATTAAAGCAGCACAGTTTTCTCCATTCTATTTAGGATTATTGCCTCTTAAACCTCCATTGTACCATCTGCATTCAAATACATGAAATTAATAGTAGGCAGATAAAGGACTTTTACTAGGACTTACATATGTTCTGTATAAAAAATTTGTGCACAAAACCAAAGGTAAAGTGTCTCATTGCAAATAATTCTTCCGATTGGAATAACACGTAGTTTATCAGCCATGCAAGTTCACAGAATGATGCTAATCATATATAAGTAGGTTAAAAAATTCACAAAAACTTTGGGACAAATATATGATAGCATTTGAGATTGTACTGGGGTAGGTTTACTTTGTTTCAATATTTAGTTTCATCCTAAAACAATGATTTATTACTAATGATATCATTATTACTTTTTATGATATATATTGTTAGTGGATCTAAATGTTTTAAAACACGAAAAAATGATTCCTAATTTCACCAGAAGTTTTACGATTCCATTGTTATATCAAATTACTTCACTGATACTTTATTACTATTATTTCAGTTTATTAAATACTGTAGTATTGGCATCAATATTAGTTGCATGGAATGTTAGACGGAAATTCCGAGCCGATATTGTCATTTTAATTTTATTCGAATGTAAGTTTTACACATAATTATAAAATCTACTCAAATTCACAGAGTCAATTTATTGTTACTCAAATATTGGTATATTATTTCAATGAATATCTCAAGTGTATATTCATTTAGTATACTGTTTAAAACTTGAATTTCACTGAACCAGTAATTTTTGTGTAATTCTCCGAATTTATTAGTATCGTTTTAGTTATAATGTATATACAAGTTAACTCATCATTACGTTGTGTCCATACTTCTACATATAGTGAAGACAAAATAAGCAGGAAGAATAATTTACTAACACACTAAATCATTGTTGGAATTAATAAACCAACGACTACACATTTCACAATATTTGACCATATAGGGTTCGAAAATACCAAAAAGGTTTGTTAAAATATTGCTAAAACATTTATTATCCGACATTTTTTTATCAGTCAGTTTTTACTCTAGTAATGACAAGTCTTCCATTCTCTAGTTTTCACCGACAGTTCAAAGCAAGGAAAATAGTACTGATATTGTTTGTTATAATAAAAACTTAGGAGAATCTATACAAAAACGTTTATCAAACAATATTAAATGGTTTATTCAAGCTTTGCATTATAGTATGTATTATGATCGGCTTTGCTGCGGTTATCCGTGTCTTTCTTCGTGAAGATAAGGTAGGTTTTTTAGAAACTTGTTTGGGTTTTGTTGACATGTTGTTACATAATATTCTTCTACATAAATTTTATTGAACACCAGTGTTTGGGCCAATGTTGGACTTAAATACCACGAATATTTCCTCCCATTTTTACTTCGTTATTTCATACTGCTTCACACGATTTAATAAGATTTTATCCAGGTAACGTAGATTTAGACATTCGAACAAAACAGTGAATGATTAAAAACACATTGGTATTTTTATAAAAGTATTTCTTTAATTTTCATCTCAAGTAGCAATAATAGTCTATGATCTATAATCCACCACTTTGGTAATTTCTGTAATTTGATCACTTGCATGTGATTCTGTAATTTAAGAGACAATGAAATGTTACATCAGACGTATTTAAAAATATTTACCTTATGATTAAACAAAATATCCAGCAAACAAAGATAAGAATTGATATGTTTATTCAACACCTTTTTCAACCAGTTGCATGGAGATGTTTGTTTAAGCACTGCTGAAAAGTTTATTGTCACCTTTTCAAAATACTTTTCTATTACATGTAATGAATATTATTGAATTATTCCTTACTGTAATTGGACATCCTATAGTTTATTCACCCAGTCACATCTGCCACAGAATTTTATATTCACATAATCTGTTCTTCGAACAAATTTAACGAAGCAAAGCAAAACAATAATTGCAGCATACAATGAATTATTTCTTTGATTCATATTCACATATATACAAGATACCACCTTTAGTTATTTCTATGATCTTAGAATATATGTATCTCCGAAGTATTGTTCGAGTATTGTGGAACAAAGGACAATATAATCTTGAGATTGGACATAAGTTGTTAAAAAAATAGGCAAACTGGTCGATATTACTTGGCTTAAATGTGTTATATATACCTAACCATTACCTTAGTCAGTCTCCATAGCTTACCTCAGTAGGAACAAGTTTACAGAAAACAAGAAATTCATTGAATAAAGCTACAGTACCAAACAGTGAATTCACTAACGTTTGAAATGAGTTAAGTTAGCAGTTTTGGATGACCGGGTTTTGGTTCATCTAGTAATCAAGATGAGTAATCAATAAAATTGATTGAAATGTGACTGGTGGTACAATCCAAGACACACATTTCATCCTATTTGGGACCCGTCAGCCAGACGAAGCTGCTCTCCAGAGTTGATATTCAATCTGGAACTCAAATGCAGTACTGTTCCCTTTATGCATCATCTCGTTATCCACTTAGCTACTGAGCCCAGAAAACCGTCAGCTTGTGGAGTGGTGTGAAGTTTTAATCCATTTTTGAATTATTTATTTAAATCTTCCCACTGATGTTTAGGACTGAAATTGATCAGTCTCTTATTGTCACATGTACACCCTATGTGAATTACCTTTTTTAAGTCACAATCATTTTACCATCTATCTTTGACTGTAATGCTTGTGACTGAAGGCAATATCGAGGCAATTCACATAGGGTGTACATATACCAATAAGAGATTGATCAATCGCAGTCGCAAATATCAGTGATAAAATTCAAATAAACGATTCAAAAATGGATTAAAATTGATCGAATATTTTTAGAGCGGTCATAAAGACCTACTTAAATACCGATTCAAGTTCATCACTATTTTGGCTAACACACATGTGTCCTAATCTCTATCTTGGTTCTAGTTACCTGATAGGACGATACACCTGAATATTTAGAAATTGATTTCGCTATCGGAGAAAAAACTTGGTGGTTAACTCGGTGAATTTCAGAAAGAAAAATGAATTCATCAATCAGATTTTAAGTGATCATTTTATCTTTCCATGAAAGATATTGAACACTGATGACAAATTTAAGTAGGATTTTTTTTCCTGAAGTAAAATAAATCTCATTGAAACTCACTAATGAATAGACACATCACATCTAGTGAACAATTCATTTATTCGTTGCCGAGTAATTGATTCGATCTAACTAGCATTTATAGCTCATACATAGCATAAGAGAAAGCACTTATGAAAATGAAATGATTGTAATCCGGAGAAATTATCTTCATTGTGTTAAATAATATAAAAACTATTATATAATATATTTATTTAGTTTAATTTTTTAGTAAATATCTTGGAATTTGTAGTAATACAGAAAATTTACAGGAAGTTAATTGAAAACAAATGTTACTTACTTTACTTATTTACGCCTGTTACTCCCAATGGAGCATAGGCCGCCAACCACCATTCTCCAACCCACTCTGTCCTGAGCCTTCCTTTCTAGTTCTATCCATTTTTTGTTCACTCTTCTCATATCTGTCTCTATTTCTCGGCGTAATGTGTTCTTTGATCTTCCTCTTCTCCTTTGACCTTCAGGATTCCATGTGAGGGCTTGTCTTGTGACACAATTGGGTGATTTCCTCAAAGTGTGCCCAATCCACTTCCAGCGCTTCTTCCTGATTTCTTCCTCCGCTGGAATCTGGTTTGTTGTCTCCCACAGTAACTTGTTGCTGATAGTGTCTGGTCATCGGATTCGAAGTATCTCGCGTAGACAACTGTTAATAAACACTTGTATCTTTTGGATGATGGTTTTTGTAGTTTTCCACGTCTCCGTCCCATACAGTAGAAGTGGCAGTAGAACCAACTCGCTATAAAAAACTCTAACCAGAAAACAAATGTTTTCAATAATAAATTATCGTTGCCAGCTGTATAAACATGTTTTCGGGTATTGTATGGAACAGTACAAATTAACCCTACTTTAAACTGTAGAATTTGTTTTGCCAAACGTACTTATAAGTTCGCTTATGAATATTTTATTATTATTTCGTTCTAAAATGAAACCAAATTGTTTGTTGAAATATTTATATGGATTTTATTTCATTTATTGATATCTAGTTTGTAACTAAATCAATTACACGTCATTTATTACAATTGTTTACAGCCCTTAATTTGTGATAAACTAAGTTTATTTTTAATTTATAGAACTATTCACAATTTAAGGAACCCGAATACATTAAGTTAACTGATTTCTGATGGTTTTACACTCACCTGTTACAGAAATTTTGTTACATATGAAGTATGCTTATCATCATGTATTCTACAAATTGTATTGCTCATTAAACGTATATTGGGAAAATAATACCTTAATCCCAATAAATGATTTTTTAATAGCTCTTCTATTTAGTTCATGTAACTAAATAGAAGTGGTATAATATAATGATTATAATAATAGCAATGTTAACAATAATAACCAATGAAGATAATATGTAAAGAAATGCGATGGCGATTTTATAAGAAATTGAAAGTGTAACGTCTATTTCATTGAAACGGTGCGCATACTTTTTTTAAAGTTTGATATACCTAAATAAATGTAATACCAATAAAGATATTTTATATCGTCTATAAAAATACAAACTATCGAAGATAAACTTTATTTCATCTAAGTGCACTGAATCATCGTATAAATTCGACATAGACTATGATAATAACCAAAATTTTAAATGATTTCCATCAGAGCTTCACCGTCAAATTATTTGTCTGGCTTGGTAAGTACAATAAACAATATGGATAATGTCTTTAGAGATTATTTCCTTTTAACTGTATCAGTTTCTATCAATCCTTCTTTGTAAGCCCATAAATACTTAACTGCTTTCTTAGGCCTAATACAATATGAACCCTATACTCCTCCAGTGTCTTTTCCGAATTTCATCATTGAAAGAAAGCTGAATTATTCGCTCACTAAATAGTTTGTTGTCGATGATATCCGGTAGTTGGATATTGAGAATCTTGCTCAGAAAACTGTTGACAATTATCTGTACTATTTTAATGATAATTGTGGTAGTTTCAGCTCCGTATAATAGAACTGTTTTGACGCTCGCATCGAAGATTCTCACTTCGGTATTGGTTGACAGTTGTTTTGAGTTCCATGTTTTCTTCAACTATGGGAATGCTGCCCTTCCTTTACCAATCTTCGAATATACGGCTGCATCAGATACTTCTCTCGTCCATCGATGAAGCTGTTCAGGGACGTGTTAGTTTCCACCTCTCCCAGAGTCTCTCCATCAAGTATGATTGTGTTGGTGTTCTCCAATTTGCATTTGATAATCTTTCTTTTTCCATTGTGTATATTGTGGTCTGCTGAAGCAGAGGCTGCTACTACACTGTTTGTGTTGACCTGGATTTGTTGTTGTGTATGTGATGTAAATGTCAGGTCATGTGCAAATTCGAAATCGTCTAGTTGCATGTAAATAGTCCATTTTGTTTCGTGCCTGCGGCCAGATGTGGAGGTCTTCATAATCCTGTCAACCATGAAAAGAAAGATGGAGTGGTTGAGTTAACATCCACGTCTGACACTAGTGTTCAGTCTGAATACATGAGTCAGTGGTTGTCCAGCAACGACTTAGCTCTGTAGTCCATCATATGGATTCCGTGTGATATTGATCTTCTCAGGTACACAATAATGTCGAAGACGTTTCCACCAAGTCCGACTATCCACACGGTCGAATGCTTTCTCATAGTCAATGAAATCGATGTATAGTGACGAGTTCCATTCAATTGATTGTTCAACGATGATCGGTAGTGTCATCATTTGGCTGTGCACAATCTATCCTTACGGAATCCGGCCTGTTGATCTTGAAATTGTGTGTCTACTAAATATTTCATCGGTTCAGGTACACAGTTGAAAACGTTTCCTGATACTGATAGTAGTGTGATGCCTCTGTAGTTCTCACAGTTGCTCAGATCTCCTATATTTGGTAGCTTGATGATGTTTCCTTCTTTCCGGTCCATTACCACTTGCTCTTCCCCAATTAGAACATGAAATATACGTTCAGTTACTTCTTTGTCTACCTAACCTTTTCTGTCCAGCTTGTGTCAAATGAGTTTCGCTGATTTCGATCGCCGTCAAGTTTTATGTCCTCGTTTCCGTTGCTTATTGGTTGATTTTCACAATCTTCCACATTGTCTGAACGTTCCATGTACGTTTGTTAGTTGTTGATCTGGTTGCTAGAAGTGGTATCAGCTTCAAGAATGTGGAAAGAATCTCGGCTCACATCATGAGGCGTCGTAATTCTTCCTTCAACTCGAAGGGCAGGGTTTATATGGTTTAATTTGTTTATTCTGGTTAGCGTTTTTTAGTGAGGTTGTTGTCTACGGGATGGAGTTCCCGACCCCATGCCTAACCCTCCTCCTTTATTTGAGCTTGGGACCAGCAGTAACTCTAGAAGTGCAACAGTCTAATCTTTTCCCTGAAATACGCTCTTTCTCACAGGATCAAAGTGTCAGTCTACTTATAATGTTTATTCCATATACGCAAACATTTTGAAAACTTATATCATGAAAGTTCAATACATACCTCTGTACGAAGTCATGGTAAATTTTAGGCAACTTTAATAATTATAACAAAGGCTCAGTTATAAAATTACCCCGAAATAATTCTTTTTGTGATATTTTTGTTGAAGCAAAATTTCTTCTAAGTTTATCAGCTTAATCAGTCAATCAAATTTTAGGTGTAAACTTAGCCTACAAACCATTCAATGTTCATTTGAAATTTGCAGTATGATAATTTTGGTAACAGTATCAAAATAGGGAAGTATTTATAAGCCCAAGGTATGCTTGATGAAATTTTGATTTGTAAAATATTATATTGCAACGAAATCCGCAGCGTTTCAATGACAACAGAGGTATATTACAGTATCATATGTACGTTATGCATCAAATACTACTGGAATACCAGTTTACATCTACATACGAGAATAAAATTACTTGATTCTTATGGGATAGTATTTTGTTATCTTGATAGGTTTATTTGTTTACTGTGTTAGATATAGCCGTCGACATTCATACTCGCTTGTCAAGCATTACCTACTGAATGTATTATCAGCAGATAACAAAAAAACCTTTTAGTTACGTTAAATGATCAATAAATTTTGTTTCAAAATGTCGTCTCTGTTGACTGAAACGTGATCATTTCCAAAAAAACAAAACGGCGTAAACATTTAATTTTTTGTCAAATGACGAAATGCTTTGAAGCTTAATGAACTTTCTTGCAGCTTTAATACATTACTATCAGCAATATGGTAGGCCGAAAATATGGTAAAACTGTACGCAAATGTGTCCCTCACTGTTGATGAATAAATACCGGTATCTTTAAAATGTTGAAAATGTCATTTGAGTAAAACATCACAAAAAAACATTAAAAGAATATCATTATAATGGCTTTGTTCTGTTTTTTGGACAAGGAAATACATTGATTCAAATTTAACATTACACAAACTCTTAATTATATTGAAATTCTTAATGTGTATGCCGGCTGTAAACGTTGCCTTGGAAAATTAGTTTATATACAATACCAATAATAAATATTACTTTGATTTTTGATAGCTCAGGGAGAATATTACAAACTAAATTGATTTTCAAAATAAATGTAAAATAAACGAATATCCTAATTTCGAACTTAAGTTTCATCAAATTCTAAGGTCACATGAAGAAATATATTTTTAACTAAACATCAGTGAACGGCTGTTTCTTCTTTGTGTGAGATTCTTCAACAAAATTCACATGCAACCTAAATATGATCGCATCAAGATTATTCAGATCTAGCACGTTTTTTCTACATGGTGAGAAACATTTAACCGTCATACAGAACGTCAGCCTGTTTGCTTTATTCTATCAGAACAGTCCAGAGGGACGATACTTGAATCAGTTGAAATTTAGTGGCATTCATCTGGTGTTTATTTTTCATATGAAATTCAGGGAGATACATCGAAGCTAGTTGATATCATGTACGCGATCAAGAACCCTTGAATTTGAACGAAATAGTATGAAGAACACAAACTCGTCAACAGACCCGAAGACGTCCACTGCTGTATGGGTACCATATGCACTTTCCGAAACAGTTTGAAATGATGATGAATTAAATATTAATTACATGTCACTTTTTAATAGTTCTTCAAATGGTGTAAGTTCGAGATGAAAATTGTCTATTAAGTAAATTCATCTACCAAACCTAAAAATAATTTCAACTCAAATCAAATATGATGGTCTTCCTTGTAAATAATTATTAGTAACTAGTTCATAGAAATAGTTTTTCATAATTATTAATTGTATTTTATTTATTTAGATAATTAATAAATTTCCAGAACAACTATGTATTCAGCAATGAGATTGTTATCACCGAAATTCTGAACATTTATTCAAATTATTGCATGTAACCTGGAAAAAAAGAGGCAAAACCACACACAGGTTAGAGCACTTGTTCACACTCCAAACCACACTTACTCTCTGCATGAGTATCCTTTAAAAATATTTTCAATACGTATTCATCTTTGATACACATTTAAAGCGTGACAGTAAAATTCTTCAAGACGTTTGTATGTATTCTCTAATAATTAATTGGTACTTCGTCCATTTTACTAATTAATTACGTCATTCAGTAAATGTTATTTGCTTTTTGAAAACGAAACTGCATCCATAAATTTATAGACATTGAAATTTAATTTTCCTAGTAAGTGACAATCTACTATCACATCAATTATTAGACAAACTAATTTTCAAATTGTCAAATGAGATATCAAGAAGTTACTTGTTACTTATAACTAGGATTTGTAGATAATTCCACTTAAAAAGATCATCTCCAAGATCTATCGTTTTATCTCTAATTATGTTCATACTATGCCCTCAATTAATTTATAGACCTTGATAAGCATAAATTCAGTATATATAATACAAAACTGAACAGGTTATGGATTACTGAATGATTGTTATTCTTGAATTACATGTGGGAAGCCAGGATCTATGAAGTTTTTCTCAGGAGTCCAGAAAAGTCTTAATATTAGCCTTCAATGACTGGTCAAAATAATAAATACTGACCGGGGAATATCAGCTCGGTGTTTAGTTGTTCACTGAGATTCCTGAGGTTCCTTAGGTTTTTGTTTATTTAAAGCGTCAAATTAAGACAACTTAGTTGTATGTCATGCTCTACTTTGTATTGACTTTAACTTTAGATCGTGATCTGAATTAACAAGATGATGAAAATTGTCCACAATAAATAACTTACTTACTTACTTACGCCTGTTACTCCCAATGGAGCATAGGCCGCCAACCACCATTCTCCAACCCACTCTGTCCTGAGCCTTCCTTTCTAGTTCTATCCATTTTTTGTTCACTCTTCTCATATCTGTCTCTATTTCTCGGCGTAATGTGTTCTTTGATCTTCCTCTTCTCCTTTGACCTTCAGGATTCCATGTGAGGGCTTGTCTTGTGACACAATTGGGTGATTTCCTCAAAGTGTGCCCAATCCACTTCCAGCGCTTCTTCCTGATTTCTTCCTCCGCTGGAATCTGGTTTGTTGTCTCCCACAGTAACTTGTTGCTGATAGTGTCTGGTCATCGGATTCGAAGTATCTCGCGTAGACAACTGTTAATAAACACTTGTATCTTTTGGATGATGGTTTTTGTAGTTTTCCACGTCTCCGCCCCATACAGTAGAACTGCCTTGACATTTGTATTGAAAATTCTAACCTTGGTGTTGGTTTGCAGTGGTATTGAGTTCCAGATGTTCTTCAGTTGTAAATATGCTGCTCTTGCTTTGCCGATCCGCGTCTTCACATCTGTAGTTATCGCACTTGCTGAGATCGCCTTTCTTTGGTATCTTGATCAGAAGTCCTTCTTTCCAGTCTGTTGGTACTTGTTCTTCGTCCCAAATCTTACTGAAGTGGATATGGAGTATCTTTGCAGTTGCTGCTACATTTGCTTTCAGTGCCTCTGCCAGGATGTTGTCTGGTCCCACTGCTTTGCCGCTCTTGATTTACCTAATGGCCATGCTGATCTCTTCAATTGTTGGTGGGCCAACATCGATTGGGAGGTCTGTGGGTGCTGCTTCGATGTTGGGTGGGTTCAGTGGTGCTGGTCGATTCAAGAGTTCTTTGAAGTGTTCTACCCACCTGTTTCGTAGTTCTCCAACGTCGGTGATTACTTTGCCTTCCTTGCTTTTCACTGGTCTTTCTGGCTTACGGTAATTTCCAGCAAGTGTCTTGGTTGTATCATACAGTTGTCTCATGTTTCACTCTCTTGCAGCCTTTTCCGCTGTCATTGCTAAATCTTCCACATATTTACGTTTGTCGATTCTGATGCTCCTCATCACTTGCTTGTTTGCCTCTGTATATTCGGCTCGGCTTTTTCTGCTCTTGTCCGGCTGATATAGATTGCTGCCTTCTTGTTCCTCCTTTCTTCAATTTTATCCAGTGTACCAACAGTGATCCATTCCTTGTGATGGTGCTTCTTTTGGCCCAGAACCTCCTGATATGTTGAAACGATTGCCTCCTTGATACCTTTCCAGTTGCTCCCCATGGTAGTTACCTCTCCATTGAGTAGATCACGAAAGGCCTGGAACCTGTTGTTGAGGGCTATGTTGAATTTGTTGAGTTTGTTAGTATCTCGAAGAAAGGCTGTATTAAACTTTTGTGATGTTGTCCGCGCCGTTGTCCAGTGCTTCTTAAGTTTTAGTTTCATTTTGGCGACCAGCAAATGATGATCGGATACTATATCAGCCCCTCTTCTGCTTCTCACATCCTCCATCGTCCTCCTGAACTTTTTGTTGATGCAGATATGGTCGATTTGATTCTGTGTAGTGTGATCCGGTGAAATCCAAGTGGCTTTGTTTATGTTTTTGTGTGGGAATATGGTGCCACCTATGACCAGTTTATTGAAGGCACATAGGTTTGCAAATCTCTCACCGTTTTCGTTCCTTCCTCCCAGTCCATGTCGTCCCATGACGTCTTCGTATCCAGTGTTGTCCTTTCCAACCTTGGCATTGAAATCTCCCATCAGAATGGTCAGGTCCTTGGTTAGGCACTTCTCGAAGATTGACTACAGCTTATCGTAGAATTGGTCTTTAGCGTCTTCATCGTAATCGTCGGTCGGCGCATAGCATTGGATGACGTTCATTGTAATGCCCTCTCTCTTTGTTTTGAAGGAGGCTTTGATGACCCTTGGTCCATGAGATTCCCATCCAATAAGTGCATTTTGTGCTTTTCTGGACATCATCAATGCAACTCCTTGTGTATGTGGGGCATTTTCTTCTTCATGACCGGAGTATAACAGAAGTTCCCCTGAAGATAGTCGTTGTTGTCCAACATGCGTCCAATGTGTTTCACCAATTCCAAGCACCTCCAGGTTGTATTTTCTCATTTCTGCATCAATTTGGAAGACTCTCCCAGTCTCCCACATTGTCCGGACATTCTATGTACCTATAAAAATTGTCGCTCTGGTTGTTAGAAGGTGCATCGGCCTCATGACTTCCGAAGGAACTCGGCTTTCGTCATGAGACGTCATAATTATTCTTTCTACTCCCAGGGCAGTGTTTAAATGGTTTGAATAATTTTTTCTGGTTAGCGTTTTTTAGCGAGTTGGTTTTCTACGGGATGGGGTCGCTAACCTTATGCTCAACCCTCCTCCTTTACCCAGGCTTGGGACCGGCAGTAACCCCCGGAAGATCTACAGGCGGAGTTGTCCACAATAAATAGGTACAATAAATTACACTGCTGAATGTATAAGGATTTTCTATGAAATAATTTTATAAAATAAATATGAAGATGGTGAATAAATACTATATACTAATTTTTGTATTTTATCATCATTCCCTAATATTATAGATCTTTAAGAACTTATATCCAGCCTCAATGTGCAGAAATTTAATGGTTATTTATTTATTTTGATTATTGGTAAACGATCAAATGTAATATGCGGAGAACGCTTGGCTGTGTAACACTGTTTTGAGAAGGGAAATTGACTACTCTCAATATCAACTTTATCAGTGAATCTAGGGCTTCTAATATATCCTGAACTAGTTACATGTTTCATATACTCATTAGATTCAAATTGCTAAAGATAGCGTGATAAGCCAGCTACTCTTCAAAAATTATTTTCTCAGGTTCATAAAATGGACAGACTAAAGTTCCTTTCATATCACTTAGTTGGAGAAAAGGGACCTGGGAACCTGTGTGTGATTATTCGGAACCCCTAGTTTTAACATCTTTGATTTCAATAATGATAGCGAAAACGCAAACCACCTTGAAAAGATTAGTTCCTTTTAATATTGCTACCTTATACGTATCAAATAATTCAAAGTTGATGTTCAAGATTCCTTGGCTCATCCCTGTTGTGATTTGATGTAGAATAAATTGCACAGTAACGTGGTTCCGTTGCGACTTGACTACCGAAAAACGCTGACAATAAGATACTGATTACGGTTAGCAAACATTGAGTTTGTAATCTTAGAAATCATTTTATTAAAGTTTAAAATTTATCTTTACTAGAGTTTTATAATTGTTCGGTAAATAACAGAGACCGAAGGATGCTGTGAAGTGTGTAATTAGTTTTAAAAAAAATTACTGAATAAGTATCACGTAAGATATTAATCACTGGGTTCCGATTCGAAACTCAGTATTTCAAAATAAGATACAGTCTTTCGAAACGTCAATAACAAGTCGGCTATTTCACGACTTCAAAAGTGGCAAGGTTGCTTACTCTCACCCTTTCTCTTTCTCCTGGTGATCGACTGGATCATGAAGACCTCAACATCTGTGGGGAAGCACGGGATACAATGGACAACTGGAATGCAGCTGGACGATTTAGACTTCGCAGATGATCTGGCTCTTCTATCACAAACGCAACAACAAATGCAGGAGAAGACGACCACTGTAGCAGCAGCCTCAGCAGCAGTAGATATTATTATTTAAACAAAGGGAAAAGGAAAATTCCCCAATGCAATAGAGCATGCCTCAATAGAATTGCACTTGACGGAGAAGCTTTGGAAGATGTGGAAACCTTTACATATCTGGGCTGCACCATTGATGGACACGGTGGATCTGATGCAGATGTGAAGACGCGGATCGGCAAAGCAAGAGCAGCATATTTACAACTGAAGAACATCTGGAACTCAATACCACTGCAAACCAACACCAAGGTTAGAATTTTCAATACAAATGTCAAGGCAGTTCTACTGTATGGGGCGGAGACGTGGAAAACTACAAAAACCATCATCCAAAAGATACAAGTGTTTATTAACAGTTGTCTACGCGAGATACTTCGAATCCGATGACCAGACACTATCAGCAACAAGTTACTGTGGGAGACAACAAACCAGATTCCAGCGGAGGAAGAAATCAGGAAGAAGCGCTGGAAGTGGATTGGGCACACTTTGAGGAAATCACCCAATTGTGTCACAAGACAAGCCCTCACATGGAATCCTGAAGGTCAAAGGAGAAGAGGAAGATCAAAGAACACATTACGCCGAGAAATAGAGACAGATATGAGAAGAGTGAACAAAAAATGGATAGAACTAGAAAGGAAGGCTCAGGACAGAGTGGGTTGGAGAATGGTGGTTGGCGGCCTATGCTCCATTGGGAGTAACAGGTGTAAGTAAGTAAGTTTCTCAAACTCCTCATCACCAACTGTTATCTCTTGAGGACTGCTGAACAATATCACGTGTCATTTCGTCGATCAGAATCCTGATTTAAGTTTGGTTTGTTATTCTGTAGCTAAGTGTCTCCAACTTGACTAATTACTTGCCCGACGAGCACTATCAACCTGAAATCAACAATTATGTCCCTATTTTTCCACTATTCACAGGCTTCTCTCTACACCTACCTTGAGTTCAAAAGTTAGCAACCAGCCTCTTTTTTATTTATATTTTAATTTGACGTTGTTTATGTTCATATATATATCGAACGGCACCATACAATAAAATAAAATATAACAATTATACAGGATCAGGCCGAAAAGCAGCTGTGAGTAGTGGAGACTGCAAATTACAGATTGGTGGTAAAATAGAAACAGTAAATCGTTTAACTATGGTTAGAGTTAACCAACAGCTCATGTTTAAAGGAATACACATATATAGGAATCTATTTATTTAGTAATTATAGAGCAAACTTATAATTAATAATGATTTAAAAATCGAATCCCAACTCCTACAATATTTTCTTCTGTTATCACGCAGTTAGTTTTTTTTCAAGTGTACAAAACACTCTGATTGTACTTTAAGAAAATTATTTTGTTTTCTTGACTCGATATATACTTTTTTTCTGCAGTTAATTGCTAAATTTTCAGAAATTTAACATGAAAGGTCAAATTACCATTTGATGTAGTTATTTACGAATTGTTCTGACCCGATTACCTTGTTATTTACCGTTCTAGTTGTTTTCTACCTTAATGAAGTTAATTGTTACCATTTCAAATAGCATATTTTTTAGGTAAATAGGTTCAGTCCATGCGTATAAATAATGATCTTTTGGAAATACTCTTGAAAATACACTTGTTTCATTTCCGTATTTATTGTTTAAAACATTATCGGAAGTTCTAAAATGTCAGACTGAGTATCATGTTCGCAGACCGACGTTACTTCACCTGTAGTGACTGTTTCGAAGAAGACTCCTCCTAGTTGATGTAATATTTGTCCATTTACAATTTTTGTTGGGTGAAACGAATTCTGCAAATCATTTTACCAGATATTTGATAAAATTTTATGCATAGACAATCTGCATAGGTTGAGCTCAGTAGCGTTCAGAAAACACAATAGTTTCCTCAATACACGAGATCCATGATCGATCAAAACTAACAACGCAATTAGCTCATTCTCAACTTTACTGGACAATTTTTGCATGTTCTATTATATTATTAGTGCGTATGATGATTATAATTAATGTTACCAAGGTATAGAATTCCAATTAATTCAAGATCCAATTTGTTGCTTTTTTTCAAATACGATATTTAAATATACGCCAATTTCAATTAGTTATTTTTTAATTAATGTCCTCAAACTGGATTTTTAAGTCTCATGATAAATAAGATTTGTCAATCAGAATGTAGACATGTCTGATATTCGTTTATGTATTTAGCACTTATGTGTAGGTGGTCAGAATTGTTGAAAGCACAAAATTTAAAAGTATCTATTTTTGCTGGAAATTATTCAATACAAGATTGTATATCTTGAAAAGTTATTATTATTTAAACATTATTTTCTTTCATACTAGTTAATTGAAAACAGCTGACAGAAAGCCTTGAACCTGAGGTTCTTATAAATTGACAGATATCTTAAGTAAATTAATAATTATCACAACATTTGAAGTCATATCATTCACTGTCAAACCGAAAATGCAACTATGCAGCTAACTGAAATAATGACCATTCGATCAGTAAATGTTTAGTACAACTTAGTTTTATCGAATTCTTGACACTTGCCATACACGTCATGATATTTTGTAGCAATAAAATCATAGTGTTTTGCAAACGTTAAATAGACGAATCCCTTGACAACAGACATGCGTTAACTAGTCCGACTAATATTTTAAAATCGA
Organism: Schistosoma mansoni; assembly: GCF_000237925.1. Classification (NCBI taxonomy): domain Eukaryota; kingdom Metazoa; phylum Platyhelminthes; class Trematoda; order Strigeidida; family Schistosomatidae; genus Schistosoma; species Schistosoma mansoni. The sequence goes on along the minus strand of NW_017386026.1, from coordinate 488,929 downwards.
ATAGAAAAGACCGTTCATGCGCATACAATTTGAGAAGTCTTTAAAATGTCTTAAAACTAAATATTTACTGACATGTGTTTAAACAATACTGATCACTTCAAAACACTGACGCAAGATATCTGTTGTCGTTCATTGTTTAGTTCTTCACACAACTCACTGCATAGTTTAATAAATATGTAATCCGAATTCACATTATAAATCATAAACGGAGTTTCTTGTACATTTTTCATGTGCTGATTATTGTCTTACATAATAAAATTAAATCCTTTGTCACGTTTATTCAGTGCAATACAATTTTACATAACAGCCACATTTCAGTCAGATGATGAATATCGAAACATTTGTTTTCGACATCTACAAAGATTTACCTGTTCGGTTGCAGCTTATATGTAACATTATGGTCTGATGTCTTGCAAGACATAATGGCTAATGTTATCTAATACTGGACGACCTATGTTACGAAAGTCATTCACCGAAATTGTGTGAGATTACTTAGCATTTCACTTGCATTAACCAAAACAGAGTGTGACCCTGAAGATGTATGACTCTCAACGAGAGCTATAGTTTACACATCTAATCTCAAGATAATTGCACAATATTGCAAAATAAATGAAGCTAGCAATATCGAATGTATCCCGACTTAGTAGTTTAAAGTTTAACCGCTCGTCCCAAGAAATAATGATCACAGGTTCTTTGCCAAGTGAAGTCTTGGTTACCCGCTACTGAGGATGAAACAGCTGACCAATACTTCCTATTTTTAATGATTATTCACGATTATTCGTAGTGTAAACTACGAAACTCGAGCAACTTCAAAGCAACCCTACAGTTACAATGGTAATAAACATCTTTTCTTCTATAATGTATGAAGATTATTAGAATATATTTTTTACTGAAACAAATAGAAGTGTAATCAGCAACCTATCAAAATGATTTATTACAATGGAAAACTCTAATGTTCATACCTTTGTGGGATTAGCACTAACATGACCGTTATTACTATTATCACTATTATTATTATCACACATTGAGTATCATAAAGCGGCGTCTATCTTTATCGTGATTATTGGAGCCATTTGAAACGGGAACACGATTACTTATGATTTTGTAATTATACTACATGAACAGATTTTGTAACGAGTTATGTATCCGATCATCTTCTCTAACAGTTAGTACATTATATTTCAATCTAATATGCATTATGTTGATTAGAATTTACTGCAAGGTTTTCCTTGGAACATAAACTTGTGGTGTGTATTGATCAAATTAATATGATAAGGTAAATTAACTTATTATTACATTTACTTAAAATTATGCAAGCAGTTTAGTGGATATAAGCGCAGGATGGTATAAATTTATCTAGTTTAGCCTACATAATTTTTGTTGTACTTAGTTAAACTCGAATTCCTGTTTGTTTCTTGAACAATCAGAATAAATGTATTTCATTTCGCTTGTGTGATTTAAGTAGTAGTAACTGACAGAAATTACACTTTACTATTGATACCGTTATCATTATTATTATCATTAGTAATATTATTATTATTATTATTTACGCTAACATTTTCACTGTAAAAGCATAATATTTTCACGTTGAAATGTACCTTTAAAATGTAACTTTTAAATCAGTTATTTTTTATGCACACATTTAACCATAGAATCATAGCAAATCACGTAGAGAATGATTGCTTTACATCTCATTTAATTCTAATGGATTGTATTGTATTTCAGATGTGAAGGTATTGTTAAACTAGAGCTGTATTGCAACCAAGGCATTGGTATTGAGAAACAGAAATCATTTTATTCTAAAGTCAACTAATTCTTTCTTTACCGTCAATTTGAAATAACAAAAATTACTGATCTGTTTCAACGGATTTGAAGTTGCGATAAATTTGTATTGAAAAATGTAAAGATTAAAGAATAGTCATGTATTAAATCATAAAATGATCGTACCAAGATTTTCATATAAAATTGGACAGCTATCCGGTTTCAATATGTGACTCCTCAACAGTACTTATTCACAATTTCAACGCAGTACATTCCGTCGTGTGGGTGAAAAATTAACCTCTAAACCACTGAGCAAGAATCCAAAGATGAACGTGTTTGAACTCAACTACTTCACGGTGTTGCGCGATCACTTAACTAGAACTCCTGGCATTGCATCTTTAAGCCAATTATTGGTGAGTATATGATTAATATAAGTAAAAATGAGTTTATGGGGATTGAATAATTGTTAGTTAAACCATGAATTCATCTTAGATGAACTACCATTTAAAATATTTATGTACACTGCTTAGGATGAAACAGCTTACCAGTGCATTCTAGCTATGATCAGTTTACCATTTAGATCGTGCATAATTATTTTCTAATTAAATAAATGGAAAGATTTTCTTTAATAATACATAAATTGGATAGATTTCTATTCGGTATGTAAATTTTTGAAATATATATATATATATATATATATATATATATATATATAAAGATCCACATGTAGAAACTATTTTTTGGAAATATCCTCTAAAATTACTATGTACATATTAACAATGCTGACACATTGAAATATCAGACATATTTTTAAACTGATAATCACGGATTTTCAACATCGAAATCCCAACAACGATCATTTGTACAAACAGTTTATGAACATCTGGAATTGATATTTCATACATCTATGAATTGACATCTGGATTAAATAATGACTCATTATATTCATCAAAAGAGAGAAACTGTAAAGATATTATATGTATTTGTAATAAGACATTTATACAGGAAGGTGAATGTACAAAAATACGCAAACAAAGCTAAATGTTTGTGTTTCTATGTGTATAAGTGGAAGGAGTAGAAGATAGAAAGATCAAGAAAGTGTTTGAGTGAAATAAGAAACAAATATATGGCGCCTAAATTACAGAATGAAAATTCAAATCAATTATTACAAAAGGGAAATATGTATAAACATATATCTGAACGCATAACGTTCATTCAGAAAATATAGATAATCTTCTAAATAGTTTCATAGCGATTATTATTTTTTAAGGTGTTATGGTATAGGGTTTTAGGAATGAAACGTTGAAATTACAATGTTAGATATGATATAACCTGTAGTGCTTGCAGATATAAAAACATGCAGTGAACTTATTCGAAGCATCATATTCTAGGTTTAAAAATTAGATGAAGTTAATCAAGACCGGCAGAATTAATAAATACTTATAAATGCACTTAAATTGTATGAATGATGAAGATTTAAATTACGCCAAGTCTATGCGTTTAGTCCGTTTTCATCATAGTAGTTTGGTTTAATACACATTTAGTGAAGACGAACGGAGAACTGAATGAACCGATATTAATTCGTGGTATGAATTCACACTAAAAAAATGAAAGTAGTCAATGAAAGAACCTATGATTACTTATTAACATATAACACAAAATTCAGTAAATTAATGTTTGCTGGATTATTTAAACAGAGTTTGTTAAAATAAGTCAAACAGGCTAATGACAGATTATTAGCCTGGATAGTATGGGAGTACTTACATACTCATTTATGCTTGTTAACCCTCATCGAGGAGCTTAGACCACTCAACAGTATTATCCATCCAAATCTGTTCTAGATAATCATATCCACTTGTTTCAAACTTCCAGTCAACAGACATTCAGTGCCTTGTGTATACAATTGTTTATGAATACTTGTACCCTTTTGGTGATGGCTGTAGTAATTCTCCAAGTTTCAGCTCCGTATCGTAGAAATGTTTTGACGCTCGCATCGAAGATTCTCACTTCGGTATTGGTTGACAGTTGTTTTGAGTTCCATGTTTTCTTCAACTATGGGAATGCTGCCCTTCCTTTACCAATCTTCGAATATACGGCTGCATCAGATACTTCTCTCGTCCATCGATGAAGCTGTTCAGGGACGTGTTAGTTTCCACCTCTCCCAGAGTCTCTCCATCAAGTATGATTGTGTTGGTGTTCTCCAATTTGCATTTGATAATCTTTCTTTTTCCATTGTGTATATTGTGGTCTGCTGAAGCAGAGGCTGCTACTACACTGTTTGTGTTGACCTGGATTTGTTGTTGTGTATGTGATGTAAATGTCAGGTCATGTGCAAATTCGAAATCGTCTAGTTGCATGTAAATAGTCCATTTTGTTTCGTGCCTGCGGTCAGATGTGGAGGTCTTCATAATCCTGTCAACCATGAAAAGAAAGATGTCTGACACTGGACATCACTCGGAATGCATCTGTGAGCTCCCTTTCATGCACGATTTTGCGGTTTGATTCGTCGTATGAATTCTTTCCTTTGGTATCTTGATGATGTTTCCTTCTTTTCAGTCCATCGGCACTTGTTGTTCCTACCAAATCTTCCTTGAGAGAGTGTGAAGTATACGTGCAGTTACTTCTATGTCTGACTTCAGAGCTTCAGATGGTTTATTTTCAGGTCTTATGGCTTTCCGAAACTCCATTTATCTGATGGCCAACTTGATTTTTTCGATCGTTGGAGGAGTGACATATATATATGAAGGTCAGTAGGTGCTGCTGCTTCGATGTCCGGTGGATTCAATGACACTTGTCCATTCATAAGTTCTTCGAAGTGTTCCTTGTGATGATGCTTCTTGCGGACGATTATCTCTTCGTACGACAAAGTTAGTGCTTTTTTTAGTCCCTTCTCAACTGCCCTCCATTGTAGTTTCTTCATCGTTGAGTAGATCTTGTATCGCTTGGAACCTATTGTTGAGAATTAACTTGAATTCGTTACGTTTGTCAGTCTGTCGAACGAATGGTATATTGAACCTTTGTAATGCTGTTTGTTCAGCTGTCCAATGTTTCTAAAGCTTCAGTTTCATCTTGTCCACAACCAGTTGATGATCTGGAATTACGGCACATCTTGTTCTGGTTCTCTCGTCTTCCATCGGCCTTCCGAATTTTTCAGTGATGCAAATATGATTGATCTGATTGTTTGTAATGTGTTGCGGTGAGACCCACATAGCTTTGTCTTTTCTTTTGTTGGAGAATATTGTGACCCTTATAACAAACTTGTTGAATAAACATAGATTTGCGAATTTCTCCCCATTTTCGTTTCTTTCTCCCAGTCCATGTTGACACATGATATCTTCATATCCAGTGTCGTGGATTCCGACTTTCGCGTTTAGGTCTTCGATCAGGATTGTCGGGTCCTTTATTTGACACTTCGCTATGATTGATAGATCCTCTCCTAGAACTGATCTTTATCGTCGTCGTTGCTATCTTTTGTGTGTGCATAACATTGGATGACATTAATTGTGACTTTGTTCTTCTTGGTTTTGAATGATTCTTTGATGATCCTGGATCCGTGAGTTTCCCACCCAATAAATGCATCTCATGATTCTTTGTGCAACACCAGAGGGATTCTCTAACTGTGTAGTGTACTAATTATTTAAATACGTCACCAATCCTTGCCTATATGCGTCTTCCCATGAAACAAACTTTTGTCAGCAAGTCAATGAATTACCGAATGTTAGAATACCCAAAATGATATCAATATTTTATTGATGCATACGATCGTAATTATCTATTAACAGAATACTGTAAAGTGGATTGAAACCATATACAAGGACTTGCAGAACTGAAAAATTATTTGTTTGTTTATATTTCCCATCACTGTGCTTATTTAACTACCTTTTATTCAAGATATTGAATTAATTTAGGAGGAAGAATGTAATCCAGCGAAGAAAACCTTTTCGATGATTTCATTTACTTACGTTGGACAGTCATGTTTATAGTCAGTTTTTCGTAAACAATTCATGAGAAAATACCACTTCAAGGTTTTTTTTATTCTTAAACATTCGTTGTTAACCATAGACTACTATTTTATCAAAAAAAGATTAAATATGAAATAAAAATTGTACCGCTTAAATAAATGAGATCGCTGAAAAGAAAAATTATTCACTTATTTGCCCTCATTTTTTCATATAACACAAGGTGTTGTTGACGGCCACTTCAATTTCTAAATATCCATTACTTCTTTTGGTCAGCGATTCTATCTTCTGAAAACCATTTTGTTTACAATTTTCACATTGACAGATGGATCAACGTATTATATATATTCGTCAAATAATTATGGAGTTCATGCCTGTTCACAGTCACGATCCGTTATTTATCTAGATACCAATAACGTAATGGACGGATTCATGGTAATGGATTGTTTGATGTTCTATAGTCCAGAAATCGTTTAGTAAATTTTTCGCATGTATTTCAGTAACGCAAGGCATCATTCAAATACCATCAATTATTTTAAAGTAGACATCCTGTTGATATCTGAACAGTGTTTACAAGATAATCCCGAGTGCCATGAAGAATTGATCATCTACAACGGTGACAAGTGGCTCAGAAGAACAATAGAAATAATGACTAAAACAGGTCTATGATTGTAAATATACCAGATTATTTTATAATCTATTATTTGGTAAGCATATTGTTTAAATCAGTTAAGTTTAACACGGACGGTGCAAGCTCAAGCTGTATGGAACTAGGGAGGTTTACTGAGTGAGTTCAATAATAATAATGTTTAAACATTTATTGTTCATATACTTTCATTAGTGAGATAAGATATACTTAGAGGTGTAAGAACATTTAAGGCATTTTCAGAAAATAAGTAAGCGCCAATAAAGCAAACATAAAGGTGAGTGGTTTTATTTCATGAACTGATTGTGGAAAATTACTCTAAAGTCCCTAAACTTTACGGATAAAAAATTTATATTGAGAAAAGATTAGGATTGTGATCGTTTCACTAATGATGAACAGTTACAGATGGTATGAACATGAGTTTTTGCACGTTGAATTTCATCAGAGGATGTAAAAGATAGTTTATTAAATATTATTTAATATTCTGATGAAAAAGATTAGATTTAGCTTAGGTCTCTTCTTCTATAAGTATCGGTTCCAAGTTTAAGGTACAATCAATACAAGAATGCAAAGTGCAAACAGCCTTTGAACTGATTTCAGCCTTAGTTTATTCTTTATTTGAAGACTTCTATGAATGGATGTGCAATATTCTAGGAGTAGTTGGGCACATACTTTGTGTATGACTTGCTATCGTAATTGTTTGAAGCATGAAACCCAAAAGTCGTTGAGAATCGGAAGTTTCTTTGTAATTCAGTCCTGAAGAGGACAATCTGTGGGAATACCTGAGTCTTAAGTCCGCTACTGTGTGAATCTTGGATAACACCTTATCATTTATTGCAAATTCTATGTTAGCAGCCTTCAACTACAATTTCCATTTTGAGCACCAGTGTGCTATTTCACTGGTCTCTTAATTAGTTCAGTTTTGTAAATTTTTCATCTCACGATGAGAAAATGAGTATACTCCTCAAGATCATCTTCATATGAAAGAAGCTTACCCATACAAAAAAGTTTGCAAAAGACTTCAGAAACTCACTTATACTACTCCACTTTTGACCGGCACATAATTAAAGAGGCAGTTTATTTTGAAAACATGGTATCAGCGACTGAGTAGAGAATTAAGTAATGCAAGAAGCAGGATTCTGACTCCGTAAGATGTTAGTATACTTTTAAGAAGCCGTTGATTTATCATGCAAAAGGATTTGTAAATGTCAAAGTATAGCACTAAGACTCGGCTTCCTCGATTTCGTTGAGCAAAGATTAAATCAAAGAAGCGAATGTGACATCTCATACAAGATCTAATGTTTCAAGGAAACCATGTTAGGAATGCATCATAAGCTTCTCATTAAGTAGATGGTTGGAAAGTTCATTATCAACAGTTTTCTGGATAAATGTGAATTGCATCTTGTTTTATTTAACAAAATATGCATATTATAGTAAATTAACAATGATTTTGAAATCAAAGACAAACGATAAGCATAACTCAAATAATATTTTAATATCTTAGTGCTTGAACAACATTATAAACTAATATAGGGCAGATAACCAACAGAAATCAGAGAGCCCATTCAGCGTAGCACAAAACTCCTCAGAAGTAAGTGACCACTATTTTAGATCCTTCGTTGCTCTACGTGAGGAAATTACCTTAACGCTAATGAGTTGTATTTGAACAGTCCATATTTCTAAAATTGATTCAGTAATCAAAACGTAGGACGCTAGCTGTGATAAATAAAGCTTTTGTATTTGAACACCTGACATAGTTGTGGGAAAACACTGGTGATTATTCCGTTAGTGAAATGAGGTGTCTAAAGGACGTTTTCCATTTGAGAGTTATTATTAAGCTCAGCATATCCATAATGAAAACAATACTCATGGTGAACTGCTATGATTGTAGACTAATCAGTACTGCTTAATATCGTTTGTCAATAATAATCCTATTAAATTCCTTTATAGACTAACGTACTGTAATTTGATCAAGCGTATGCTTTTACTGAAAACAAATAACCTTGATTTATGTTTCAGATAATGTAATCACCTAATGGTCAACCTGCAGCCTACTATATTCAGTATTCATTCTGATAGACGAATTATTATTACTATCGTATTACAGTCATTAGTAAGTTCATGTTGATATGTTATCCGCTCATTAGAAATCGTAGTTAGTACACAAACAAAACGAAAGTAATAGAGAACAGACTAAACAATGAATAATTGATTAGCAAGCATTGACAAAGGATAAAATGAACAATAATCATTAATGAATCGATTAATTACGCAATAGGTATATATTCAATAATTATCCGTGGAATAGTAAAAAAAATTACAGCTTCAATAATATTAGGTATGTTCTAACATGAACATTTTACACGAACCTTTTATCAGAATAATTTTAAATTACATTCTTTATACTGATTACATAATAGCCATAAGTGATTTCTGTACAAATTAATAATCCCTAAATAAAGTTGCAGGTTATGTTTACTTTAAAAATGGTTTTTTTTCCATAATTATTTACAATTTTTGTTTGGTAAAAGTATTTTTCATAATAAAAACCTTTAAAACAAGTAAAAAATAAAAGTATAATGAAGATTCCATTTTACACAGAATCTTGACAGGAAATCTCATTTCATGGTGAAATTTATTCAAAATAAATTTTTTTGATGTTATTGTAAACAAAATTTGTTATTATTAATCTGTTTTGCCCAAAGGTAATATTTTTGCTTTACTTATATATTTATATATATATATATATATATTAGCATAGAATAGAAATCATAAACAATAAGATAAATTATTCTGATCAGAATCATGTTTAAAGTACAATAGAAATTTATATTGTTTACGAATTGGTGATAATGTATGGAATGTTAAAAAAAATATATTTCACGATCGTCTAGACAGTTAACTCATATTCAGTGTTGTTTAATTAAAAAAAAGAAACAAGTTGTTCTTTTTTATTTATTAATTAAAATGATTTAATATTGAACTAATTTAAAATATACCTGGAAATCTTTCATTGATAAATACAATGTAGATGATTATCATTTCTATATTGAGTATTATTATACCAATCGTATATTAGTAAAGTGGGATATTTAAGTATTCAAAATTATTTTTTTTGTTGTGCTAATTTTCTAAAATTTCCCAGCTATACCATTTGGAGATAGTGAATAACCGAAGAATAGCTGAAAGCACTGGAAGGCCGTTTCGTCCGACTGTGGGAATCCTCAGCAGTGCGCACACACGATCCCGTGACTGACTTCAACAGATAATTCCTGGAGTTCTTGTGAGAAGCAGTAACCAGTGGAGTTCAACTACGTCTGTTGTGAGATATCAACTCACTGAAGACAATTGGTGAACGGTTGCCCAACTTTGTGGATTGGTTGAAGTTAGACATTAACACCATCGTGGATGCGCACTGCCGAGGAGTCCCACAATCGGACGAAACGGCCGTTCAGTGCTTCCAGGTTTTCCATGGTGGTCTAGTTTCAAATGACTGATGATTCCAACTATGAAAATACTTGATAAATGTCGTTACTTCTTCTAAACCAACTTTTAACAGTATACAAACAGTAAATGGACACTTTCAACAATAAAAATTAAGATTTTTATCAATATTTCAGTGAACGTTTGTTTTAACAATCACATTTCTAATAAATAAAATTAATCAATTTGAAATTGCAGCAACCTTGTCTAAAATCAACATTCACCGGGTCATTTATTGCATTATTCTCTATTGTAAAAATAAATACAATCAAAATTTGATTATTCTCATGAAATGAGACACATTCAAATTCAGTCAATTTAGTATCTACATAGAACATGATAACTTTCTGAACTGAATTTCCATTAAACCAAAAGTAATCAAATTTTTACGTATAAACTTAGTCTGACTTGTTAATTCCTTCATTTAAAATTAAATTTTTAGAGCGTTATAAACATTTTCGGAAACTACGTATAAATTATCTCATCAAACGTTTTTTACTTAATTACACAGTTGTGAAAAATAACGTAGACATTCTGATTCAGGGATTTAAAGTTATTTCAGTCTTTACAGCTCGTAGGTACGATTTTCAGTATTACCATCTCAAGCATTACCAGAGGTGTTTATTAAGAATTTTGAGACGAAAAATCTCAAAATACTCTTTTAATCAGTATGATATTAAAAAGTATTTCAAGATGGATTATAACTTATGAGTTACCAGTTAATAGGAGATTCAGCACAGAACAGAATCTAGAATTCCTAACTACTTTAAACGCAAGTATTATAAGTATTTTATTAAATCGCAAATCTTATATGAGATTAAAATTATAACATTTATAAATTCATCCTCGGAAGTCATTTTCCACGTACACGTAATTATCGAAGAGAAAGTCGAATGTATTTCTGGATAAAAAAATACATTCTCAGTTTTCACTGAAATATATACCACACTACTAAGTATCTTTCTTTGGTCTGTGCTACTTATATTGACATATATGGTACATAACGCTAGTCAGCAATAGAATGTCTGGCAACCGAAGCTCGAGAAGATCGTAAAGGAAACAACGGGAACAGAAAGTGATTGGTATGAAAATGAATGAATAATAAAGTCTGAGACAATAGATTGACATTTGCAAAGGAACAGTCAAGTTTGAGACAATTGATTAATATTTTGCAAATTAAGTATTCACTGTTTGGTTCTCAGATTTTAGTAAGATGTTCTGTATTTTGTATTCAATTGCATTCGATTATACCCACTGGTGTTCTTCTAGCTTATTAAACTATCTACACTTATTTCACGTAATTTAATAATTTAGTAATTAACACCAAATAATAAATGATAAGTCAGACCACTGATAGAATGCCTTATTCTTTAATGCACACCTATCAATGTTTCACAAACAAAACAATCATACTATCATATACAGTGTAAAGTGAATTAACATTTACGAATAAATCTGTTTGTTTGCTTTTACATTTATAAAAGAAACATGCTAATCATAATCACCGCAATAACAATGATAATGGAATAAATATCATTATTAATTATGTCAGAATGCTTTCATTAATTAGTTGATGAGCACGTCAAAACAAGTTATTATTAGCTTATTTTCACAGATGGGATTTTAAAAGAAAATTCAGTTAATTCATAACAAAACTGTGAATAACAACATACAAGATTGAGTAATTATACTGTTTTTGTAGTAATAAGTAGTTAAAAATTTTGAATGTGAATATTTAAAGACCGAATGATGACACTACTGATCATCGTTGAACAATCGATTGAATGGAAGTCGTCACTATACATCAATTTCACTGACTACGAGGAAGTACAACATTATAGAAACGTCTTCGACATTATTGTGTACCTGAGAAGATCAATATCACACGGAATCCATATGATGGACTACAGAGCTAAGTTGTTGCAACTAGACGATTTCGAATTTGCACATGACCTCACACTTACATCACATACACAACAACAAATCCAGGTCAACACAAACAGTGTAGTAGCAGCCTCTGCTTCAGCAGACCACAATATACACAATGGAAAAAGAAAGATTATCAAATGCAAATTGGAGAACACCAACACAATCATACTTGATGGAGAGACTCTGGGAGAGGTGGAAACTAACACGTCCCTGAACAGCTTCATCGATGGACGAGAGAAGTATCTGATGCAGCCGTATATTCGAGGATCGGTAAAGGAAGAAAACATGGAACTCAAAACAACTGTCAACCAATACCGAAGTGAGAATCTTCGATGCGAATGTCGAAACAGTTTTATTATACGGAGCTGGAACTACCACAATTATCATCAAAATGGTTCAGATAATTGTCAACAATTGCGATTTACCATTCTTAAGATATCCACAAATTTTTAATAACAATAAATCACGCTTACATACACTTTTTTGGCCATATCTTGTATAATTGTTATTTTCTATTTTTCGGTATAATGCGGTATAATTTGCTTGTATTTAAAATGCGTATGTCTGAAGTAAATGATTCATACACTGGAAGCTGAGATTAAGTTCTGGTCTAAAACAGAGAGGGCGGAACTAGAGGAACCAACAAGGACTCAAAGATGACTCTAGGCTGTCCGTATTGGTTAAAGCATCATTGGTTTGTCAGTGTCACAATCGTACAGATTAGTGTTTTGATTGATGATTTAGTCACGTTTTATTTAACGAGGTTTAGGACATAAGAGGTAGAAGACTGTCATACTTAAAAAATTTAGTGGATTGTTTTCTAAATATTATTCATAATATCTCATGTGGTTTCTCATCAAACTGAAACCTCTACACTATATAAGTTTCATTTACATATTTTGTTTACATTATTAGCAACAGATGATTAACTGAAACTTTAACTAGAAAAGTAATCTATGTATAATTCTCTCCTAATTAGACAAGAGAAAACTAAAAATTCAACATAATATATTTGTATGAAAGAATAACTTATGAAAGAACTTCCCCGTTACGTGCATAATTAAAAATCACAGTCACCCACTCACCCACTCTCATTTCATTCCCACCTTTGTCTCATGTGGAGTGAAAGTGGTAATTTGATAAATATTTTCTTTCTCCCTATTGTTGTTGATGTCACTTCTCTACGGGAGTTACAGTTAGTGAAAAAACTGTTCTAATACACCATATCCTTTTTCATTCTAATGCTTATCGATTGCATTAGTAACTTATAATTAGAAGAGTGCTAAATACCAATTAGCTTTATAATTTACTGCAGTTTCTTTATTGTGACAATCATATGATACTGACAGTAACTGTTAATGTAAACGGAAAAAAGTTACTGCGTTAAGCACATGAAATGTAAACACTTTATAAGTGAACACGTGGAATTCATAACTATTTTGGAGTTGTTTTATTATCTCTGTAAGTAATTCATATTTCCGATTACCACAATGTATGATTTTATGTTGAAATTAGTTCAATGTATGTATCGACAATGCTGTATTTTGAACAATATGAGGTGAGTGAAGTAAATAACAGGTTTGTTGCACGAATTTACAAATCTTTTCAGTGAAATTTTAAACGAATAAATACTGAATACAGTTGACAATCAAAACTATTAACTAACTTGAATATTTGTGATCACTAGTTTACATAAAAGTTAATGGTTTATACGTTACCCCGATGAACCCACTGTTGATACGGTTCCCTTGAAATTTTCATAAGAGTGTTACTTAGTTTCATGTGGTTCTTGAGTTGACTTATGAGAACTCTTAATTAAGGCTGTTCATCAAAGCCTGATATTATTAAGAGAACTACAGAACACCTGGTAGTATTGGACAATTGCTCTATCATAAATTAAAATTGTGAGGTAGTGTACATACTCATTCACTGTAGGTATGAAACCCTAGATCTTCGCATCTTGTAATATCTACTGTACGTCACATCCAAAGAGCTATATTCTATAGTATCAATGGTTTATCATCTCACTAGTGACTTAGTTTTGACCATATGGATTAGAGGCTTCTTATAAATTACCAACTATATATTTAGATATAGCTATATGATATTATGTATTTTCCATAAAATGAATAAATTAATTAATTAAGTTTTACAACACATGAAGATGTTCTCTTTTTAACAAACATACTGTTAATTCTTGTTTATCACAGTTTTCACACAATAAGATGTAAAAATTTGCACTTTTTGTTGTTGTTGAGAAAACAAAGTATTCCGTTATCAGTAATGTATATCATTTGAGTATCTAGATCATCTGATATACTATTTGTTTGTACACACCTGTTGTTGATTGTATATCATCCAACAACAACAACAACAACAAAAGAAAAACAATTAACATCATTCAATGAAAATATTTAAACAATCACATTTTTACTTTGCACCTGTCCATTTTTACCAAGTATAATTTTTATTTCTTTCTATAGCTTGATTTTATATTTACTGACAATAGTATAAATTTTGGGCAAAATCTTCCGTTATCTAATATCATTACTTGTAATAATCAAGGAACTTATGATTTATGACTTTTATTATTATTATTATTATTTATTTTAATAATTATTAATGAACCGATATTTTTCATTTATTAGCAATAGTTTCTTTGATCTGGTTTTTCATATTCAAGATAAAGTTCTGATCCGTCTATGTTGGAATACTTACATACTCAATCAATTGCATCTATATCATCTTAATTTATAAGATCATTGGTATAATTTAACTCAATATAGTCATGAGTGTCTAGTCCTACTTGGAACATATTAAATGAGTGTACATACAAAACAAAAATCTGTCCTGAAACATCAGCTATGCAAACCTGTATATGGACACACTTGCTGAACAAGTAAATGACCTTCTAGACTAATTAACTTATTAGATACGTTTTTAACATCTGAGGTGATAGTAAGTTTGAATATCAATGTGAACATTGGCGCTGAAATGTAGGTACATACAGTCAATGAGTCTAAAATAGGTTGAGATAGAAGTTTTGAATTGGAATTTTAACTGCAATCCATGTGACTTGATATCTTTTGTATCTCTGACTTACATGAAATTATTAAAACTACGTTTTTGACTACTTCTAGACAATTTGATTAGTTCACGACATATTTTGCGAAAGTTGCCAAAGTTCGAATCATCGATGTACATTTCATTCTATTTGAAACTCTTTAACTGCTCATATTGGCTTTCTGGTAGTATGCAAATTTCAGAATAACGTCATATAAAAGAAACACTGGTAATCTCTAAAATATGAAGTCAAGTTTATTGAAGTTTATGTTGAATATCTACAATAGATACTGAATGACTATTGAGTTATTTGTTGAATTTAAAAACTTGCTCAATTTTTTTTCTTTTCAGTCCTTTGGAAATTGATAATCTCTGTGAAATTTGAATCTGTCCCATCAACTTTTATATTTGCAGATGTTACACGAACATACAAAAAATGAACTTTAACTGAATACATTTAACGTTCCAAAATACCAGAGAAACAATCGATTTTCTCAGTATAGGGTTGTGGGGATTGTTGTGTTTCAATTGATATCATGAATGAATGAATGTTGGATCACCAATGAGTACCTGAAAGCACTGGACGGTCGTTTCGTTCTAGTATGGGACTCCTCAACACTGCTCATACACGATCCGGCGTTCGGGACTCCAACGCAGATCCTTCGATCTCGCGGGCGAACGTTTAACCTCTGGACCTCTGAGCCGGCATCCAACAGTGTCCATGGCTAACTTCCACTAATTCACGATATTGTGCGGCCGTCCACAGCTGTCTTCACAAAGTAACTGCTCCACAACAAACATGGTTGAACTCCACAACCGTATACTGATAATGATCACGTGGTCACTAGTGATTGACTTCAAGATGAGTTTCCTGGAGTTGTAATGAGAAGCTGTAGCACAATCTATACACGTAATGGAGTAACTGAATTGAATCCATAATCTAACCTGTTTTACATTGTTTTTTTAATTACTTGGAACTAAAATGATTCGATTGCTACAAAATGTATGACAGGCTTATTTCCTGATCATTGAGAACTCTAATTTTCGTAAGCTTTAATTATTTTTAAGTTATTAGTGTAGTTGTGAATTAGCAAAGTCTAGGATATTTTGTCCACATATTTTAAAATCCTGTTTAAGAAAACTTTGAACTTTGAAGAGGTCAACTACTTTGTTAGCGGTGATATCAGTATGCATTTTGTAATTGGCTGTGTCTATTACCTTAATCTCAGGCGCAACTTCACTGAACATATCCGTAAAGATATTTCAATTATTCTGTCAAGTGTTCTCCAGTACTTTCCAGCAGAATTTCTTCAGTTGAATGGTAACAAAACTTTAGACAACGGTTTCTATCTGCTTAACGGAGTGGTTAAACCTTTTAAAAATTCGATGCAATTTATCACGACTGAGGATCAAACTTAACTACAGTAATGACTTTAGAAAACATATATATTAGAGTGATATTGATTGGTGTATATTTTTAAGTTGGATGTTTTTTTTTCAAGTCCAGTTAAATTAGAAGTTAACTTTTATTAACTGTACTATCACTGAAACCCACTGAAAACGTTTTAGCTAGTTTATTTTTGTGTAGTGGTTCTTAGATGGTAGCAGCCTCTGTGACAACCATGATCATCTCAAGATCTGTAGAATTATTAAAGTAAAGCACCTGTTATGTCCATTTTTGTTTTTTGAAGCTTTTATAAAATGTATATAATCCCTTAACAAGATATATGTATATATACAGATGTACAAATAGTCTTTTAATACTGGAATGATATACGAAATATATATTATCAGTTCGTACATTTATCGTATTGAGTAAAAGTGTAATTACATTTTTCTTTTTAACAAAAGATAAATATTATAAATTATTTGAATCAACTATTACTCCATTGAATAATCTTTATATAAAATCCATTCCAAATCTGTACTTATCGAATTATTGATATTCAATGTACAATATGTTTCTTACAAATAACCTTTGTTTAATAAAAATAATTTTGTTTATAACATTATTCTACTGTTATTGACATAACAAATGTTTATACATCTATTTATTATATACAATGGAATGTAATTTGTTTTGTTTGTTCTACATTTAACAAGTTATGTTTGTATACTGATTTTATTTAAACAATAAATTAACAATATATGAGAATGAATGAATCAATGATAAGTCAAACCCATTATAAATATCGCTTGTTCAAATGGGCGGTAACACCAGTTAAGTAGGAAACTATAAAAAGAGAGTAAACTATTTTATTTTTAAAAAAAATACAATGAAGTAGCTGTTTTCACTATTGTAATAACTGTGTATTAATCTTTTTTTAAATGTTTATATATTTATATATTTGTAAGTATTTAACTATAAATGAAATGGGAGTAAAGGAATTAAATATAGATAGAGATAAGTGGAATACCAAAAGTTTATTTGGTTATTTGGTAAACAAGGAATAAATTTTGTTGTTATTTACAGTTGATTAGTCTGATATTTAAAACATGATTTATGTTGTAGATAACTGGCTTCACATGAAAAGTGTTTTTCTTAATTAAAATCCTGCTAAGTGTTTATAGTGGGTAGATAGAAAATCCTTAATATAGGAAATATTCTGAGACGTTTTTTAATGATGTTTGCTTTAAACAGCAAAAATAGACAGATTCTATTTCAGGATATTATAATTCAAGCCATTTGGAAGTTTTTTCAAAATGTCGTCATCCAGCTATGTCAGTGAATAATGCTTTTAGGTAAAAATCCAAAATGTATATTACTCAGTCTGTGATTTTCAATACAGTTTTAAGGGATAGTCAAATCCTACCGGTACATATTGCGTTGTAGTAATCAATACTATGAATTTCTCACCGACTGGAGCATGAGTTCATCCAGTAAAATCATTTGCTGACAACTAACCATAGTTTCTATTCAAATTAAATCAATGATGGTGATAGAAAACTTCCAAAATATCATCCGTCATTTTCCAGTTTTCCAGTGAAAACCAAGCAATGTTTTTTTTAGCTTACAGCAAATTAAGAATACCGAGCTTAGTACGCAAGCCAAATATTAGCTATTTGTTCATCCTAATTTGTTCATTGTTCATAGGATTCAGGGTGCAGTCTAGACGTATCAGAGACAACTGATACAACAGATTATGATTATTTTAGCAAAAGGTTGCAGTTATTTGGAATTTGAGCTATTCTCTGACTGTAGTTAACTTCAAGTAGAAACTCTAGGAATTCTTAGAGGAAGCTCCGACTAGTGGAGTTCAGCTTTGTCATCCATGAGACAAATATCACCCAATATTATAAACCAGCTGAAAGTGTTAACGTACATCACTGGATGTCAACTTAGTGTTCTGAATCGCAAGTGAAGGCACTTTGTTCAGTGTTTAGCGTTGTCGTGTATGAGCATTAATTAAGTCCCTCATACTGAGTTGAAACATCTGTTCATTACTTCATAGCACTTTTTATTTATTTATCTAAAATTGAGACACTGTATAAACTACAAATAGAACAATCTCCTCAGACGTCACATGTTTACACTATTTGTACTGATTAACAAGTATATTTAAAATTGTTTACAGCAATATCTATTTAGTTTTATTAAATATTTTGAAAGTCGCTTGTCTTACATCTTATTATTCGTTTAGTTAACGGCTTGCATTACTTCGCCTTTAGTAAGAAGTCATTATTTACCGTCTAATTCATTTCTTTTGTTGTTGGAATAATGCCTTAGTATTCAAAGCATTGGACTTCCAAACACTTTGTCTCATCTTCGATTTCTTCCCTCCATCTTGTGTTTGACCAGACGAAGAGTATTATTAACCCTCACACTTAAAGTGATTCTCATACCCAATTAATTTCAAATTTATAATTTTTTTCATTCACGTTGACGTTTGATGGAAATGCATACAACACTCTGATAAGTCATAACCAAACAAATTCGAACAATTAAATCAACTATTTTTAAAAATTAAGCAAAACGCTAAACATTCAATGTTATTAATGCCGGTGCAGATAAACAGTTATTATCATCTGTCGATTGAATTTTTAATATCACTGGATATTTGACCGATTCTGACAGATTAATAATTGATTTGGTAACATTTACACTTGATATACGCTTTATTTCAATCCCATTAATTGACAACTATGGTAAAAAGAAGAACAATCAAAAATCCTACGATGAAAAATCACGAAAAATCATAACAGCTCTGAAAATAATATTAATTTAGCAAATTTGATAAGTGGCTAGAATTGAAATCCGGAATTGGTATTTGGTAACACTTCGTGCTCATCAGGTGGATGTATTTACATCCAATCGTTAGTTTTTCTACTGAAGCTAAAACGCGTTGTCGATTTGCATAAGCGAAAATCATCAAAAAGTGATATTCAAAACATATTAGCTAGTAAATGAGTAATAGATATAAATAAACGTGTTGATTTTCATCAACAATCTCTCAATGAAAACAAAATTTCGTTCATTAATCCTTCAAATAAGAAACACAAACGTATTCCTTATGTAGGTTATTTGTAGAGTATTTCCACAATTTAAATTACGAACTGATTTTAGCTATATTATCGTTGAAAGGCTTGAAACATCAGACCGAGGAATTTTTCTAGTATGAAACTCAGCAGGGCACATCAACGATTCCATGCCTGAGAATCGAATCTAAGACCTCTGGTCTCGCGCGCAAATGCCAAACCTCTAGAATAGTGAAATGGAATCCAACAGTTTGTGATTTAAACGATGAAAAATTTGCAATCTTCACAAATACCTTAAATTAATAATAATCATGTCATCATCGGTAACTAGCTTCATGCTGTAACTCCTGAAGTTCGGATGAGAAACCGTGACCAGTGGAGATCAATCCATGTCGAGTATGAGACAGTGACCTACCACAAGAAATTAATTAGGAGTGAAAATCATCGTAAATTTGTTCAAGTTAAACATCAACACCGTTAGATGCCAGCTCAATGGTCTGGAGATTAAGCTTTCGAGAGCGAGTAAAATGTATTCACCTGTAACCAATGCGTTCCCTGAATTTCAAGTGACCACTGAGCTAT
Source organism: Schistosoma mansoni (assembly GCF_000237925.1). Lineage (NCBI taxonomy): Eukaryota > Metazoa > Platyhelminthes > Trematoda > Strigeidida > Schistosomatidae > Schistosoma > Schistosoma mansoni. The sequence goes on along the minus strand of NW_017386026.1, from coordinate 469,030 downwards.
GTCGCCTCGAACTGAACTAACGTAAGCCATATACATCTGTAGTAATTTGTTACTGATTACTCAATAATATCGTTGGTTTTTTTATTATTTCATGACCAAAAAATTGTCCATTATAAACACTTACAACATATCCAGTAATAGTAGGAAGTATTGTCTCCTCAGAACTTATTAACTCTGGTTTATCCCATGATATTAACCATGTATTATCCAATGTAACTAAAGTTGCTTCAAGATTTCTTGGACCATATTTATCTTGTGAATTTAGCACTGATGCTATTGTATTTATTGAGAGTGATTCACTAGTTTCTGTATACTTAAAATGAAAAACAGTTCTCATCATTTTCCAATTTTAATTAATGTACAAAGTGAACTACTTTTGAAATTTCCAAACCAATTTCATCATGTTATTATTTATTAAATTATTTTAATTATACAATTAAAGCTTCAGTAATAGTTTACAAAACAATCAAATTATGTTGTAGAGCTTGTTTGAAATATGACTATCAGAGTTATTCAGAAGATGGATAATAATTAGTATTTATCTAACGGAGCGAATCGAAGTAGTCGACGGGAAACCCTGCTTGGCCTAAGTTTTGTGTTGTTTACCGCTCGTTAGCAATCCTTACCCGCTATCTGAAGGACACTGGGGCTCCCTGGAGAATTCGACCCCATGTCACGGAGCTTAACAGGTTAAGATGTTACTACTGAAATATCAGGACTGCAGCTGACCTTCTGTTCGATTGAGATGTGTTCACAACTAATTTTTGTCTGAGTAGTGACCAATGTCATATATATTTCAAGTTTTTCCATCAGGGACCATCATTCATCTCATGATTAAACGTACTATTTGCTGACGATTTCCAACTAGCACGATACCAATATCCAGGGTTTCCTGTCGACTGCCTCTACTGACCTAACACATATATCTTCTTTTTTGAGATTCCGATATCATCTCCAAAGTGACAATTTATTAGAGTGACTTTTACCAACGTCATGCTCTCGATGAATCAACAAAACTCTAGAATTCACCAAGATGTCATTATTATGTTACAGATTCTAATTGTGTTCTGCAAAGCCTCATTACAGTATATTTCATTGTTAATTAAAACAGATGTCTTAAATGTATCAATACATTTCTAAAGCTTCAAAGCAACTCAAGTTTTCAGTAATATCAGCATATCTTTTCTCTAGATTTTTCTATGAAGATAAGTAAGCGGAAGGGATTGATAGAGAAGATAATAGATACAATACCTTGGTGGCTTTTAAAATAATAAACATACGATGAACATTGACTTACTTTTTGCGCTTTACAGAGACGAATATTGTTTATCGTTTTAAACTTAATCTATATTCACAGATCGAAAGGGAGGTTAAACTCCTTGAAACGTGACGATGACTATCACGAAACAAAGTTTTTGTCAACGATCAGTTGAACCTCGTCAATTAAATTCATTTTTTCCTACTTGTCATGTAATTACCCGTTAAAATATTTCTATTACTAGTAATATCATTTTGCAGATTCTTCATCAAATTATTCACTGATCCTTTCCAACATTCTGAACTATGATCCATTTTCCTTATCTCTTTCTAATGATTCACTGTACTATGTGAAATTTCTTAAATCTAATAACTGTCCTAAGCTAATGCGAAATATCTGTAAATAAAGTGATAAATTTAATTTTCTTTGGCAAACAATTTTTTCTCTTTTTTCAACTGTCTAAAAATTATTAGACGATAAATTTTCAATTTTTTTCATTATTTAAAAGACACGTTATCCAATGATAAAATTAATTTGTAATAAAATAATTGGTGATGTGTCCTTCAGTAAGCAAATATGGTAACCAATTCATATTATTCACAAATAACAGTATAGAATTGTGTAGGTAGTTGAGTTTTAAGTGATATCACGAACCACCATTAAAAACCAATAACAACAGGATGACAATTTCACCGTGGTACAGAACCCCTCAGCAGTTCGCATCCATTATCCGGAATGCGGGATTACATTCCAGGACCTCTGGTTTCGGGCGCGCATGCTTAGCCTCCAGACCACTGGGCTGGCATCCAATGGTTTTATTATCTGACTTCGAACAATCCACGATTTTTTGCAACCAACTTTCACCGTTCGATAAGTCTAGAAGCTTAATACAAATCGGGATGGTACCGACCTTATTAGTAGTGAGATAACTCAATAGAGCATATGGTAATAGTCAGACCAGACACACAGGGGGACAATATTTAGAGCGTGCTTACAATAACCCCGTAAATGTTTAGTGGAGTAATATATTATTGATTGACTGTGTTGACAAGTGATAAGAGAAAGTATAAAGATATATAACGGATATGCAAACGAACACTTATTTGTGGACAAATATACATTTAAAACAGACCATCTTTTGATCCAATTTTATTTGTGTTTTACATGATAAGTTATGTGTATACAAGAACTATAAAGTTGGGATGGTTTTGAGACAGCGACAAGATCAATAATTGAAGTGTTCAAAGTGTAAAGAAAAACCAAGTTTTATTAGGTTTTCGATTATCATATCAGCTAAAATAAAGTCCACATGGACATACACAGTCCTTTCAATCTGAATGGTTAGTGACATAATCATATAATTGGTTAGTGTAACAGAGTTAAGTCTGAATTAAAGATTTCTTATTTTATTCAATAATATCAAAAATGATATCGGAATGGAAGTGTCCGGTTATCTAGGAAATATCAATTCTTTTAAAGGAGCACGTGTTTAAACTAACACAATACTTGAACCAAAATTATGTTACAGTATGGTTTAATAAACACTCTATGTTCATTACATGACGAATGATGAATTAAAAAATTATTTATTAATTTATCTGCAATTGATTTATGTAAACTATATCGACAAGTATCCGGGGCTCATTTTCAAAACAGCCATTTTCCAAATTGATAAGGTCATACGGTTTTAACAGGTTATCATCAGTAAATATACAGCAGAATAAAAAACAAACTCGGAAAATGAATTAGCATTAAATTTTATTAGTTTTATCTCTTACGGCATTTGAATACTTCTTTAAATACTAATGAATGATGCGTAATTGGATAAGGTACGCGTTCGTGATTTTTCAGTGTTCAATCTTTATACAGTATCAAGGATTTTCGTGCATTTTTCCGTTAATTTAATGAATGTATGCTTCATGTAACGGCATAATTTTCACTAACGATTTCACATCAACCACTAACTTTCACTTTATCAGACAAATTGGAATGCGCTACAGCGACATATCTATCATAGACATGTGAATGACTTTAGATGACTGAAAAAAATCCTCCATGGAAATGGTACTCCTATATACAGAAAACACCTAGTAAGTGAAAGAAAAAATACTTAGAGATGGTGGATATTTCCATTTTATTGGACTTTGAAAAGAGGACTGTTATCTTCACATTACTTAAACTATTTGCCTAAATTTCTTGTATCCTGTGTGAATCCTCGATCAATATATATAAATTAAAACTTACCCAGGTACACAAGCTAATAGTTATATGAACAGCAGATAAGCTGATATTTGATGGTGGCTTGAGCGAACAACACTGGACTCGAAAGGATTTGGGGTGAACGTCAACTTCAAGATTCAGATACATCCATCTGACGAGCACCAAATTAGACGAATAGTACATCCTGGATTCCACTACTACCTACCATCTATCTCTGTCTACATTCAAAATGCTTTAGCATTTGAATATTTGTGATTTCTGAATGTATTTTACAGTTTAAACCACTAAATTATCTAAGTTAAATAACTATGGAAAACCAGTAAACACCAACATATGTGTTTCGACATGGTGTGAGACTCTTTGACAGTACTCACTTACAATCACATCTGAGATTGGACGTATGACGTTCATGAATATCGTTGATAACTTAATCTCTGGTCAACTGGAACGATAAACGATGGTTTACATTTCTTCAGTTACTTCATCCAATACATTTGCTAACAAACTATTTGAAATAATGAATCTAATAACTGAAATTATGCTATGATTTATAAAAATGAATAATTTTCAAACTTCCTGTTCATAAACAATTTTTAATTACTTTGTCAGTGAATAATTTAAGGTTATTATTACTCTGTGACTGAGTATCTTTCTGATTTTCAGTATCATCTGACTTAGTTCGTTGTTGAACTGAAAATTGTCCTTGTCTTCGTCGTTGAGGTTGGTTGTTATAGTTATAATGATGATGAAATAGGTCGTCTGGTAAAGATTCACCTTCCGTTGAAGTGATGTTTTCATTAAACTTATTGAGCATCAACTGTTCACTTAGATAAAATACCAGTGTTTGTACTTGAGCAATCTACATTATTGTAAATGAGTAAAATGGCTAGAGAAAATATTTTGAATGACATTTAATAATTGAATTAATGAAAGTAAAGATAACCATTCGAGAATATATATATATATAACTTCAAGGAGTATTTCAAATGACGACTAATTATTATTTTGAAAATATCTTTCTGATGAGTTGCTTCACATGTATTGCATACTACGTTTGTGGAAGTGCGATAGGCGGATAACTCCCTGTTACACGACACGGCTGATCACCATGGATCACTTCACTTGAACTCCGGAAATTACGTCTTCAATCTAGTTTCTGGTGAATGACTTGATGGATGCTTTCCTGTGCATAAGATTCCTGTGTATTACTGGTTATAAAGTTATTGTAGGTTTACCTGTAATCAAGAAAGTATTGTTATATTCACAAGAAGTAGTATCTAGCAGTGTATTATTCACAACTGTTCTACTCCTTATAATTATTTTTACACTAGTAAATCATAAATGAATAGATTTCTTCAGTTATTTATTTGATCCTTTTTTAATCCTGTCAAAGAGTACCTGACGAAAGCATAATAGTTGTATTCATTACTTCAAAATTCTCAATGATACACTAGCTTTGATCTTTCAGTTATCAATAGTATCTAAAAATCTATAAAAACACATATTCAAGCAGCCGACATTTTCTAAAATTTATCTGCGTGCAATGCTACAAACTTATATCATACTTTCAAAGGTTAAATCACGAGCTGTTCTTAGCTTAACCAACAGCCTGGTAGAAGTGGATGGGTGATTCAATCACTTATGAGTTTCCTCATCTAGGCATGTTTACTGCCACCCATTCAAGAATCAAACTCAGGACATTTGATCTCTCGCTCAAACATTTAATTTACAGACCATTGAGCCAAAATCCAACAATAAACATCTCTAACTTCAGTCGATTTACAATTTTCACACTGGATACCAGTTTAAGAACTATTGAAATCATAGTGAGAAGTGCTTGGAGTAAATAATTTATTATTTATGACAATTCAAACCATCTTACGCTTACACAATGGTCTAACGTTGATTATGAAATGAGTAAGAACAAAGATTCCAAAAGAATAGTATGAATTCATTTTATTTGGTTTGATTCCCGTCAGCTGCTTAAAACCTGTAATATTTAAAAGCATAATTACAAAATGAGTTTAAATTACTTGCATGAAAGAGTTTAGTTGGAAGTTATAGTGAAGACACATAAGTATAGAATAGCAAGGGTGTAAATTGATTCAATAAACTAAATATTGTAAATATATACTTTATGTAAAAGAATATTTGTTGTAACGAGAGTTCAAACAGTCAGAAACAAGTGTTCACACAACGAGTAAATGCTGATGAGAATAAAATGAGTAAAGCTCAGTTAATAAAACAAAATTATTAATCTGGAAGACAATCGAAACAAAAGCACAATGAAGGAATATTTGTCACGAAGGCGAAAAAAGAATAATAACCATCTTCTTTTGGACACATGAATCAGGTTTTCGACGCCAAATAGCAACGGCTTCAGCAAACTTCAGAAGACTGGAATTTTACTGTTCATTAATCACCTTGAAAGATTGTAAGGTATCCACCTGATGTCCTGTAACCAAGAGATTTCTGGTCATTGCATGATTTAGAGTCGTTCTTTCTCTTGTTCTAAAGCTTTTTGGAGCATGCTCAAAAATTTCAAGATATGCCTTCCTTTCTGTTTGGCCAGTGTAGCTACTTTGTCAGGTACACGTAAATTTATAAACACAGTTGGCGGTAACATGAAACGAGTGCTTGTCGACCTTCGATTGTAATGTTGAACATGTTGTTTCAATCAGAATTGATAGTTTGTCTGCCGAGTAAGTTTTATATAACGCAGTGTTAAGATTCCTGTTGATTGTGCTAGCGGGTTGTGAACAACTGACGAGAACCAAACCAAATGAAATGAATTTATGTTACGCTGCTTTCCACAAGAATTCTATTCTTATATTTTATTACAATCTTCAGTTTGTACGTGTCATTCGCAAGGATCATCAACCAAGTATACTCACTTAAAAAAAATTAATCCGAAACTTACTTCTTTCTGTTGCTCTAAAATAATATTCTCCTTCTTTAAATCTTTCATTTTTAAATGTTCTTCCATATTCATATCTAATGTATCTGTACTCACTGATTTAACTTGTAGGAGTGAAAAAGGATTTTGTGTTCTGTGTATATGGAAATAGTTAAAAAATGTTAGCTGATCAGTTATGGATTAGTTATTTGCACAGATTGATAACAGTGAATTAACATTTTAATCGTTTAAAAATCGCAATCATATTAAAAGACTAATATTTGAACGAAGAATATTCTTTTCGATAAATTCTCTTCAGGTTCTACAATTATATATCCAAATTAATAATCCGAATTAACATTTTTTTTAATTTCATAAAATTTACTTGTTTAACGAAAACTAAATATTTCTGAAGTTATTATGGCTAAGAAAATACGTATTTGGCGCAAAATTAATCCTGTGACTTCATTCTCACGGTTATTGTTGGAGAGATCCAGAAAACTCCCCGAAAAAGGGCAAGAAAGGCTCTGAATACGCTGAGAAACATCTTATCGAATCAGCATTCAGTAAAAGTTTTGCCAGAGACATATATAAAGTTAAAACTCGTACGCCGCGTTTCCGATTGGATGCTTACCTATGGTGCTACTATGTTTAGTAGCGTTCCATAAATTTCCGGAAGCCCAAGGCTATCTTAAATAATATGAATACCCTGAATTTTCTGTACATAAACGAACATTTCGAGTAAAGCGTTTCTTCCATATTTTACGCTTTTTCTCTCGTGTAAATGACGTTGTGCAGTTTTAGCAGGGGGTTACTAGAAGAGTTTAGGGAACCGAATCTAGCGTTCAATTAGAAGACTTATCAGTTATAATGATGTATAAGACTGTGAAAAAAATTAGATGTTGAATAAACCATTTATTATTTATTGATGTAGTCTGCTCAAATATCAGAGTATACAACTCTCAATGGATTAAAAGCTTACAATTAGTTAGCTGTTCATTGGTTAGTTGATTTTATAGCAAAACTGTCTCAGTTAATTATATAATTAAAGCGATAAATTGGGGTATGATGTGGTTTGATTTTTTGTTCCAATGACCACATGTCATGGAAAAGAAACTGAGAAAATATCGGTATTTGTGAACACTTATCTGACCTCCTGTTTTTCAAATGAGAAATTTTGAAATCGGGGCCCACTAATTGTGTGAAATAATTTCGCTTACATAATTGAATTGAGTTGTTGGTTAAGGAAACAGTGTAAAGGAAAGTGAATCTTTAGATCAAATGAACAATTACTAAGTGTATAAATTAATTCAATCAAATTTTCTTGAGATTTCATTAACTAGCATTATATACGGCATGTATGATGTGCCTGACTCTCTAGGAATGAATGAGTGAGTGAACTGTTGAGCATTTATGTTGACGGTTATAAAAATAGCCTCCTCACATGAAGGGCACATTAAAGTAATATTTTTTTAATGCAATATGCTTCGAAAATTTAGTTGATTTGTTTATAACCGTTGTTTGAACTTTAAACAACGAGTCGATATATAAGCATTTCATTTTGCGAATGTTTGCCGAATCGTAACAGTAGAAATTCAACAAACTTCCACAAGAGATGAACTGGTGAGACTGATATCTATTTTGACTAACAATGATTGCGACACACATAATACTCTGACATTCACCGTGATACGATTCAACAAGTTTATATATAGTCAGTTAACAGCGTAAATTTTAACTTTCACTATAATCTGTATATTCAAATATTTTTTCCCAAATCAGAATGTTAGATTCCTGATAAAAAATATTTTAATGCAACGCTCATCATGTCATTTAATGGCCATCTTTCTATATGAAAAAAGCTATTAGTACCAGAGTAAAAGTATACTTTCAAACAATTCACTATTTAAGAGTCTAAGCTTTGTACAGTTAGCAACAGTTCACTTGATATTAGTGAACAGTGAAGCAATAAACTCCTTAACACACTTAACATTGTTGATGTTATTGCATCTATAATTCATGCTACTATAAAAAAACATACCGACAGATTTTAGTTATTTGATATAAGTAAGGTCTAAATTAAATATCATTTAACCTAAGACATTTCATGCTTAATCCATCAACAATAGTATGTTCTTAGTATCTTAAAATAAAACATATCTCGATAGTCAACATTAGAAACAATCTACATACTATTATTGTCTCATAATACAAATTAAAATGTAAAGACAAATTTAAATTAGCCAGTATCACTGTTAAATGTTAGCAATAAATAATAATAAGCATTGATTAATTAACAGAATAATTAAATATAACTTGATGGAAAAGGGGCTGAGAAAAGTTAAACTTACAACTATTGTACAATATATATGTAATTAGTATTATGTAAATAAATCACATTATAGGTACTTATGAAAATATCTCAACTGTAACACTATACTAAATTAAATTGATACCAACATAAAACAGTAAGGGAAATGACATTAGTAATATTTTTTACGAATACTTCAAATGATTAGGTAATTTAGATAAATCATATATTAGGCCTAGATGATTTTTGTGCTGTATCCTCATGATTAAGAATGAGAAAACGTTAATTTTGTACAAGCAAATTTCCCATTTGGTTCATTTTACAAAACAATAAAAGAAACCACATATAACAATAGAAATAAAATCAAAATAATTGTTTGTTTATTTGTTTATTTATTTAAATGACATAACAAAATGATAATCTATGTATTTTTGGACGTAAGTAATTTAATAAAAACTTTGTTGTTTTTTCTCATAGAAGAAAAATTTAATTTATAAATCATGCACTAATTGAATTCATGTAAATGAGATTATCATCCTTCCTAGATTGTTTTGTTTTCCATTTATTTAATTACTGATAACTTTTTCATGTAGGGTTATTTACTAAAGTTTAAGCGTTCACGCGTGAAACCAAAGGTCGTAGGTTCGTTTCCCGAGTTCAGGGTTATTAATGTGGACAACTGATGAGTCCCCTACAAGAGTAAACGAGATGTCCAGTGCATTGAGGCTATTATTAGATCTCTAGCTAAGATCAGTTTATGATTTGACCATAAAACTATAAAACTTCTATAATTTCTACAAATCCTTCTCTAGTAATATTTAATACGGTTAGAAACGAGGCTAAGGAATCTAAATTATTCAAACTCATAGTGTTTTGAAGTTCTCAAATCATAAGCCGAACTTGGTGATATCACTGTTTAAAACTATTAGGCACTGAACACCTACGTCTTTTAGTTTGGGACTCCCAAGCTGTGCACACACTCAACCCTAACACAAGGGGTGAGCCCAGACACTTCAATCTCTCGCGTAAACGCCTAACTATCAAATAACTGAAATGGCATCCACTGATATGCATTTCTGACTTCAGACATTTAGTGATACAGGACTATCATTTTCCTTCACAAAAGATGGTTAACTGGCTAAAATCTGATATGGTTGGTAACTAGTCACACTTTTGGACAAGACATTCAGGAATCAAATTGTGATGCTAGCTGCTAACAAGCACCAACCAACAATAGAAAGAAACACAATTATATGTCTAGATAGAAAAGTCCTCATTAAATATTGAAGTAAGAACACTTGACTTTGATAAATAGAATATAACTACCGGGATGAAGGAACCCTATGACACTCAAGGTCTAACGTATAGAGATATTTGTTTGATTATCAGTACCCATAAATATAAAATTGCGATGAAAAGTTGCTCAACCTTCACGAATTTTCTTGTCGTTGCAAATATCCAGACAGCCACCGGCTTAGGGAGAAAGATACAATTTATACGTCACACAAGAGAAAGTCGGTGTAAATAAACAAGTACTTCAATTGAATTTACAACTAACTGACAGCTGAACATTGTTGATATCATGTTTATCTTTTGGTATCGTCAGGTTTTGACTGAATTTTATCGATCAAGCTACAAAGCAGTTACCAACCCAAGCGCTTGTTCCTCAATTAAAGTAGTATCTTCTTTATGTTCAGAACAGTGAAAGGAAAATTTTTTAGGATTTATATTTTGCTATACCTTTGAGTGTGATTTCAGCTCATACACATCAACTGCAGTGGGTTGACCTGGATATCATTGTAACTAGTATTTTTATAACAGAATTCAGTGCTTATTAAATTTACACTACGTATTTGTAACACAGTTCGCAAGAAATGTATTCATTTTTAGAAAACTCCTTAAGGCAAGGAAATCTCATCAAATCCTATGATTCGTGTCACAGTCATAGTGGGACATTCAAGAAGTGTTTAACTTTCTGACTAATGATGAACTTATGTTAAATTTATACTTACTGGAAAAACGGTGCTTTTCTTGCTTTCTGAAGTGGAATCACAGTCGTCAACTCAACAGCTTGTTCAATAAAATAATTTCTTAAATTTTGAATGGATTTAAATTCTATGTACAGACTACTTGTCTCAAATAACAATAACACGGATTATTTCGAACAAAAAAGCAACCTAGAAGGGCCTCAAATATGAAACTCATCAGTTGAGAGCTCGTCACGCAATATCTAGTTTTAGTGTGAGCGTTAAATCGTTATTAGTAACAATAAACATGACAGAGCCTATCTACGATTAGACCCAGAAAATATAGTGTTATTTCACGAAAACATATCGCCAAATAGTTAATATTTTCTTTCGTTTTGAAAGATAGATTGACAAAATAATAATAAGATTCGTGACATTGAACAAACATGACAATTTATCCATTAATCCGCAGGTTCATTTATCCCGAACCTATTCTTTATATAATACAGTGCTATACTACTTGTGACTAGTTAGTAGTTTAGGCTCTATTGGTCATAAATAAGGCCTTCAAATCCACCAATAGTTACAGCGTAGTGGTTAACCTCATATATTGAAGTTTCATCTTACCCTTCGCCTTGTAGCACCATTATTTTCTTCTGATTACCCGATCTTTTCTCCAAGTGTTTCATTCTTTGGAACTTTTGATCGAAACGTGGTATACAAACATTAGTCGTTGATATTTCAACCTTCCACGGAAATGTTCTACTTTTGAAATTTTAGTAATTGTTGTAGTTTTATGCCTAATTAAATTCTCAAAGATACACAATTTTTCGGATTTGTTTTGATGGTCCACTTCCTGCCTGATTACAATACGACTGTTATAGATTCTCGATGTCTACGTTGATTTCAAGGACAGCTACATAATTCTAGCATTTGTTTCTAGATTTTACGCTAAACCGGGTCAGCAGGGTAAATATTACTGGCCAAGTTTACCAACACTGTCATAATACGCAAAACATCTGATAAATATATTATATCATATAGCTTATTCTGAACTCGTCTTTTACACGAACAGAAGTTGGAATTAAAAATTCACATAACGTTTTTACAGAAATGTTATTATTACTTACGTTTCATTGGATGATTTCACGATTTCCAAGTGCCTACATGATTTATGCATCATAAGATATGTTTCATCCCCTTCCTCATGTATTGTTTGTTTCACCGGTTTTATTTTGCGAACAATTGATCGTGAATGTGTTTCATTCCTGTTGATTGACGGCGGTCGAACGTATCTTCTCATTTCTCTCGGAATACTGATTATCTTGAATAAAATTTCGTTAAATAAGTAACCATAATGTAACTAATGGATTTCAGCTGAGATCGTTTTGGCCATAAGTGGTTCTCCATTAATTGATATCAGTTGTGGAATTTTTGAAAATTGGGAAACTGTGGTCGGATATTTTGTCTTAGTATAGGACTAATCAAGAGTGTGTACACACAATTATCTCGAAAATCAAATGAGAGAGCCTCAACAACTTCGCATTGCACTTTACATTTTAAACAATAAGTTGGCTTTCAATAACCAACAGTTTGACTCCAATCACTTCATAAAAATGTCGAAACTTTATCACTTCCCAATGACGATACTTATTTTATGAAAATATTCAAATAACATTTTACACAAACATTTGCTCATAAACTCATAAATTGATAGTATACGTATCAAAGCATACATACATTTCAGTGACGATATGTAAATTTTTGTAGCCAGTTTCGAACCATACGACTTTGCTTAAAGGCTAGTGGGGATGCCTGACTGCCTGAAACATGTTAAAGGAACTGAGTTTTATAAGAGTCAAATGTTGTATTATTCGAGTTGGTCTGACAATGATCATTTGGAGCATATAAAATCCTAAATGACAAGTACGTTTGGTCAAGTGGTTTAATCGGACACCAACTATTTAAGTAGATTTATTTAAGCATATAAACCATTTAGTGAGTAGTTGATAACGATTTTAAGGTCGTTATACTTGTTTTCACCTGTCACAAAAGTATTGTAAAACCTTAAGGAAACTTATATCACTTTATTCAATGCCTCATGCCATTAGTCAGCTACTCTCTGGTAATAAAGGGGAATTTTTGTAAAGAAAGTTGTTTTTAACTCAAGTAACCAAGGAAAACAAATGTGTCCAACGCTTTAAACTGTATGGTTTAAAATATTAAGGTTTAATTCACTTTGCGGTCAATATTTATAATAGTGTGAGTAGCCGTTGTGGTTGTGGCTGAACAAAAGAAGACTCTGAACAACTTGAAATATATTAATACAATTTACCTCAGTAGTTAACTCTATATTAACAAAAACCGAGTAATATAATGTCTCGAATTCAAGAGAAGTGTTAAATACTTCATTGTGAACCTAATTCATATGATATGACATGTATTTAATGAAAAGTATACTGATAGCTTGACACTTATATGTAAAATACTAGCCGGTTGTTTCAGATAGGTAAATGCATAAAACATTGACTTTGTTTAAGTAAGGAATATTTAATGAACTATGTAATCTGATAATGTAGAAACAGTTGCACATCTCTCACACATTAGTCAAGGACAAAAATGTAAAAGATGTTTTGTGATGAGGACATTTAGTTCATATTATAATTTGGAAATGTATATTAATTGTTGGAGTTTATGCATATAGAAAGTGAAACAGGCATCGTATATAGTACTGAAATCTAGTCACAAAACATTGTGTATTGACTAATCAAGAAAAGTATAGATTAAGATACTAACTCTTGTTTTAAGATCAAGGTGTGTGAAGGCTTGTTGTTCAATCAAGTATAGTGTCTTGAGCGTAAAGTGCAAAGTAGTCCTAAACAAACTTGAGACAACTATCCAGTGAGACATATTTTAGTGTTTCTTCCTATAATATAAGTTGGGGGCGAAATCTCCTTCAGATTTTTTGAAAATACATAGAAATAATTTGCTACGATTAATCAACTCACTTGTTTTAAGCTCTCAGAATATCCTTTTGTAACGATTCCATCACGTTGCTTTGGATATCTTTCACTGAAATTAGTTCGTTCATCAAGGCGATATGGCATAGGTAGATAATTTTCAATGTCGTCATATAAACTAAGTCTTATAAAATTAGACATTGAACTATTCATAACTACTAATGCACCTACTGAGTACTTTTCATAGTTTATAATGGAGTACAGAGAATTGTTACGCCATTTTACTGTCATTTTAAATGATTTATTTAAATAAATCAATAAATCGTTTTTCTTAAAATGCGGAAAACTGTTTAGAAGGAGAATTGATTGAATCATTTTTATTGGGCATTGAACATGCCCTTAAAAGACAATCATATAAATCGATTTAATGTCAAGGAAATCGTGCCAAGATTAAAATGAACTCTAAAATAAACTGAATTAATTGATAAATTATATTTGAGGATATTTACGAGTAAGATAACTGTTATTGTTAATGGTAACAGTTGGCATTTCAGAAAAATTGTGGAATCGCCAAAAGTCATCATTACAAAGAAAATGAAGTAAAATTGAATCTGGAATGTTGTCAAAAACAGTACTAATGAACACATTTTCTTTTTTCCAAGATCAGCTGGTTTACGTGTCCAATGCCAGTTGATCCACAATATTACTCAACTACCATCTATTGTATGGGAGGGTCATTGCCAAGCACCAGATATGATCTTTGTACAGACCACTCATGGTTTGTGGTTCAGTACTCGGGTTATTAGGTTTCCCACCTTTGAGTACTCAAATAAAGTCTTTCGTCAAATTTCTACTAAAAAAACATCATAAAGAAAATAATCAGATCAAGTTACAATACAAATAGAAAATTTTATAGATCCTATAATTTCTTATCAATAAATTATCAAAATTCAGTAAATATTACTTTTTAAAAACCGTATTTACATATTTTTTTCACGATATCTGATCAAATAGTTTTTAAGATGGCAGTTATCCCAATTGACAATAAAAATTTACTTTAATTTCATATTAATTAAAAGAGTAATAAAAACTAAATAGAATTTAATGGGAATAAAGTTTTTTCAATCAACAGATGGTTTCGTGTGTTTTTCATTATTTTTTTCTCAAAAATTCTCATATAAATGAAGTTTTTATGAGTGTAATTTAGGAAAAAGAGACAAAGGAGTTTTGTTATCAAATAACAACACATAAGCGATAAATGATCATTGATCGTTCTTATTCACATAGAATTTACTTATGCATACCCAGTCATCAATCGATCAACAGTATTTTATTACAATTGAATGATATAATGAATAGAGTTTGTTCTTGAAATCAAAATAACAATATTTAAAAAAACTAACTAGTATGTAGATAGTTTAAATATATATATGATCATTTATCGCTCAGTAATATTCACTAACTTCATGAATGATGGGACTTAATCCATGAAGTTGGAATTTGGCGGGCAGATTAAGTGACTTAATATTACAATGGACGATTTGCAAGTTGGGTTATGGGATTTACTCAAGACAAAAAGTCTTCGATGTCGGTTTTGTGCTGATTACTTCTTATTAAAAAAACAACTCATCTCACTATTTAGGCGAATAAAATAAGACTCGAAAATATCCCAGTTGTTATTATCCTAGTGAAGACTAAACTACGGGCAACTTCTGGAAACTATAAATGAACTAATATATGTATTCTTATTTTACAACTATTCATCAACTGGATTATATATATTTATGTTCCTCTTATTATAAGTTTTTTTTGACCTATCGACTATTATGATACGATTTACTACTCTCACATTATACTCAGTTTATTGATTACAGTCTCCCACGTTCACAGCCACATTTTGGCTTGATCATGTATAAATGTTATTTCCTATTTTATGGTGTGATGTGATCTGTTTGGCTGGTATATAAACTAAGTATGTTTGAAACAAATGCGTAATATTGTGTAAGCTGTTGTTGGTGTTCTGGAATCAACTGATAGGGTTAGTGGGAAAAAAGACCCATAAGGACGCTAGACTGCTCATACCGGTCGAACATCATTGGTTCGGCCAAATGTGAAAATTGTTTAAACCGTATTCTGATTGGCAAATAAGTCTCATGATAATTTAAGATACAACACCAGTGAATTTAGGTTAGATACATAACCACTGGTCGTTTGTACTACTAGAGGATAATATTGGTTTGAATCCTGTGTCGACTCGTAGTTCTCTTAAATTTATCCCTTTCCAATGAGTGTCAAACTGGGTAATACGATTCTAATAGACTATCTTAAATAGCTTAATATAGCTTATTTTAAAAGCAGACATCACTGAAAGGAAAAAGGAAGTTCGAGAGAGCCTGAAAATTATTTCATCATGGTTTGGATTGATTTCAATAGAGATTATGTGTAAACTCTCCTAAAGAATGCATACAAGCAATAAAATTACCCATTAGGTCAAAATCACAACAACGTTCAGTAATGCAAGAACCTTGACCTCGCGTTCACATGGATTTTTCTTTATCATTCCATAAATAACTAATTTCTTACTGACAGTAAATTTTCAAAATAATGAGACAATCTTATAATGTACGGTATTTCCAAAAACTCTACCCTACAAAAACATCATAAACTTTTTAGTCATCTTGTATCATCATATACTATCGTTCCTGACACGCGGAATCAGTTTATTTACAGTTACCTATGTTCTATGGAGAAAACAATAACAAACACATCAAATCCTCACAGACCGATTTTAGTTGAGTGGTCGAGATGTTTTACACTGTGTAGAAGACGTTCGGAAAATACCGTACATCTGAAGAAACAATCAAAAGGTTTGTCCTAAGTGGATTTGTTCGCTCATACTCACAGTTATCATGGGGTCACTAAGGACCAGCTTTGTGAGGGAATTTCTAGAGTCTTAGGAAGAATCCATGACCGGGTTAGCCAATCCCTGTCTAGTGCAAGACAATTAACCACTGAAAACAATGGAGGATGAGAACAAAATGTCGTGGATGGATTAGAATTGAACATTAAAATACTTGAATGCCAGCCCAGTGGTCTGGAGGTTAAGCTTTCACGAGCAGGACAGAAGTTCCTGAGTTCGTATCCTGCCTGCAGGTCCATGGATGCATGTGTTATGGAGATAAAAAAATTGAACGGAATATAATCTTAAAGTCATGAAGTAAGAACGTTTGATTACAGAACTAGCATAGATTTTAAATTGGGAGCTTATATATCAGACTATAATAGGAGTCTTTTCCTACGACGAAACGGCCGTCCTGTACATCTAGGTTTTCAATAGTGATCTAACTTTGATCGGTTCATGATTTCATTGAAATTCGACAATCTCTACAACCCCATACTGACAATTAAGTAGACAAATCCCCGCCTGTGTAAAGTATACTTAAGTGAAAATGCCATATCATCAAAGGTATTAAGTACACATATCTGTGAAATACATTAGTCTACTAAATACTAAACAATGGTTGTTTATAAAACTATGGAGTTTAATATCGTTTGGTAGACTTAATCAAAATCGTAATCTATTTTACACAGTAATCTAACTGAACGTTATCTTGTGAAAAACAGTTATTTTAACTCGTTTTACGATAAGTCATCTTAAGACTAATAAACACTGAATAGATAAGATTAAATGCTTTATGTTGGTTTTTTTCATTAGCAAATATTATTTATAACGTGCCCTGTATTTCATTTGGCAGCATATTGACCAATTAAAACTACCAGGAAATAGTGTATTAATTTCCCTCTCTTTTGATTGGTTATCAATAGCATTACCTATTACCAATAAATTAAGATGGTATAGACATTTTGATTATTGAACAATGATGTGGTTAACTTGTGGAAAAATAAAGATAATGAAATGGATTATTTTTACTCTACTTATAATAATAAATTTAGATATTCTTTTAATCATATCTTATAGTCGACAACTGGTATGTGAAATCCTAGTCGAGTTATTTTTTTATCATAAAAAAATTATTGTAGAGTAAAAAATCAACTATACAACTCCAGGATTTCACGAAAGAAACAACAACACAGTCTTTTGTAAGTTCACCCAGTGAATTTTGTATTAAACCCAATGTGATTAAAAATATTAGAGTAAAAGGTTTGTGAAGACCTCTGCATTTTTTTATTTACATAAAAATGACTCGTGACTAAACAAGCAATGAAAACCAAGAACAATTTTCAGTGTAGGATTGTGAAGATTATTGAGTTTTAATCAAGATCATCAACCAATCAATTTTAGACTGCCACTGGAAACCCGGAGGCACTGGACGGCTATTTCATTACAGTATGGGACTCCTCTGCAGTGCGCACCCACGATCCCGCATGAGCGACTCAAACCCGAGACCTAATGCTTGACCTCTGGATCACTGAGCCGTCCTCCAACTTTTCTAGTGTCTTACTTCAACCAACCCATGATATTGCGCGAACAACTTCCCTTGTTGTCCGTGAGTAACTGTCTCATATCCAACACGGTTGAAACCTAGCAGTCGCCGATAATTCCTTCTTGAAGCGAGTCACTAGTGAGTAAATGATAACTCTCAGTTCCATATTAGGACGAAACTGCAGTCCAGTGCTTCCAGATTTTTAATGGTCGTCTAACATTGATCAGTTCATGATCTCCAGAAGAATTTTAATGGATGTTTCTTTTATACTAGTATGAGAATTCTTGAAATGATGTATCCGCAACTCCATAGAGGATCGAACTCAGATGCTCAAAGTTTCACAGCATTTGTTTTCTGTACAAAGAACTAAACATCTGTTGTATGACCAGTCATTCTAATTAGTTTATCGACTTAAAATAGATAAAGTTTTTAATTTCAAATAAAATCGCATGAATTTTACGTTAGTGGATCATCCTAGGTGTCTGTTACGAAGTCCTCATTTTAGTTAGTTAGCTAAAATTAATCTTCGTCAAAATTTTGTAAACTGTTATCGTCTGAGATTGATACAGAGTCAGAGTATTGGACATCATTCGTTTTATTCAGTCATGTAAGAATAACGAGAATTATTAAATTGTTAGAAGTTGAAAGTGTCAGGTTGTTGATTGCAAACAGTCAACTCGATTTCTTATGAATCAATCAAAAACGTTCGTTTGGGAAATCCATAAAATGAAAAGACTCGCATTTAGAGTTACTTACATTTAGAAGTTAGGATAACATAAAGTTGTTAGATTCACTTGTGAAATCCTTCAGTCTAGGAACAACCTAATGTTCTGCATTGAATACATGAATAAAACGGAAGTTTTAACCAAACTCAACAACCTTAGGTAAATATAACATTTTTCATCTTAAAATCTTTTCATCTTAAATCCCAGTCGATTGGAGATTTACAATGAATAAAATCGGCTAAAAAGGTCAACTTTATTGCATTTACTACAATTACTAGACTTTTTCGGTAGTTTGAGAAATTTCATGATGAATACTTCACTTGATATCCTTGTTTTTTATGGAAATATAATTACAGCTTACTAAATATGCTATACATCAATACTTTTAAATAGAATATTTAATTCTGCGTATTTGCGTCACCAATCTACTCATCTCTAGGTTAACTATACAAATGACAGAATAAGATACCATAAAAATTAGTGTTTTCTTAGAGATTTATTTAATTTCTATAAGCGATTTTTCCTATCGAACTGATTTCAGTCGAAGAATTAGTGAAAATCAAAAAACGAAAGACGGGTGCTTAATCATATTGAAGAAAAATTTTTCATTCCATGATAATAACTACATTTTGAGAATAATTCATTCGACGGTTGACTGACTATCTGCAGATATCAATTTGTAGTTGAACCTACATTGAATCTAACACATGCCTCATACATACAGATTTTAATTACTTACTTAGTAGCTTACTTACTTACTTATTTACACCCGTTACATCCCGTCAAGGAGCGTAGACCGATCACCAGCATTCTCCATCCAACTATGTTCTGCACAATCTTCTTCACTTGTTCCCAGTTGCTATTCATGTCTGCCTCCAATTCTCAACGAAGTGTGTTCTTTGGCCTTCCTCTTCTCTGTTTCCCTTCAGAATTCCAAGTTGGTGCATGCCTCGTGATGCAGTTTGATGATTACCTTAATATTTGTCCTATCCACTTCCAGTATCTCTTCCTAATTTCCTCTTCAGTTGAGAATTGGTTCGTGCTGTTCCACAGTAAGCTGTTGTTGATGGTATCCGGTCGACGGACATTAAGTGTCTTGTGTATACAATTGTTTATAAATACTTGTACCCTTTTGGTGATGGCTGTAGTAATTCTCCAAGTTTCAGCTCCGTATCGTAGAAATGTCTTGACACTCGCATCGAAGATTCTCACTTCGGTATTGGTTGACAGTTGTTTTGAGTTCCATGTTTTCTTCAACTATGGGAATGCTGCCCTTCCTTTACCAATCTTCGAATATACGGCTGCATCAGATATTTCTCGTCCATCTATGTTGCTGTTCAGGGACGTGTAAGTTTCCACCTCTTCCAGAGTCTCTCCATCAAGTATGATTGTGTTGGTGTTCTCCAATTTGCATTTGATAATCTTTCTTTTTCCATTGTGTATGTTGCGGTCTACTGAAGCAGAGGCTGCTACTACACTGTTTGTGTTGACCTGGATTTGTTGTTGTGTATGTGATGTAAATGTCAGGTCATGTGCAAATTCGAAATCGTCTAGTTGCATGCATACAGTCCATTTTCTTCCGTGCTTCCCATCAGATGTGAAAAGTAAATGGAAGTATGGATTACAATGGAAAAACGTTAGTGTATTTATAGTTTATATATGAGAAGATTCTTGAATCTTCTACAAGTATCCATGAGCACTGATTGAATAAGAAACAGACAATCAATGTTCACCAGCACAATCCTGCCTGTAATGTGCTTTAATCCAATCTACATTCCGCTTACGCCTCCTCTTATAGCAGATTTCTGACGGCTAATAGATAATAGGTTGTAGTTAATCTCTAGTTGTTTCAAGATCCCTCAACAGTTCAAAACGTCACTTATATAGGTGATACAACCCAGAAACTTTGAGTCATACGCCCGAACACAGTAGCTTTAACGACCTGCGTCGAAACCAATCTTCAGTCGATTTAAAATGTATCTCTTCCATCCAGCAAATAATAAAACACATTTGTTTTGTGGTACCACAATCACCAACTTTAATTCACTAGTGTAATGAGGTTTAAAGCTTGAGCATCTATATACACAGGAACCATAAACTGTTGGTTATCCACATCAATTAGACTACATGAAATGTTATGTTTCTAATCTATAACATTAATGCATATATATAAACCTGACAGATAAAGCATAGTAAATGTATTTTTTATGTTTTCTGCTAGAATTATTTAGTTTTATTATTACTACAACCGTTTAGGCTAATTTGGGCTGGAACGTTTCAATAATAACCTTGTACAGGATTGTCTGTATTAGTTTTTCCGAGTGCAACATTCGGCGAATCTGTTCGATTTTCTTCTACACATGAACGATTTATATGGCTTTAAAAAAACGAGTCCAACATTTGTTTATTTATAATTGATGATATACCTTGCGCCATTATATGGGTTTCATTTCATTATTCACTGTTTAGTTATATATACAATCAAATACTTAAAATAACTTACAAATAGCATGAATTTTATTTTACAATTATCCTTTTAGCCACAAATGGTCATGGAAAATAGTGAAAACTGTACAAACCTTACAGAAGACAAAGATATGATCATGGATCTTTTCGAAGAAATTGAAATATCTGTTCTGTGTGACCACTTAGAAAGTAACTTTACATGTTTTCCATTTTGTTCCCTATATATGAGAAAGGTTATCACTTTTTAACACTTTTACATCATGAATCATTCGATCTTGGTGATGAGTACTGACTGGGACCAAACCTAATTTTGATGCTTCTTCACAATAGTGACTAACCAACTAACGAGCATTTAGTCCAGAAAGCTTTGATGAAATAAATTTCATTGTAGTTACTGATAAGGTAAAATGAACTACTTTCCTAGAATATGAAAACATATAGAGACTTTCTGTCCAGTGAGATAAACGTTTTGGGTCGTAGTTTCTAATGACAGCCTCATGGTGATTATGAATGTGATTACTATACATTACTAGAATTGAAAGCTTGAAAATGAAATGTTCATCGTTATAGCTAAAAATTTATTAAGTTGATTTAAAACGTAAGAAACATTTTTGGTGTTTGAAAGTAATCATTTAACAACCTTGAATATACTTACTTTACTTTACTTACGCCTGTTACGCTCAGCCACCGACCAACCCACTCTCTCCTGTGCCTTCCTTTCCAGTTCTATCCAACGTCTGGTCACTCTTCTCATGTCTGTCTACATTTCTCGGCGTAATATGTTCTTTGGTCTTCCTCTCCACCTTTGGCCTTCAGGATTCCATGTGAGGGCTTGTTCTGTGACGCAGTTGGGTGACTTCCTCAATTTACGTTCTATCCACTTCCAGCGCTTCTTCCTGATTTCTTCCTCCGCTGGAATCTGGTTCGTTATCTCCCACAATAACTTGTTGCTGATAGTGTCTGGCCATCGGATCCGAAGTATCTCGCGTAGACAACTGTTAATAAATACCTGTATCTTCTGGATGATGGCTTTCGTAGTTTTTCACGTCTCTGTCCCATACAGTAGAGCTGCCTTGACATTTGTAATGAAAATTCTGATCTTGGAGTTGGTTGACAGTGGTTTTGAGTTCCAGATGTTCTTCAGTCGTAAATATGCTGCTCTTGCATTGCCGATCCGCGTCTTCACATCTGCATCAGATCTTCAGTGACCCCGAACGTACGTTTAGTGCCAATTAACACTTATTAACAAGGGAAATGGTTCGGACATACATTCCTGATAAGTGTTTACTCTAACGAGACATGATACAGTGGATTCATGCCATTCGCTCCTAAATCAGCTAACATTTCACCGCAGTACACGTATTGTCAAATAACGTAGATTATTGGTCATATAACAACCTGATAGAATTCGATCAGCACTGAAGAACTAGACAATTATGACATTTGTCACTACACAATGATCAATTAATTGCATAAAGAAGTATGATTTGTGGGATAGTTGAATGATGGCAAATTTTTGTCACCGATAATTTTAAAGCGATCTCTAACTTGTTCTTGGAACATATAATTCCCCTAAACGTGAGTTCATCTCAATCAAAGTGACAGGACTGTTTCTCACCTTTGCTGTTATGATGTACATAAATTACGGTAAATGGATTTGATCCTGAAGAGGTGTGTAAGTCTGTATCAATTCCTGAGACATTTATTCATGAGGTGTCTGAAAAAGAAACCGCATGAGTGGTCCTGCTTACCTGGAAAAGCGGTCACCTAGTCGCTTCTGGACTATTAGTTGCTACTTTTAGTCTCGTTGTTTTCAACAAACCTGGCTGGCATCGAAGAGCCTAAAGGTCCAAATGTCATAGCCATGCAGGTTGATTGAATCGTCCCGATATACAAGCCCGACCATCATATTAAATTGTCAGCCAATGTTTGGTACGTTGTGTGGAATGGATAATATAGCTTAAAACCAATATGAATGACGCAGACACATTTACTTTTGGTATTCCCTTAGATATTGAGTTTAGAAATTATCTCATCATTCTTTCTTTTCAACTCATCTATCGTTTTTGTTCAAACTGTCTTGATACTACTGTGCTGTAATAAAATTCAAATAAAATGTCACAATCGAAATTGAAGCATGAACGATCGTGCCAAAGATAAAACTGAAGACTGATTAAAACACGGCAAGCATTAAAAGAAATCTGAAGACACTACTGATAGTAAATAATAGTTAATCCAAAGAGAAAACAAATAAAAAGTACTGTGATCACTTTAGTTTTTAAATTTATACTGAATAATGAACGTAAACGTGTTCCGATTTCATACTCGATTTATTTTCACAAGTAAATTGTGTATAGATATAAATCCTAATAGCTTGTAGCACATAATCAAGAAGCCAATGAAATCTGTCGTAATTATTAGTAACATTTATAATTTATGTGCTTTAATTTGCTCATATTTCAGGTAAAGTCAGTGCGAAAAAACTGATTTTATTAAATATCAGCGTCTCAGACAGCACATTATATGCTCGTGTTCGATTGCACATCGAAAAAGGTGAATGTACAAATCAAACTATTTTCACCAAGTGAGATTCTTTACGTATGCTTGAAAAATAAACTTATGTAAAATCATGTTAACTAGAAATTTCAACCACCTCAACAGATGATTTTCAAATAGTTGGAAGTAATGAGCAGAAATTTCCAGAATATAATGTCCATGTTGATCACTATGTGTAGACCTAAATAAAGTTTTAGTTCTTAGGTGGCTTTTGGAGTGGCATAAATCAATGTCACAGTCTCAGTCGATAACACTGAACCATTCAAGATGTGACTGACCTCATGTAGCACAGAGATACTGATAATTGACTAATTATTGAGTTAGTGACCAGTGTGATGATTGTCTACCAATGTAGTGTTGATTGGATTCTGTCGATCAATTTAATTATTACGTCGACGATTATACTAGGTGATTTATCAGTTATTATATCATTTCACAACTTAAGATATCTTGACATATGCGTACATGTGATTTTAAGTGAACAAATCTTACGTTCTTTGATTCAGATTAACAACATATATGGATAAATTTTTTATTGATATTGAAATATGAGAACCGTCCATTGAATACTTCATTTTTAAAATTCCATCGTTTGTACTTCACACTCTGTATGATTATTCCAAGTCACAATTCCCTTCTGTTTTCGTTTTCGTTTCCGTCTTCTTCATAAACTTCTGCTGTCATGTTCTCCTATTCCGATTGATGGTACATACTACTTATGTCTGTCAACATAAATAGCATACACCACAGCATGAGGTATCAATGATCCATTTTTCTAAGAAAAAATATCTTTTCACTGTATGATCAGTAAATTCTACACAATCATTTATTGTCCATCCGTACTTCATTATTAGAATGAATTTCGAAAAAATTTATTGACCAGAACATTGTCAGAAAGGGTTTTTGTGGATATTATAGTAATTTTAATGGTCGAGTTAATGAGTCAATTGAAGCTAGACCAACATGGAAAACCTGGAAGCACTGGACGGCCGTTTCATCCTAGTGTGGGACTCTTCAGTAGTGCTCATTTACTATCTCGCCTAGCGGGTTTCATACCCAGGACCTACCGGTCTCGCGCGTGAGCATATAACCGCTGAACCACTGAGGCGACATCCAACGTTGCTGATGTCCAACTTTAACTAATCCCCGAAATGGAGCCACCACCCGCCATTGTTTTCGGTGGGTCGATTTTCCCGCCCCGCGGATTCATGGATGAGCAACGCTGAGGAGTCTCATACTAGAACGAAACGGCCGCCCAGTGCTTTCAGGTTTTCCATGGTGGTCTAGCCTTAATTGCCTCATGAAGTCAACTATTAAAAATTACAAGAACATGCCAAACATTTTAGGTATGCCAGTACGAATTATATGTTTCAACCGTAGATACTTGAGATTTGAATTTTAACAAATTTGTTAGCACAGAGAAATAATAAACAATGCTATTAGAAAGCACAACTTATTTACTGTGAAATATGTCAATAGCTTTCGGAACAGATTGTTGTGATTTGGAGTGTTACGGGGAATATATGGATACCCGGAAATTTCCGTCTCAGAATGAAATTCCTCAGCAGTGAGCACCAACGACCTCTCTAAGCATAGAACAAACGAACTGAATAGCACGCGGTGAATGCTGAGCCGTCAAAAATAACCAAGTTAAATTCCAATTATACAACTTAAATTGTGATCAGTTTTTAATACAGTGCGACTCTCATCCAGTGACATTAGTGACGTGTTTCACTCACTAAGTATCTGAACTCCACCAGTCACGACTTCTTACTATAATTAAAAGGACGTCTTGAAGTAGAACTACTTACAAACGAAATCGATCTCCATCATACTACACCAAATAAAGTATAGTGAGGTAAATGCATTTGAAAGTTTTGGCTGCGAATATATATATATATATATTCTGTTTAGAAAATGTAAATTAGGGCTTTTCATCTGAATTAAACACCTACTCATCAACCCTTGTATGATATTAATTTCGAAAATACTTTTCATGATGGACTGATTGTAACTGAAACAATCTACACAAAATTTCAACCCTAATTAATCAGTGAACTAAATACGGTGTAATTTAAGTAATTTCATTTATTTTCATTAACATTCAGATGGGTAAATTACAGTGTAGGTCTTGGAGTGAATAAACTACGTTATACAATTGATTCGTTTATTTATGATCAGTTACGTCTAAGTGAAGCGTACGAGAAAATTGAACCAAAAAATTATACTTCTGTCAGTTCTATGAAATCTGTCAACTTCAACATTATACGCTCATTACCGAACATTTTAATTGATAAATACTTATTGAAAGTATGCATCATGGAACAGGTAACCACTGTTGTTAATTTTCAAAAGAACTTTTATTATTTACAAAATATTGACTCTTATAAGAAGTGACAATTTTTACTGAAACATTTTATTCTTTATCTTTACTGTACAATATTGAATATATTTATAGGACTACTGCTGTATGAAAACCTATATATATATATATATTTATATATATATATCATCTGATTATACAGAAAAATTAAACCCTTACAAATAATATTTACACTGCTGCACAAGCTAATGGCTACCTGGATCGAGTAGCTAGGTGGATAAACTATTGACATTTGAGCCGTAAAGTATTAGGTTCGAATCTAGTCCCTTTTAAAATTTTTCCATGACTATGCAAGCAGAAATAATATACTTTTATTCTAATCGAAATCTCAGTTATTTTCAAAAAACTAGGTGACATTTTTAATACTACGGATGATGTTAAAAATATCAATTTTAAATCATTTGATAGTTGTGATATTTTCCTCAGTGGACAAGAAATATGATGTTCACGTCGATATGCGACTCAGAATCTAGTTTTTACATCAATACAATTCTGGGAATTTTTTAATCTACCAGCCAATACCATTTTGATAATTAACTTGTCGTTAGTCCAAAGAGTTTGCAATAATTACTTTTTTATGTTTAAAAATTGATTATCAAAGTATATTTGCCACATTCTACCAGCTCT
Organism: Schistosoma mansoni; assembly: GCF_000237925.1. NCBI lineage: Eukaryota > Metazoa > Platyhelminthes > Trematoda > Strigeidida > Schistosomatidae > Schistosoma > Schistosoma mansoni. The sequence goes on along the minus strand of NW_017386026.1, from coordinate 442,216 downwards.
TTTTTCTCTTCGATTATATTCTGCTTAGTTTGTGCAATAAATCACAGCCAAAATGTCTAATCGTCATAAAAAATAGAACACATGATTGCATATAATAATTGATAATAAATTAATTGATTTAACAAATCAATTAAATGTAATAAATTCATTCCATCGTCAATCATTAAAACACACTGTTATTATTATCACTTTTTTTCAGTATTTAGAAAGAACCTTTGTACTTCTACAAGTTCATTAAACAGCATCATTCAAAAATAATATGACTTTTTATAGGAATAATATATTTGTACAATCTCAGCAAATGAATTTGAAGCAAATCCAACGTTTCGCCTGGCAATCTGGTCCAAACTTTATCAAAGAAATATGACGTTCTGCTTTTAAAATTATTCTTATGTCATTGAACAGGTCCCCTACCAATATCATGACAATCACATGAATACATACACACATAGACCCACATTCCCACACAATCACAATCATGAAAGAATGTACTATCACGATACTGATTTGATCAGACTTACACTTTGAGGAATGTTAGTTTTAGTTTACTTGAGAAAATTATTAGATAAACATTTGTTTAGTAAAACCGTCATAACAAAGAGTGCATTCATCTGAAGAACAATAGTTTTATATTTAACAGAACATCTTGAACTCATGAGTTAAAATTAATCCGTACGATGGACAACAATAATGGTTATAATATTTTTACGATTGAATAAAAGAATTCTGTATAATTGCTGAATATCTGTAATCCATTAATCAATTAGTCGTAATCACGCTTTTCCAGTCTTTTATTGCCAGCCAAATCCTATCTATACGTCATTATTGCGACTACTACGTGAATGAACGCTGACACTAGTCACTACTTTGCTAATGATCAGTTGTATGGATCTCAATCCCTCTTGAGGTCAGTGAAAAGCCAAACACATCACTGATAATATCTCAGGCTTTAAACGCGAGTTCGAATCCAATAGACAACATCATTTCCCTTAAGTTTACATGTACACGTTATTGGCAAGTGCCGAATAAGTCCAGGCTTTATTGTCAACTACTTACAACTAAATGACATCTAAAACTAGCGAATAAATTATTGAATGAAAAAACTGAGGAGTATTTCCTTTATTATTCTCATCTGTAGAGCTGATAAACATGAAGGAATATGTCATTCACTTTGTAGCCATCAATTTAATACATTTTTATCACTAATTTGAATGTACAAAACTAAGAAATGTGGAAAATTCATATTAAAGTAGAATTGTAACGTCGATTTGTGTCTAGACTGTTAGTGGATTCCTGCAATAGATATCCAGTACTGCATCTTACTTTTAATGACTTTCAAATTTATATCAGTTTGAGAACAAAACTACTTTTGTCAATCTTACTAAACTAAATAAAGCCAAACTAAGATATATTTTACTTGGAATTCGATTTTAACAGGAAACCGGCCTTATGGAATTAAGGTTTTGCACTTTAATGAAGAATAGAATAGATTAGAATTCCACAGTGAGTGAAAAAATTCGAGACGGCTAAACCAATCCCCTTATTAACTCATTTACCAGCAATAGATGAATGTTTCTTCCCAAGAATAGCATTAGAGTGGTACCACACCAGCTCCTCTACTGAAGTTCATGAACTGAATTTCAATCCTGTAACTTATTTACAGAAAGCTAAACGCTATAACCACTGAGCCCTACCCTGCAACTGAGTTTCATGTAAACGTTTACTCAGTATTTTGTATAATGAATTCTAAAATTTTGTCGATTTTAAATCTATATATAACTTTCAACTCCTTTCCCACCGTTTGTTTTCAAGAATTGTCTTCATTGGATAGACAGATCTAGACCATGTGGATTACAAGACGTTAGAAAATTATTTAGACCGAAAGATTATCCATTGGTAAGTGGGTGGAATGAATCAGGTGGCTGGTCATTGTTTCAGTCGTTTATCGAAACACTCTGTGATGGAAACTGTTCGCTTTCCCGAAATAAGAACGGCAAAGGTAAGAATGTTTAACATTTTCATCGGTTATATAAACAAATAATGTCTTGTTGAAACTTCAGATTGCATTTGATACTAAATTATATTTCGGAAAGATGAATATTTTTAAACTCATTAATCTCTTCTGATAACCATAAATATGATATGGCGAAATCCACTGTCCTCTCATCTTTGAATAGTTTATTTTTACTCGTACTTTTGGCTGTTGTAAATCCAAAACACATCGACCAACCATTGAGAATTACTAAGATCACGTTTGTTTAATCAATAATGCTGATTGAATCGTATCAAAAAAATCGCGGAATTGTGTCTGGAATCCTGAGAGAGCTATTGTTTCCATCGATATTGAATCTAGTGTTACTGATTATCACAGACAAGGATGTTAGTAATGAGATATCAGATTTGTGACTGACATTTGGTGTCTCTGCGGAAAGAATTCAGTACTGGGCTAGAAGAGAATCAGTTAGTTGGTGCATCCGTTGAAGAGAGAGGACGTCGAGTGGAGTGTCCTGCTTGAGAGGCGTTAGGTACAGCAGTCGCTGTCAACGTCGTGAGTAAGTGGAACGTCCCGGCTACTAGGCTGACATCTTGTGTAGATGGCCCGACAGGTCAACTTTGCTAAGGATGTCAGTGCCTCGGCGAACTCAACATTTTGACTGGGAGAGTGGAACGGACTGTGGCAAAGGAGGCAGCATAGCGAGCAAACCAACCGCAAGAATAACCATTTAAAGGGGGGACGAGTGTGATGCATGCTGGTCATGTGGACAGATATAAGTAGTATGTAACATCAATCAGAAGTGGAATGTCTGGCAGCAGAAGGTTGAGAAGTTCGAACTGAAGAGTACATAAAGGAAACCAGAAAGCAGTTGAAATGAAAGCAGAATTGAAGGAGCCGAGAAGCATGTAGAGGACAAGTGATGGAAGATGTTCAAATGAAATAGATAGTGTATGGTTTTCATTTTTCACTGAGACACTGTAGTTCGGCGTTTAACAATAAATTGACCTTCTTCGTTTACTACAAGTCATGAAACAGAGAATGGCTTCCTGGTCGATTCCTCCAAATCGGATAACCAATAATATTTAAGGACACATTAGGTTCCATAAAGTTTTTGGAACTTCTCCTTTCAGTGACTCTAGCACAACTGTAAAGCATAAACATCAAACAAATATTCGACAGAGACTCTAATTATACATTTTGAATTTTTCGGAGTATCGGATGGTACGTTTAATATTCAAATAGCTATTTCACAACACAAACAATAAGTCCACCATATTAATCATTTTGGTTGACAAAACGAATAAATATGATCAATGACTCTGGGTGTTGTATTCTGATTATAACTGTACGTGAAATGCTAGCGTATTATAAGTTGATAGACAGACAGAATATTTTCATGGTGAAATGCAATTTCTGATTGTTCTCTCTGTTTAAACTTACATAGTGAACGATATTCTTTTTCATATCTAAATGGAAACATTTGCCAAATGAACGTTAAAATAAAACGAACTACCGATTCTCTCGCTGCACAAATGTAGTGACCATAGCTCGATATTTGAATAATACCACATACAAGATTAAACAATTAACTCCCAACCGAAATTCTTTCCTTTCAAACATAATGATGTAAAAGTAACCATGCGTTGTGCAACAGATGCAAAATATGAGGTTTACTGCATGAAATTTCTTAGTGATTAGATGTTCTGATCCATTCAGATAACAATATTTACGTCTAACAGTTTTGTGATTTGATCATAATACATAAAAAAACATTTGCACAGGTTTTACTAACGAAATAATATTTATACTTACAACTAACCTCATTTAAAATTTTATTACTGCCACAACTCGAACAAGTTTTTCTTACAAAAAAGGTTCTTGTTTATTGTTTGGAAACATACATATTCTACTACTAATTACAAGTCAACAATATAACACTTAAGATTGAGAGAAAATATATTATCAGAATAAACATTTATCTAATTGAAATTTCAATTAAACATTAAACTGTGGTCTCATATCTAAGTAATACTTAGTGTATCAGTTTGACTTTTATCATTAATACACTATCAGTTGGGTGAATATTTTCTTTAAAAATAAAGTACGTTAATAATTGCGAAGTCTACCACAAATACACGTTACTTACTTACTTACTTATTTACACCCGTTACACCCCGTCGAGGAGCATAGACCGCTCACCAGTATTCTCCATCCAACTATGTTCTGCACAATCTCCTCCACTTGTTCCCAGTTGCTATTCATGTCTGCCTCCAAATCTTTCTTTTTCCATTGTGTATGTTGCGGTCTACTGAAGCGGAGGCTGCTACTACACTGTTTGTCTTGACCTGGATTTGTTGTTGTGTATGTGATGTAAGTGTGAGGTCATGTGCAAATTCGAAATCGTCTAGTTGCATGCATACAGTCCATTTTCTTCCGTGCTTCCCGTCAGATTTTGAGGTAGCAGATACACATTAATATCTTTTAATTTCAGACTTGTATGATGAAGTTTTTTTATTAATGTAGATGAAAATGCTCTTTTCGTAAAGTGCCACAAGATATGACGGTTAACTTACTTACCCGAAACGTTGTGAACCATTGTCACTAGCGCCTGTCGTAATCTAGGCTATGTTCTAGCATAAACGGACTGTAGTAACGCCAATGGTTTACAGATATAAGTATTTCTAAAATTCGTTCAGTTTACATTATGAAGAATACAATATACCGCAACAATATATGATAGAACACGCCAAAATGTAAATACATTATACAACAATGACCGTATCAACCTCTAGTATTTATCATATGCACTAAGAGTATAAATACGTAAACATAAATATTTCTGGTAATTATGAATTTCTGATATTCAGGCTTTTTCAGTAACCGGAATCAAACCGTTTAAACCTAAAGTGTTAACACAACTCAAGATACAATCGTTTCAAGAAATATCATGAAAAGTGCGCAAATATTTAGCTTATCGATAGATTTAGTAGTTTTCTGTCTTTAGTATCAAACATGAAAAGCAGTACAGTTGTTTTTGTTTCTATAGTGCCTTACTTGACTATTTTTTAACAGTTATGAGTTTAGAAGTTTTAAAGAATTTGTGAAGACTTTTCAAATCCCTCGGATTTATCTTATTTAAGTAACGATTGGAAATCTGAAAACCCTGGACAGCCGTTTCGTCCCAGTTTTGGGCTCCTCAATGGTGTAAGGTCACGGCCCTCTTGGGAATCGACCCAGGAGATTCTGTCCTTTTTGTGAGGGCTCATCCTTTAAACAACTCAGATTAATCAACAAATGTGGTATCACCCAATTTCTGTCGCAATTTTTGCATGTTAAAATTAATCATTTATCATGCGCGAAACCTGTAGAATTTTACATTGGTTATATTTAACCACTTAGATTTCTCACTAGTACTTACTTTAAACTTATCACAATATCATTTCCTCGATTAATGAATGGTATTTTAATCTTGCAGCAGCCTGGTTAAACAGTAAATATTTGATCGAAAAATACACTGGCTGCTAAACTTGAGAATAATTTGTTTATTTATCAATAGATATTTCACGTCTAATGACCTATATTTACGTTTTAATATATGAACTTATCTAGTAATCCTACCCCATACAGGTTCACCATATAGTTATCGGATAGATAGCTTACGTACTTAAAGTAAGTCCAAATATTAACGTTGGGCAGCGGCTTAATTGTTAAGGTACTCGTTATTAGCCAACTAGGACTCCACTTCATCTACATCGATTTGTATAATCAAGTAGTATTACTATATCTTACACAAAACGTGTGCCCCAAAGACGAGCGCCAAAAACATGCACTTGGTTTATGAATTATACTATATGAATTTTGTGCAGCTCTTAAATAAATTAGACATTAATGTAAGACGTTTTAAATTATCTTTGCTATCCGACATCATTAAACATACACGAACAAATAATTGGTTTCAACAGGCCATTCCTCTACAGTTTACACCAATAATCTCGTCGAACAATTTTTCATGTTATGGAAATCACGAACCCAGTTAAGTTAGACAACCACGGAAATCCAGGAAGTACCAAAAAACTGTTCCCTCCGAGTAAGTAACTCTCCCATAGTGCGTAGCCGTAGCCCCATCAGGAACTTCAGATTGCGCAGCAAATGGTTAAATTTAGATCACTGAGCCGGTGTTTGGTGACTTATGTGTCTAACTACAATCATTTTGTGATATTGTGTACGGGTTCGTGAAAATTGCTGAATGTTATTGAGGTCACGAATCATAAGTACATAATCAAAGGATAGCAGCTGATAGAATAATTGATCATTAAAACATGAGTCGTTACACTTAACTAAACCATGTACTCATGTGTTTATAAGTTAACACAGAAAAAAACATGATTCATTTAAAACAATCTTCACAATCCCATCTACTGATCCTCACTAGTGACTAGTGAGAGGCGGTGATTAGCGGGATTGAAACAAACCAATTGAAAGGCAGTTATCCACCCAATACAATGACGTATTTTTGTACAATATTGCAAGATGATTAAAGGTAGACAGATTATTTGATGAATGCTGTTAATGGTCTAATAGACCATATTGTAATTAACGGATTGTGAAGTGGGGACAATCAATTCTTTGTTTACTAGGAAGTTACTGAATATCTTGGTAAATTATGTTAGCCATACATTGATACTTCATTTGCAAATTTTCATCGTTTGTCCCTCACATTCCGTACGATTCCTCCAAGTCACCATTCCCTTCTCTTTCCTTTTATATTCTCTTCTATTCGATTTCCTTAGCCTTCTGATGCTAGATTTTTCACTCCTGATTGCTGTTACATACTACTTATGTCTATCGACATAAGTAGCATATATCACAATATTTATATTTCCAGTGATTTTGTGGGTCTGAACTGATGACGAGTCCCAAGCAAGAACACGACATTTGTTCCTTGAATTTGGGTTTTTAATAGTTCTTTAACTTATGTCAGTATTTGACGTGAAACTTTATATTTTAATGTCTTCAAATACAAATGTAACGTTAATCAACTTCGTGGCTGAAAATAAGTTGCCTTTTCACTAGTCGTACAGCCATAAATCAATTATATTTTATTCTGTGAATTCTTCAATAGAGTTGTAAAACAGATCCTATCATAGAGTTGAAGAGCTATGTAATAAATTTCAAAACGTAAATATATTTTAATTTTGAAACAGATCTTCAATATTCATTAGTAAATTGACTGATAAAAAATCTCGAATATATTGAAATGCATAGATTTTGTGAATTCAGGCTTACCTTCATCAGTGAAGAACTCTGTATAGGAACATAATGACTGATTTTTGATATCAAAACCATATATTTCAAACTTCCTTGAATTATTTTTGATTCAAAATGTTTATTTTAAGACACTTACTACGTATATACTCTAAAATGCCTCTAATGTGCGCTGCAATTTGATTCACTCTACTTGCAAACTATGTTCTTTTTATTCAACTGACCATGGTAATCATGTGGAAACTAGTTATAATGACAAAAACTCTGTGACAAATGATTTACTAATTATTAGCTCTTTCACAAACAGTCTTCAAATATCATCAAGCCCTTAAGTTTTATTTTAGAAAGTGATCCCAAACACTTTTAAAGCGAATAAACATATTTGGATCATAAAAAATTTTATTGCTAAGTCGTTGGAGGCAGTCGGCAGAATGCTTGGAACGTCGGTTTCATGTTATTTGATAGAGAACAGCAAGTCCTATCTGTAATCTTTAAGGAATCGGTGCTGCTTGTGAGATTTGACTTCGCGTCAAACAGCCTTACAGGATAAAGTTTTAACATTGTTCCATATTTGTGTTGTCTATGAACTTCACTAGGATAATTCTTCTTAAAATATAATACGAAATATGTAATAGGTTAACGTGAACAATTTATGGTTGAATAATAATACTTCCTAGTAACTGGTTAATTCAGTCAGTGATTACCATTCTTAAAAGAATTTGTTTTGACACGTTTCAGGTGTGCGTAAAAGTTTTTTAAGAATAGAATGAAATGAATACTTCTATCGATTTTGTAATTTTCTAGCATCTTTCTTTTGTCATAGAGGTAAATGTTCTTAGTTTTGAGAAAACTTTCTTAGCAGGACACGAAATAAGTAACAAAAACTTGAAAGCACATTACACCACTATCACTTATTACCATCTGCACAGAATTTAGCGCTGGAAAAATAATGAAATCCAAATAATTTGTGTTTATATGATTTATAAAATTTTCATAGTTTATAAATGATTGTCCATCCCGAAATCAGAAAATTTTTAATCAGATATTCATTCATTTAATTTCAGTTTATTATGCAGAGTAGGATACAAATATATCAAAAGAAACTAATCGATTCTAATTCTTAACATCAGTAATGAAAAAGATTCTAACCTTTATAACGGGATCAAATGCGGCCTGATTTCTTTCTCTACACATAAATGCTTTAACAATAGATTATTTGAAGCCTTCGTACATTTTATAACTTAAATGAAAGATTTAGAAAAGGATGTTTTGAGATAATAATTTGAGCGTCTTATATGAAAATTACTTGGTCCGTTAAACTATCAGTATATTATCCACTACAATACTAGTCCGACAAGCCTCATTTAAATTCATTTTGAAAAAGAAAGCCGGTTCTTATTGGTTCATATTTGGAATTAGAATGATAACAAAACAGCAATCATTAAACAGGATATTTTTTCTGTTACACTGTACCACACTTACTCGTCAGCGAAAGAGTCAAATCTTTCTTATCGATGCCATACAACTTAAGTACTTCATAATATTATCTAATATAGGGCCACCCATTAGTTAAATTGTAATTGAAATCTCGAATTGTTCGGTAGCAATGTTTAGTTTTATTATGTATGTTAATGGTTGAAGTTTATAACAGTTGGTTTCAAGTTTCCAATTTTTCTCACATTGGTGCCTATCACTAACAAGGATCTATATTTCAGTGGATTTCACCTCCCATTAATGTAAGCTTAACACTCATTCCAGTACAACACCAGAGTTTAAAATAGATGGATTGTAGATAATAGGGTAATCAAAGATAAAAGTATCATACTGATTGAGATTCGTCAGCTAGATTTTACTAAATCTGAATGATATTCGAACCCGGTATCCTTTGCTTTGAACTTCCTGATAGTTAGCCGTCGAAGTACTGAGTCTACACAACCACAATCTTGTTCAACTGAAATGGTGCTAATATCGTACGTACAAAAGGATTGTGTCATCCCGTTGACGATATAAGGGACTGATTTTCGATCAGTAAAGGATGTACGTATATGCAAAGAGACTGATCAAAGTGTAATAGTGGATGTTTGTGACAAGATCGCTCAAATTATTACTACTAACGATATCCAATGCAATCGAAATTTTACTAATTTTAACAAAAGGTAATCTCTTTTTTGCATATTCAACTGAAAAGTAGTTGAATGTTTCTCTTTTCACTTGTTAATAAAAGGTAAATAATACAGCTAAATCAATCTGCTGATGTTCATTTCGAAATGTTTTCGTGAAATATCATTAGCGATTAAAAGAATACTGGGTTTTAAGGTTCACATAATTAGACCGACCTCTAATTCTCTCGACAGATTCTTCATAGTCTACTATATTTTTAACAATTAATGGTACTGGTATCTTTACAGTTCAAAAGTCCAGCCTCCTGGATTTTATACTAAAAACGTTAGGTGAATCTAATTATCTAATTTCTGCATACACAGACATCAGCAAAATTATGTGATTAGGTTAATAAAAATATGGGAGAAATATTTTGTCAATATATATATATATATATATATATATATATATATAACGAGGAAAGTATATTTATCATGTAGAAATAACCAGAATAATTTGATGAGTGCACCTCTTGTATGCTTGACTGTCAGAGCTTATGATTGTCTTCTCTTTCCGGGGTGTTATTTACCATATGCAGCTTTACCTGCCCTATATTCCAGTTACAGTACTTATACAAATCTGTTCTAGTCATGAGTAAACATATATTACAGACAGTTTATACCGATTTTTCAATCAGTTGTACTTCAAATAAACGTATGTAAGTAAATTATATTAGTCCAAATGTGAGGATGTTCTCATCTTGCTTTAGTTGACTCTAAATCTTTTTTTCAATTTATAGGATTGCAGATTATACATTCTGCGTGGTTTATCCCTTGTAAGAGTTGTAATCATATATCAAATGAAATAAATTGTGATTGGTCAAATGCACTATGGTATGAACCTAATAATCCAATCTATCCCTGTTTATACAATAAAAAAAGGATTCAAAATGATAAAATTCTAATAACAGCCTACTTAAGAAGCCGTGTAGTAAGTAGTATATTTCACGTGCATTTATTATTTTTCTAACGATGAAATTGACTAATACACCAGTTCGCTAGCTAATTAACTGTTAAGCGATTGATAGCATATTTTTATTAAGACTGGAGAACATTTTCTGTGATCTTATGAACAAAATGTTTACTGATTCTTTAAAACAAGGCTAAACGTTTGCAAAATCATTTATTTGTTTTAAGACTTCGTTTTTCAACAAGATAAGGACAATTTACACATAAATATCTACGCTCAGATATTTTGTCTGATTGAGTGTAAGGGACAATGAAAATGACATCTTTTTAAAAGCAGCAACTTCCAATAAAAATATCTCAGCTAAATTTTCTGATATGCACAAGGCGGTTTTAAATTGACAACCGTTAGAAACCAGGAAGCAGTAGACACATGTTTTGTCCTAATATAGGGTGTTTTGGCCGTCCACATTTATGAATCATTCAGAGAATAAACCCACAATCTTTAGGTCTTTCAGCTAGCGCGTAAGTATTCAGGCTACTCAGTTGATGTCCAATGGATTGTTATTCTAACTTCAATTGATTCGCGAAGTCAACTTAGATTATTCTATTATTTTTTTATTTTGGATAAAATATTTATGCTGAGGGTAACTGGTCGATAGTTCACATCATCCTGTCACATCCTTTGTGGTACTTACCCCTACCATGCTTAGTGACCACACTAAGAGTCAGATTGATAGAATTCAATAATTACTGAATACTAGGTTACAAAACATTCGGGTTTGCAATGTGATCGATTGAATTCAATCGCATAAGAAACAGCAATGTGATCATACCTATGGCTACGAAGCTCACGAAAGCAAGTTACAATCTTTATAAGAGAATCACTCATTACAGTCTCCTCAGGTATGCGTTGCAAATGAGTACCGACTACAATTCCGGAATTTTAGCATTCACCTCCATTTCATCTTGCATTGTTCACGGATTGATCAGCAATATCACTATACACTTGATGCCTAAGAATAAACAAAATATGCTATTCAATAAGTTAGTGATGAAGTCATGTAAATTGTGCAATTTATTTTAATACATATCATAAATCAGTTTGAAACTTTGTGTTTAATAGTTACCTATAGTTTTGTTAGAATTATTTTTTTAAAGTAGAGCAGTTTTGCATTTCCGTCTGTCTATCATCACTATGAATTTATGATTGATTCATTATCATAAAAAGCGGTCATATTGAATTTTGCATATGTGCGTGTAAAAAATTAATAACGACAACGATTCAGAGGAAACTGTTTTAATTTCACGTCCATTACATTGCAACAATAATAATGATTTGAGATCCTATATGTTATTTACATTATGTAACTTTTGATGACGATAATGATGATTATTATTATAAAATAATACCATGTAGATGTTATCGTTATAGCTGACATTTGGCAACGAGTTAATTACAATTCAATAATTTGGCTCACTAACTGATCTTCGTTAGACCACTACCTAAAAATAGGAAGCATTGAATAGATGCTTCGTCCTCGTATATGACCTCGTCAATGCCTATTTATCGCCACCTCCCAAGCGTTGGACTCAGGATCATTGATCTTGCGCACCGTAGTCTAGCTATGATCAGTTCGTGGTTAAAACCAAGAAAATTTAAAAGTCTCCATATATATTTATAATAATAACCATGAGTTCACCAATGACTAGCTTCAGGGAGCAATTCCTGAAGTTCAAATTAAAGGCCGTGTCCGGTAAAGTTTAACCATGTTAGGGTGTGAGAGAGTAATCAACAGTTTCCATACATCCCCTCAAACTCACAATCTTAAAGCTCTAAATATGTGCCACGGTTTATTTCCAAAGTCAACCGGTGTGTAGATATTTGTGACTATAGGTAACATGAAAAACTAGATGAGAATTGTATTGAATATTTCTGGTAGAGTACCACTGATTATTCTGTCAACCTCTTTATTGTACTTTGGATTAACAAGTTTAGGTATTAAGAACTTGAACTGAGGTATAATCGTAACGTCGTTAGGCCTGATCGAGTAAGTCGTATCTAACATTTAGCGGGATTTTCCTTCTCGTTTAGTCGGTGTGTTGCATACACCGGTAAACGCTTCACTGAACAGTTATCCTCAAATGTCTATTGTAAAACTTTTTGTATAGCATAGGTCAACATGTTAGATGAAAAACGCAAATACAACAGGAATTGACCATTGAAGCAAAAATGAAGAATATTTGTGCGAACAGTTGTCCTCAATAACTTCATCACCGGGCTCTACAGTTAGAAGTCCATTATAATGATATTCACGACGGCAAAATAAGACATGAAATAATAGATTAGCCAATGTTATATGTTAAAAATATTGGACGTTTGCATCCTTTACGACATATATACTTTAAAATTGTATTATTCGTAAACTGAAAAAGGTCATTTATTAAAGGTAAGAATGACCTGGAGTGAAGTGTCAAGTCAGACATTAACACCGTTGATACTAGTCCAGTGGTCTGGAGGTTGAGCGTTCGCTCGTGAGATCAAAGGTCCTGGGTTCGGGTCCCGCATGCAAGATCGTGGATGCTCTTTGCTCTGGAGTCCCATACTAGGACGAAACAGCTGTCTAATGCTTCCAGGTTTTCCATGGTAGTCTAGCTTTAATCGACTCATGAATTCAACTATTAAAGTGACAAGTTATAATCAGTATAATAGTAATATAGCAAAAATGAAAGTGAAAAAATCGGTTGGATAAAATACATAGTAAGAGAATTTTATCTTGTTAACTGATGTAATAACGAAAATATCAATCGTAATAATTATAATGATAATAATAATTTTATTGTGTGAATATAATATGTAATAAGAGGAGTATTATCAAGACAATTACGATGAAAAAGAATTCATATGAATTGGGAAAGATGTATGTGAAGATTAAGGTATACGTAATCAAAAAATGGAAGGCGGGGTAAGAGGATTATAAGTTTCGGTTTAGGTGTCCGGTGATCAAGTCGTAGGCCAAGGTGAACATAAAGGCTGGATATAACTTCTGGATACATAAGTCTGGTTTTCTAGAGTTGATACAGATGGCTTAGGCTATGTAGAGTAGTCGTAATCTAGATTCTTTGGAACTTGATATAAAACAGAGAAAGCCTCCTTTATTGTGCTATAATGCCTTATTTTGGCCTTTGTAAAACATCATAAGTATGGACTTCTAACTGTAGAGCCTGGTGATAGAGTTATTGAAAACGATTGTTCGCTTAAATATTCTTCATTTTTGAATATTCTATGGAGATTTTTAAACTATTGAAATGAAGTTTATAGTGTAAATTATACTCTGAATTGCAGTAGTCACCGCATGAATATAAGAAAAACTAGTCAAAAGTATTTTATTCAACACTATTATTGAACACTGAAAACAATAATGATGACATCAGCCAAAAAATGTGAAATGCAAAAAAAGAGAATTGGCAATCTGTTATACCTACAACTTATTTACATGCATATCTTATTATCATAATTATTTTGATACTTAATTTGGTATGCTAATATGACCTACAGTTGATTGGGTTGGTATGGACGAAGGTTCCTGAAATCGAAGAAAATTCGAAACAACCTGTTGGAATATAATTGACACGAAAATTTATAAGCTCACTAGATTCAAATATCATAATCAACATGTCAACATAAACTGCAAGAAATTCAGAGCTTTCGAAGCTGGATTAAATAGTTTATATTACTTATATATTTTTCTCTACAGGATTATGGAGATTGTTGTTTTAGTTGAGAACATATATATATATATATATAATTTCCTATGGCGGTAAATTTTTATTTTACAGGCCATCGGATATTTTTACTGTTGATATTTTACGGTTACACTTATCAGTTTCCGCTGTTGCATTGATTATTTAATCACAACCCCTAATATTTTCATTCACACAATTTATATGACAACAGGGAATGATTACCTCAGTCCTAATTATTTACAATGGAATGTCATGAACACTAAAATTATTAACGATATCATACACGTTTACAAATTGTTGTATGACTAAATATCCTGACAAATAGCTTGGTTGTATTTGTGTAATTATAGTTCCGAAGAAGTCAGGAAAGTATAGGTCACTTTGAAGTTACACCACATATATCGATCTAAGATAACAATTATTCCCTACATTTTGATTAGGAAAACACTAATGAGTTTTCTATTAAATAGTCGAACTGTTAAAGAACTCATTCGTTAGTGATCGCAGATGACGAGTAATATTGAAGGAATGGAAAAGATTACGAGATGAAGTGACATTTGATTACGATACGTATTAAAGACGACGAGAAGGGAGAAAAGATTTTTTCCCACAGAAAGTTGGAAAAAAACAAATAAATACTTCTTATAATGCACTTGGTAAGAAGAACCAAAAAGACCTGAGCAGATTACTCTTACAAACATACCTGGACAACTGCATTGTGTTAAATAAACATTTAGTGATTAATTCCGATTTGAATTTTAATCGTCACTACAAGAGTACGCACCATAAACATGTAAGACATTTCAGGTTAGCAGAAGAAGCTTTGCAAAGAGGCTTTTGAGTAAGTAAGCTATTGAAGTCATCTGGATAAGTATCTTTACCGAATATTTTTTCAAATCGATAAAAGATCTCACAACAACCTTCTTGTATAATGTAAAAAAAGATTTCTAACCAATTCATCTTCTGTTAAAAATCGTTCTTTCATATTCACTATTGTTTGATTCTCTGAAAAGGGTCAAAACATCTTTAAGGTTACTTCGGAAGTCACCTTATTTAGACACTTGAATTCAAATACATCTCGATAATCATTAGTAATAATGTGATGTGGACTACTTATATTGACATAAGTAGTATATATCGTGAGTGAAGAATAGAATATCTGGCAGCGGAAGATTGAGAAGATCGAGAAGGGAAGAACAGAAACAGAAAACTATTGACGTAGAAATCCAGGAACAATAAAGCCTGAGACAATAAATGAACATTTTACAAATGAAGTATCAGAGTATGATTTTTCTATATTATCAAGCAACTTTGATCGGTTGTCCTTACCTGTGTTCTCGTTCACTACACTAAGCCTTCAATATTCGAAAATATAATCAGGATAATTAAGTACAATCCAACTTGCAACCACTAAATTGAGATAGCCTAAATTCTTACATTCAGCACCTAATCCTCATCAGAATGTACATGATACATAACTATTTGCTTTGTTGAAAATCTTAAGTACTTTGTTTATAGAATACTACTTAACTTCTCCAATTTAATTATTTTGGTCCGATAAATGTTACTCTTCTTAAATAAATATTTGGGATGTATATGAATTCACTAGATTGAAATGATACGAACTTTTTTCATGATATTGGTTCGAGTCTAAGAAATCTGAAGATACTTTATTATCCTTGATTTCTAAAAAAACATATAAACATACTATTTTGTTTTAGCTTCTTTTTTTGGGCGATTCAACTTTACGGGCTTTAATGTATTCATTACTGTATCGTATAAACAAAACACTATTCCATGTTCAAGAAACACATGATCAAATAACGCTAATTAACAGTGCAACAATAACTACACGATTTACATATTTCCCAGATTATTCAATAAAATCACAACTAAATAATAAAAATAAAAGAAATTCATTCAACGGTTTATTAAAATCACTTTTTATGTAAGTTGAAAATGCACATTACTCTTTATATATTTTGAAATTAGTGTATTGTTAATAGAGCAAGCATTTCATTAATCGATAGATACGCTGAGGAATTATTTTTCTTTAAATCAACGGGTTGCATATGTATTTAGTATGTATATATGTGTTTTATAGACAAGCAAATGTACACTTATATTTGTGTTCATTTAAATAATGCGACGATAGAACAAAAACGAAAATATGCGACTTACCTTTAAGCCGAGGACTATGGTGAAATTATGGATGCTTATAATGCTTGTGACTAAAGGCAATATCTAGGCTATATTCACAGTATGCACATATGCCAATAATAGACTTATCAGTTGTAGGACTCAACATTAATGGGAAAATTCAAACAAATAATATTGAGTGAATTTAAGACTTCACCCCGTTGCACAAGCAAGTGGCTATCCGGACTCAGTGGCTAAGTAGATGATGCGATGGCTTTTCAAGCAAAGGGTACCGAGTTTGAATGTCTGAGTAAACATTAATTCTGAGATGCAGTTACATCCAGCTGACGAGTCCCAAATGGGATGAAATGCACGTAGTGGATTCCACTGCTAGCCACCATCCATCTTTTCTTTTATATATAGTGATTTAATTGTTCTTTATGCCCTAACTAATTTACCCTAAAAATAATTTCAGCCATTCATATTATTATTATTTTAATCTTTACAGTGCCTCTATACCATAGATCTCTATCTTGTTGCCTGTTTCTTACACATCACCTCCATCCCCAACCCAAACTCTAACCCATTTTTTCTGTCTCCCTCTCATCATGACAGGTTTAACCAAACATTCAACGAAGCTTTGTTGTTCGTGGGTGGTGTACGATGGTTAAATTCTTACCATTTAAAGGCAATACAAGTATTTATCGATAAGCAGTAGGTTATATTTGCTCTGTACTATTCATACAAATAACTGATGTTTAAGATGTGGTACAATCGATTGTGGCTGAAAAAATATCTATCTAAATGAAATTATTTACTGTCTAAAGGTTAACAATAATTGCTGAAAATATCCCCATTTTATATTACTTTTCATCCAAGTAAGCTATTAGAATATTTGACCAGTCAAACACTACTGATTCATTGTTTGTAAAACAAAGTGAAATTGCAAGTACTTTGTCAGAGATATATAACTCTAAAGTGAGCAGACAATGACTGACCATTGAATAGCAATTAATGTCACGTTCGTCGTGTCCTTAGTGTTGATAAATCCCTTTCGACTGAGTTTCAATAAGGCATCGTAGACTGTCACGTCGGATGACGTGGATTCGAATACTGAGGGAAGCAGTAGTTTCCTTAGAATGGAAGTTATGGCCTGATTTAGAGTGACGGTTAATAAATAATAATAATAAATAATTTTCTCATTGATTACCTCCAAAACATTTAACATTGTGAAAAGATAATTTATTTGTTGGCCTCCAGAAAACGCTTCAAGACCAGGACATTTTACGGACATTTAAACTGTCGATCCTGAAAACTTAGTGCGTGACTGGCAGTTTCGTAAGTTTCGGTGATTTCGTGTAGGTTTTTTTCTCATTGATGGTAAGGTCAACTTAGTACCGTTTACGGGTAAATTAGTAAAGATTTGCCTGTTGATATGTTTTTTGTAGCACGCCGTGTTTCTAAAATGATTTTAGATTTCTTAGAATTTCCTAATGGGTGGGACTATAATTTATAGACGAACAATCAGCTATACGATAACAGGTCTCGGATTTTGGCGCGAAATTTGCTTATCCATTTGGCTCAATAGCGTTTTGACCTTAAAACTGATGTCAGTTTGTGATGAAAACCCTAAATCTAATCCCTAATCTTGACCATCAACTGTAAATCTTAGTTCTCATTACTTACACTGGTTTATAACCCTCATTTAACACTAGTTCTTAGATCATTTTAGCGTCGCTCAAAGTTCGTCCGTTAATTAAAGTCTCACCATCTGAAATGATAATTTTGACTGTTACTTAGAAATTTCATCTCTATTGTTGTCTTTAGACGTTAATATGAGTAGTAAGACATAATGTCAGTTCATAGCTAACTAAACGTAAGAAAAGTTAAAAAGTTGTTGTTGGAATTAAGTTTTAGAAGGTCATACAAACCCATCCCTAATTATCTGTTTCATACGCTAACTAATATTGGTTAATCATGAGACCATTTTGATTTCTGTGTCATTTGACAAAACTACAATTTATATCATATGATATAAGTTTATTATGAAGTATTCCACTTTGAAAAGAGGCTTTTATGAAATGACGTATTTCATAAATGGTATCTATGGCCTTTGATTCAAAAAGATTGTCAAAACAACAAACATATTACTTATTTTACGGTTTAAATGACGAGGTGATCTTGAATACACATTGAAAACCAGGAAAAGTTGGATTGTTGTTTAATCCTTGTATCGAACTCAGTAGTGTACAACCATGACCGCATCAATAAACAGACCAAGGACTGTTAGGTGTCGAAGTACCCGCTTAACCTTTACACCACTGAATCAGCAGCTCATAGTTTACATTTCTAATATTAATTAATTCGCAACATTACGCTATCTTTCTTTAATGCTACTGGTAAGTAATTGTCTCATGATCGATATGGTCGAATTATTGTATCATTTCTTCTCCAACCTTCTATTTATATATATATATATATATATGTATATTGATTTCATATAATCAATAGACTTGTAGATTTATTTGCTAATTGAATGGCACAATCAAAGAATGACCGTGAAAGTATCTAGTAAATACAGTAGTTTAGAAATTTTAGAAAAAGTATTTGTTGCATAAAACCAAACATACAATAACAACCAGTATTGATGGTTCTAAATAAAGGTAATGATTGAAATTGATGATGAATACGATAATAATGATAATGATGAAAAATATTTTGAAAACTCGTATTGAATAAACCTCAATTTACAGGCATGATCTGAGTGATACAAATAGCTGAATGATAATGATAAAATTAAATTTACTTAGAGTCATCTAGAAGTTTGTATATCTCCTGTATAAAATGGATGATCACTGTTTTTCGAATTTCAACTTGTAGGCTGTTTCAAATGACAGAAAAATTATTTTGGAAGAGACTTTAACATTTGGTTGTTTTATAGTGTTGTATATCGACTAATATCGCGTGGCTTTTTAGCTTGTAATAGGGTGATTTTGTAAAGCCCATCACATGATCTGAAAATTGTATCTAATGACCTATTTGCTTGGGGCGAAAGCTGCCCGTTTTTAGAAACATTCTCTCTCAAACACCTTATTGTGTAAATAATCCTTGACACTTCAATTCTTATTAGCAATATCGTGAATTAATTAAAGTTAGAAGCGTAAACCACTAATTGCCAACTGTGTGCTAAATTTTAAGCACTCCGCTTGAGATCTGAATGATCTGTGTTTAAGACCCGGTTCGATCATGAATGTTTATAATAGAATAAAACAGATATCCAATGTCTACTTGTTTTATTGGCTGTCTAAGTCCGTGTTGTAAAACGAAATGTAACATTTTCCACAAACCATACACGGTTACGTGTGTTTCAATTAGCCTACTTTTCACAGAGCAGCTTTTTTGACAGAGGGTAATCATTGATGCCAATCAGAACTCAGACTTCTCGATGATCTGTCTATCAAGTTATAATTATTTTGCTTGAAATTGTACCATATCAAAAACTTGCACCGAAAATATAGTTACTGTACTATTATTTTTCACTGCTGCACTAATTACTATGCAGAAAGATATTTCGTTCCGTCAAAGTGTATATCAAAGATTATTCTGCTGGTTTTCACACACCCGTTGATGGTTTGCTGTTTGTAAACTGGGTGAGTAACTATATATGTAAGATATCTTTACAATTTTTTTCTAATCAACGCCTATCTTGATGTTCGATGCTTGCTAGTGTCAAAGTTGGTTGGAGGGAAGTTGGATGCAGCCTTTTCAGTCCATGAAGTCTCTGAGTGTTGAACTGAGTGGTTTTTTGTAGGTGAAGACAACCTTTTTGAGTTTAGCGAAGTTATTGTAGCCAACGATTTGAAACGTTGATTGTCAAGGCCCAGAATTTGTTACAGTGACATAGATGCATTGATATATTGGTGCCCAGTTTGGAAATGAATTTCCTAAAGTACTAGGAGAAGGCAGAGACCTGTAAAGTCATCCAAGTCAGTACTGAAATGGTTATCCACTGGTGACCAAACACAGTAGATCAATGACTCACTTACCACGTATCAATGTGTAAACTTGACTTTGGGCCGCATTTTGAATGAATGTACTTATAATACTACTTAGTTTTAGAAATTGATGTAGATGATCCTATGCTCTGAGCTTGAAATCAAAAAATTGAAAAACAGACAGGAAAATTATACATCTTTGATATTAGAATGAGTTATCAGATGTCTCAAAAAAACTTACGGAAAGTTACCCTTATTTTTAACTTGTTCGGACATTTATAGTTATGATGACTTTAAAGGTACATACGTTATTTTGTAAAATTCAACTCACCCATCTGTTGTGACCTTACAAAATAAACAAAGGACGTATCCTAATTCGTTATTGATTTTTATGTCCGGCTTTTATCCACCAATCCAAATACGACTTTTCCAATCTTAACACTGTGCCAAATCAATAACTTTCGATTAGTATGAGTAATCTAGCGTCCTTATTGGTCCTTTGTCCGCCTAGCCCTCCCAATTGGGTCCAGAACACCAATTGCAGCTTCTGCTATGCGAATCATTTATTTCAAGCATACTCGGTTTATATACTAGACAGACAGACGGCACCACACCATCAAATAGAAAACAATATTTGTACAAAATCAAGCCAAATGTGACTGTGAACGTGGGATACAATAATCAATAAATTGAGTATAATTTAGGAACAGTAAATCGTATCATAATAATCAACAGGTCAAAATGAAGCTTATAATAAGATGAATATAGATAAGCATAATCTAGTTACTGAATCGTTATACAATAGGAATATATGCAGTATAATAGTCCATTTATAGGTCCCGTAAGTTATCCGTACTTCTTCACTAGGATATAACACCATCCATTAATTATTATTACGTAACATAAACAAATACAAATAAATGTTTCTTAATATGTTTACTATGAAGTGCTGGGAGATTTTTCTTACATCAGTCACGATAAAAATGATCTAGACAGATAACATGGCTATCAGATTGTATCATTTCAATGTTAAAAATCCACACGCGCATACGAGAGACAAAGAAAAAAGAAGAGACTTCCACAAGGGCCCTTAACACTGTAAACGTGACTCAAAACTATAGTAGAATAACTCTTTTTAAATGGCAACATATGATCTTAAGACACATGACAAAAGTAGTAAACTAAAGGCTAGAAAACTCAGGCAGATGACAGCAAAGGTCAGTGGGCAAATATGTATTGATAAAAATGCCAGGAACTCCTTGCATATCGTAACAAAAACGAAAATCTCGATCATTCATTGAAACTCTAACAAGCATTTTTGCCATATGCAGTGAACTAATACCGCAAGTTATTTAGATAATTAGTTACACTTCTAACTATGCGAAGATCATTTGTTCAACAACATCATGACGTCAATTACTAACAGTTTTTAGCTCTTGAATTTTAATGTTTCGTCAACTGTGATACACTGATATAAATACTTCATATTTTTAAAGATCTTACTGACACCGGTCCATCTAATAAAACATTCAGTAATTGCAAAATTCGAGTCTTCACAACCTTGATGCTGAAAGTTAACTTCTGATCACCAGTGACTAGCTTTAAAAGGAAATTTCCGCAGTTCTGGTCCGATGCCGTGACTAGTTGAACACAACCGTTTTGGATATGAGACAATTATCCACCAAAGACAATGGAAGATGGTCAATATCTCGAATTGACTGAAGTTAAGCAATAATACCATTAGATGCCGGCCTAGTGGTCTCGAGGTTAAGCTTAAGCGTATGAAACTGAAGTTCCTAGGTCCTATATGCCATGGTGGGATAGTGAATGCGCTTGCTGAGGAGTTCCATGCTAGGATGAAACAGCCAATCATTTTCAGGTTGTCAACGATTGCTTAGCTTAGATTAGTACGTGCTTTAAATACAAATGTGTAGTAGTTAGATTGATGAAACAAATAAACATTACATCATCAAGAACTAATTATTTTAAATTCAATGTTTAATAAATAAATTCAAATTCTTTGAGTGCTTATAATGCGTTTTCAATCACTCTCCGTGTGTACACATTTTATTTAGTCGAGACGAATGCATGAACATAAAAGGAATCAAAAACTAACCAGATTGACGAACGAATATAATTGGTCAATTATCGCAACACACCAAATCACTTGGACAAGACTTAATCATTTTCATGCTTATGCAAGATGTTCATGTCATTTTTATCATGTTATAAAGCAAACAGCACATTCAGATGTTACATTAAGCGAATATCAACATACTACCAACGATGATAGTGAAGACAACACCTTTGTCTATCATATTACTGGACAAATCCAGTGGATTATGTCAAGAATCGTTGAGACAACAATTATAAATAACATTTATTAATATCGTTGTTATTACAACATGCAATTATAGTTTTAGTATTTTAATTTGTTTACTTACAAAATAACAATCAATATTCATATCTCATAGTTATTTCACAAACCGATTTTAGTTAGGTAACCATCGTAAACCAGAAAGCACTGGACAGTTGTCGATGAATCGAGTGAAGATGGAAATGTAAATTAATGAGTAATAACTAGAGGTTCACTGTGTCACTGAAGAAGAATGAAAGAAATTCAACAAAGAAATTTTTCTTTGCAACGATTTCAGTCTTTTTAAGCTATACTAAGGTATTTATAGTTAATTTTGTTCGCTAAAGCAGTAGTCTGTGACAAAATAGAATGATGTTCAATAATTAAAAAAAATTGAGGTGATATCCTGTCGTGAATTGGAGGTAGTCAAAAGGAAACCCTGGACCCACGTTGCATGCTATTTAGCACTCGTCAGCAAGGTGTACCTGTAATCTGGAGGGAACTTATGCTCCCTGACTGATTCGATCCCGCGTCACCCAGCTTCACAGTCGGAGACGTTACCATTGAAAATTCCAGGCGGCGAATGACCTCCTGTAGGACTGAGACCTATGCATTATCGCTAACCTTGACTAGTGGCCGAATGGTAACTTGATCGATAGCATTTTATCTGAAGGAGCTGACATACATGTTATTGATCATTACCCAGTAATCAATCGGTTGTATAGGTTGAATCGGTTATCTGATTCTCACTATCTGATTGCATCCTATTGATAGTGGAATCGAGTAGGTTATTGATAAGAAACAAGCGACTAAGTCAGGACATCAGGTTAAACGGTTTAAACATAGTGATTTAAGGTTGTAATAATAACGCCGAACTACTTTTAATTCCATGTAGATGAAGGCAACCGTCAAGTGAGCTTCAACGTATGTTTCGTACAAATTGCCACTAATCAGCAGGACATGTCTGACATCTTGAAATAACTGACATTTTAGGTGAGATTCTAACCCACGTCATTTTGTGTCTGTCACAACCTGCCCTATTACCATTTATGCTAGAGAGTTGGGGTAATTCAGCAATATACTCTTATTAAAATAGGTTTCGGACTAGTTGTCGCTCATCAACAAAAGGCACAGGTAATCATAATAGATGTTAAGGATTGCTTTTTGATCAGTCCAATAATTTGTTAATAATATACAGAAAGTTCAGAAAATGATAACGCGGAATGAACAACCCGACTCATTTTTCCTTTCGATTTCTGTAAACAATTTTGTGATACATGTTCATTACCATCATTATTACTGATTAGTGACAATGATGAAAATTTTATTACATAAAAGAATTATGAATAGCTTATATATATATACTTTAAAAAAATTGGATTTTCATTCACATATGAGTACTGAATGCATTTTCTTAGAAAAAGCTAATGAGTTACGTGTACATGGTCACTTGTTAAATGACATTAAAATGACAGGTAATATTGTTCAGTTATTACAATGTGGAAAGGTATGCATATAGTTAATTATCCGATATATATAAGAAAAAAATTCATCAGAAAAGGTAAAAAGTAAGGTAAATCATGAATTCGAATAAGAACAAAACAACGAAGAGTTAGCTAAAGTGAATTTATAAACGAGATGAATTAAATTTGTCAATAAAATGGATTAAATAATAAAAATGGTAGAAAGAGAATTAATTGCATAATTAAAGAATATCCCTGTTACAAATAAGTATGAATTTTTGCTCCAGAAAAAGATATATTCGGCTAAATAGCCCTGGATGATTAGAAATCCGATGAACACGTTATTTAGATGATGAACTATATATGTATACTATTAAGTTTATACATGATGTACATAAATATAATATGGTATGGGAATCATCTTCCTATATAATGTGGACCGCAATTAAATTTCAGTTGAAAGTCAATATTTTCAATCGATTGCATTATAATGTATGAAATCAGTATGGTCTAATTCATATGATCTTGTTAAAAATTCAACATTTTCATTGGTCAATGTGCGAAGTGGATTTCGTGTAGTAATAAGTAATTACTAAGTTCATCCAGTGTAATTACCCCGTCTCCTATAGGAAATGTAAGATAAAAGTGGCTATGTTAACAAGTAAATTTATTTTTACTAATGATAAAAGTGCAATATTTTTGACAGTATTATTAGTAAAAATAAATGATTAACATGTTGCATATTTAATCGACTAATATTGATAATAACCAGGTTCACAAAAACACAGCGGAAGTTGCATAAAAAACAGAATGATCACTAAGTGGTGACCAGTGACATGTTTATCTAGTCTAACTCTAAATTGCTCCTCGGATAGTTCAATAATAACATCTCAAACTACAAAGGAAAACGACATGGGTTCCGATCTCTCACGGATCAAATATTTTTAAAAAGGATCAAAATAGAAAAACAATAACGATCGATAGGATTCCATTAGCACTAATAGACTAAACTAATATGATATTGGTCACTACTCACTGACCAACCAACCGTAAATATCTTCGTTCTCCAGGAAGTCAGTGGTGGTAATATTTCAGACTATGGAAGTTAATGACTCGGGTTTAAATCCCATAAGGAATATCCATACTCTCAAGATTGTTGGTACTGGTTGTTGACGAGTGCTAACAGCATAGAACCTGTTTCCCGTTGGCTTCTTCTAACCACTTACCGAAGTACACATCCAACACTCCAGTTTACTTTACTCCATAACACCATAGTCGAGAAAAACCTTAGTGAATGCATCATATATAACCGATCATTGAACTCAACTAAGAGGATTACGAATAGGCGAAAAGGTATGTTAATTGTCATTTTTATTCTTCAACTAAGGATTTTTCACGTTTCACTAAGCTTGATTAAAACGTCTTCATCACTTAAAACAGACTAGCTGAATAACAAAATATGTAGCAACACATATTTATGTAAAATGAACTGTTCAAAAGTGTATTATGATTCGATAAACTGTGTTAAACTAAAGTGAATATCAGGAAATACGTTAATCTACGATGGATTTGTTGTGTATTCATGTGTTTTTACTTTGTGGATCGAAGTCTCTGTAAAAACGTCATCACTATGATGCAGGAGAATCGAGCTAAAGAGTTATAATTAGGATTAAATGAGTAACACGTGTTCCACTGCCAGCCATAAACCAGATAGTTTTTAAAAATCCTCCGGAAAAATGTTGGTATCGAGATAAATCATTCAGGATGTGTATTTAAGGAAATAAAGTAACCAATCTCAGTCTTTAACATCGACAACGAGAAAACACATATGTTTATAAATAAAACCATCTGAAAAGATTTGGATGCCTGCACATTGATACATAAGGAATTGAATTATTATATAAATCATTAGAAGATGATAACATCAATGAATATTGGAAAAAGAAATTAACCTCAAGAAGTATAAGGTTGAAGAAATACAAATTTTAAAAATTGACTTAAACTTAGTACTAACATATACAGAAAGTATTTACTCATACATTCCTAATTAATTATTTCTTGTCTTTTCTCAAGACTAAATATAATTCTTAAGAATAATACCCAGCATTACACAGACGCAAACCAATTCATATGTAACTATTTTCATTTCAAGTAATGATATTTTTAAGGACTCCGTTCATATATTTCCATATGCTTATTCAATATCCGCCTTAAAGTTTTGGCGACTTTCACAATCCCTAAATTTACTGATAGTTGTGTGAATAAAAGCAGATAGATAGGTAGATAGATAGATAGATTGATAGATAAGCATACGTGTCGTTATTATTGTCATGTTGATCTGATGATAATCAAAATTTCCGACTAATAACTAGTTCACGTTTTGCGTGCCAACTGTTAGTCGAGACAAAAGGAAACTATACATTTCTAGACGCCTCCGCATTATCGCATAACAGTATGATAAATTTTACTACTAAAGATATTCCAATTTCTTCAAATAACTTGAGAAAACAATGAGAACGTATTACATACACTGCTTGAAGGTGAATACAAAATCTTTTCAAAATTTGACCCAGTGTTTCGACTGTGTAGATTATTTTGGTGACTCTTTTAAAACAACGTGTTCACAGCTTCCCAGGTGCTCCAAACTAAGCTGGTGATAGTTTTCCAGTCTCGTTTTTAAAGCCACGCCGTATAATGTTCTGAGATGCGTTTCAGAAACTGATCCCTTTATGCGGCCAATGAAAACTGCTCCACAAGAGCAGGAAAAAACTATGGATGCACATCCATGTAGCCTAAAGCAGAAGTTTATCCTTATCATATCCGGGTATGTTAAGCCGGCTTGATAAGACAAAGATTTTGAAATCCGTTTATTCAAGATTTTGACAGCCTGATCTACTTTAAATAAGATATCTATGAAAGAGGTTTCTGTTTGTGTCGTATGACAAAAAAACAATGTTAAGTAGGATTTTCGTAGCAAAAGTTAGTCTCATTTGTTGAAAATTTTAATTAAGAAGAGCACACTGAGTAAGCAAAAGTTGTAACATTGAACACTTGAATATATTTAATACAATACATTCAATCGTAAAACAGCACGAATAACGAAAACATTGTTCACAATCAGCGAAAATCAATGAAAAGATCTCGAAAAATGGCGTTAAATTAGAAACGAGATGTAATATTACGATATTTTTAGAAAGTACACAAGTATAAATCACAAAGAAAGTATCTTGTTTGACAATAATGTTTACATTTAACACTCATCTTAATCCATTCGAAGAACTGCATCCTCACATGCTGTAAACTGTTACTAATCTGATGAATGTCATATTTAATTCATTAAGTTTCCAACAGTGTGTATCAAAGTGAAAATTCAACACAAGTACGTTTAATTTCAGTGTATTAGTTAGATTTGTCTTTTAAAATATCTACATAACACCTTGAAATTTGATAATTTAGCTTACATACAAAAACCAAACTGTACGGAAAATATCTTATTTTAAGATTTATTTCAATCATTGATTGAAGTAGACAACTTCATTTAAACCACTGTGACACCAAAACATTCAAGGCGGTTTGCTTGAATATCTGGGATGCCTGTTTCTACCATTTAGATATTTCAACAAGTTACCCTTTTTTATATTAACACACCGATTATGTCCATTGTTCGCATAACTCATTCAAGTATGCATATAAAAAGTTTACAACCTGTCGCTTTACAAGCTATGTAAAAGTACAGTCAGAGACATCACGGAGGCTGACAATGTGCAATGAAAAGAATGAACGTTATTCAGATATCGATTCCTGAACTGCCGATTACTAATTGGTAAGGTGAACTATCTTTATTTTATTGATGATGTGCAAATATATCTGACTCATAAACGTGCTGTATTGTTTATATCTGATTTTTGTATTATTCATGTTCCACCTAAAATATATGGTAAGCTTGGAATGAGTACACTCTTACATCGAACAGTGAATGCTAAATGTAGGAATTACTTAGAAGAAAATCGAAAACAACTTTAGTACGACAAACTGAGATTCATTTACAAATGACTAATTAGAAAACATTGAATTGACGTTTATTGTCGTGCAGTAACTATTTTTGTAAGTTTTGATCGACTTACATGCCCACAACTAAAAAGATTAAGAATGGAGACTAAGAGAAGTCACAAGGAAAAGAACTTCATAGAAGCTAAAATGCTAAATAGTCTAATAAACCTAGAGATTATACGTACAAACTCAATTTTTACTCATTAACTCCTATCTTGTAAAAACTCTTCAAGTATGTGGAAATTATTTATAAATAGCTTACAGGTGAGAGACGCATTAGAGACAATAATCAGCTGAATATTTTCGACCTAAATATGTATTTTGTACGTCGATCATCTGATGTCATGCTTCTTTCATCCACAGGTTTAAGTAATGGTTGTGTCTCAAGTTTCGTTGAAACTAACGTCCAAAAGTAAGCAAAGATGGGTTGTGGCTATCATGTTTCGTCCTATTTGGGGCTCGTCAGCTAGATATACCTGCATCCCACCATCCATCTTTGCTTATAAAGCTTGTGACTGAAGGCAACACAGAAGCGATCCACGCAGGATGCACATATCATTTGCAGTCCTAAGCAACAATAGGAAGATACAAGCAAATAATAGCAAGTGAATTTAATGTTTGAAAATGTCTCCAGTCATTAAACTCGTCCCACTGTTTGGGACATAACGAAATTCCAAACATTCCTAATAAGTAGTGGGCTTGTAGTGAACAAACACTCAAGTACGGTAAATCAATTTACTGTATCATGCAAAATCACACAGTGCCTTTGTAAAATATGGAAATCATACATTAAATACATCATTCGCATATCTTCCTTGAGTTGTCCTGCACATTCTCCGTAATTCTTCTAATTATGTTGTTATTCCGAACGCTCTTTTCATTTTAGTCTTACGCTGATAAGCATTCTACTTCCCATTCCTGCTAAATACTACATATACCTGTCCACATAAGATGCATACACCACATGCTGATATTTTGTGTCATCCATTCACGAGCATCTTCAACGAATCTTTCTCGACTAATTTTATATCGAAAATAAGGAGAAGGATAATTCAAATACCATAGGAAGTATCTCGTGATAAGAATGAAAAATTTAGACCCATAGCAATAACTGCACTTTTTCTCAAAACAATGGAAAAAATATTACTATTCTTACTTCAACCTGCATTAAAGAGCAGATTGATTCTTATCATTTTGCTTACAAATTTAAAAGAAGTATTTTAGATGCTGCTGCTGTTCTAAATCATAATATAGTGTTCGGCTTGAAGAAGAGCCAGAAGTGCGTTTGATGCTTATTTCCATACCATAAATATCCCTTTTACTCTACCTCAAGATCACAACTACCAAACAAGTTTACCAACGCAAACAGCTAGCTGTGTCATTACCTTTCTAGAAGAGAACAGTATACTGTGCTTGGAGGGAAGTGTTCAACGTCACTAATAACTCATGAAGATGTGCCTCATGAAGCTGTTCTTATCTATTTCCTCTTCTTATTTTTCTCCATGGTCTCTCATCTTTTATAGAGAACACTTTTGTTATGTATAGGGAGGATCTCATTGTATGGACACCGATTTCTACCCCTGCACATCCCCTTGAAATGAATTAGTTCTTGTCTCATATTGTTGTTGATCGTTTCATACTTAATCCTCTTAAATGTTAAACTGTTGATTATAACTTGAGATATGAACAGCAGTTAAACACCCTTTCAGAATGCCACAAATTTTCTATTATTGGAGATTCTTGGACAAAAACAGAGCCAAAGGTCATTTATCTTGATGTAAGTTTCTTGTATGATCTCTCTTGGACTTCCCATGTTTTTGTTGATATTGAAGAGTTTTCTGCTTGACTTATTATACAAACAGGCTACATGCCTTTGGAATTACTCAGTATTTATTTTTGCAACCTGTAAATTATTGTATATTACCTAATATGCCTTACAGTTCTCGATTATTCTTTCCCGGGCTTTTGAGAAACGATTTTGCTGAGTTGTGGGGATTGCTGAAGGCGATTAGTAAAACGTGTGGCAAATATTTTGATGTAACTACGAATATGATTATGGAACAGATAAATAAAATCTTGCGAAATATAGGCAAGTGTTATCATCTACGTCATTTACATCTTTCTCCTTGTATGCCTTTTGGCAGAACGAGGAGCCAATACGTTAGAATCCATTCAACCTAGCAAAAGTATAGAAGCTCTACAATAACTTATCTAGCCAATACACTATGCGAAAAACAGGTTATTAGGGCTGACCTATTCAATAACTTGTATCCTTAAAAATTTTGCTAAATGAAAAGTTGTACAGATTCTTATCTTATTATAAGACTTTCGATTTCATTCTAGATGGTTTATTTGCTTACTTAATGTATTTATTTATGTAGTTATCGACTCTTTTTCTTGTTCTGTGAAAGAAACCTGTTGGAATACTTTATTCTGATAATTCCATATTGTTTCAAACATATTGTGTATGGATGAAGCCAGATTAATAATAATCATTATAATTATAATTATAACAATCATAGGAAATCAATAATATACTATTTATATTAGTAACCTTCGATGTTAACTGAAGATAATAGATGATAAATTATCATAAAATATCGGAAGAAAAATACTACGAACCATGGAATATAAAACCATAATGGTAACAAATGTTAGTCCTTTGCAAAGTACAAAAAGGTCATTTTATCAAAGTATCTTACTTCATATAACAATAAATGCAAACATAAACATGTTTTGAAATGATGGAAAATACTTGCAGCTCAGGATGGGGATGTTGAAGGCATTCTATGGTCTCTGAGATTTATGTTTGAATCATGAAGCTTTCATTCTTTTACTGAACAACATCATCAACATAATTCAATGTAAGGTCAACTCATAAAATTTCTCTTCAATTCGTTAACGGGCTTACTTTAGAATTTTATTGGTTGTTATCCATAACTGCATGGTCGTTGGTTAAATGTTTCCTCTCCGGATCTGAATTAACATCGATAAGATCAGAGTTTAGAACGGGAGAGGGAACAATGGAAGTAATATTTAAGCAACGACTGTGCATTTGTGGATAACAACCAATAAAATTCTAAAGTAAGCCCGTTATCAAATTGAAGAGAAATTTTATGAGTTGACTTTACATTGAATTATGTTGATGATGTTGTTC